>NC_092727.1:1732414-2035517 GCF_047496885.1 Scyliorhinus torazame
TTATACCCCGCCTCCTGGGCGGAGCTAGCATGCAGGGGCCCAGGTGAACCTGTAGTGCAGGTTCTACCGTACAACCTCTAATATCAGAACACAGTGGTTTACCACATTCACCCCCTGTTAAAATTGAGTCCGGTGGGGGTGGTGGATAACTATATACAATCAGCCATCTTTAATATTTACAGAGCAGTAAAAAAATGTCTGTGGTCAGCCGGTGGGCCGGTCAGAGGTTCAGCCGATCCGGCGCCTTGATGGTTCTTTGAGATCAACGAAGTGGTGACGGCGATGTTGGCGCTGTCATGGTCGAAGTTGACTCCGGGAGTGTGCCAAAATCCTCTTCATCAATGGGGGTGGGCAGGGGGAGAACGAACGGTCCTAGGGGGGGTGATGGGGGCGGCGGGAGAGGGGAGGGTGGGGATGGAACCTGCTGGTGCCAGGTCCCTGAGGGACGGTATCCTGGCGGCCGTCGGGGAACGCCACGTAGGCGTACTGTGGGTTTGCGTGGAGCAGGTGCACCCTTTCCACCAATGGATCCGCCTTGTGGAGTCGCACATGTTTACGGAGAAGCACGGTTCCCGGAGCTGCGAGCCAAGTTGGGAGCGATACCCCGGATGTGGACTTCCTGGGGAAGGCAAAAAGACGTTCATGCGGTGTACTGTTAGTAGCAGTGCAGAGTAATGAGCGAATGGAATGTAGTGCATCAGGGAGGACCTCTTGCCAGCGGGAGGCCGGGAGATTTCTGGACCGTAGGGCCAGTTGGACGGCCCTCCATACCGTCCCATTCTCCCTTTCTACCTGTAGCTCGTCGTTCTGCTGGAGACGATACCCCTGCTGAGCAGGAACTGACATAGCTCATCACTCATGAATGAGGATCCCTGTCACTGTGGATGTAGGCGGGGAAACCGAACAGAGTGAAGATAGAATCAAGGGCTTTAATGACGGTGGCAGACGTCGTGTCGGGGCATGGGATGGCGAACGGAAACCGGGAGTATTCATCGATCACACTGAGGAAATATGTGTGTCGATCGGAGGAGGGGAGGGGGCCTTTGAAATCCACGCTGAGGCGTTCAAAGGGGCGGGAGGCCTTCACCAGGCGCGCGCGGTCCGGCCGGTAGAAGTGCAGCTTGCACTCCGCACAGACCTGGCAGTCCTTGCTGATCGTCCTTACTTCCTCGACGGAGTAGGGCAAATTTTGTGCCTTAATGAAATGGTACAACTGAGTCACCACTGGGTGACAAAGGCTGTCGTGCAGGGTTCGAAGTGGGTCTACTTGTGCGCTGGCACTTGTACCTTGGGATAGGGCACCTGGGGGCTCGTTGAGTTTGCCGGGGCGATACTTAATCTCGTAATTATAGGTGGAGAGCTCGATTCTCCACCGCAAGATTTTATCATTTTTGATCTTGCCCCGCTGTGTGTTGTTGAACATGAAGGCTGCCGACCATTGGTCACTGAGGAGAGTGAATCTCCTGCCGGCCAGGCAATGCCTCCAATGTCGCACAGCCTCAACGATAGCCTGGGCCTCCTTTTCGACGGATGAGTGCCGAATTTCGGAGGCATGGAGGGTGCGGGAAAAGACTGCCACGGGCCTGCCTGCCTGGTTGAGGGTGGCGGCAAGGGCGACGTCCGATGCGTCGCGTTCTACTTGGAAACAAAGTGTTTCGTCTACAGCGTGCATTCCAGCTTTGGCAATATCAGCTCTGATCCGGGCGAAAGCCTGTTGGGCCTCGGCCGTCAGGGGGAAGTGAGTGGACTGTATGAGTGGGCGGGCTTTGTCCGCATAGTTTGGGACCCACTGCACGTAATATGAGAAGAACCCCAGGCAGCGTTTGAGGGCCTTGGGGCAGTGTGGGAGGGGGAGCTCCATGGGGCACATGCGGTCAGGATCGGGCCCCAGAACTCCGTTCTAGACCAGTGGCCGAGGATGGCTGAGCGGTTTGTGCGGAACACACACTTCTCCTTGTTATACGTGAGGTTGAGGAGAGTGGCGGTGCGGAGAAATTTAGCGAGGTTGGCGTTGTGGTCCTGCTGATCATGGCCGCAGATGGTCATATTGTCTAGATACGGAAACGCGGCCCGCAAGCCGTACCGGTCGACCATTCGGTCCATCTCCCTTTGGAAGACCGAAACCCCATTGGTGACGCCGCAGGAAGTGATATAGCCGGCCGGCTGCCTCGAAGGCGGTGTATGGCCGGTCCGATTTACGGATGGGGAACTGGTGGTAGGCGGATTTCAGGTCCACCGTTGAGAAGACCCGGTACTGTGCAATCTGGTTAACCATGTCAGATATGCGTGGGAGGGGGTACGCGTCGAGCTGCGTGTACCTGTTGATGGTCTGGCCGTAGTCCACGACCATTCAGTTTTTCTCCCCAGACTTAACCACTACCACTTGAGCTCTCCAGGGGCTGTTGCTGGCCTCGATGACTCCCTCCCGAAGCAACCGCTGGACCTCGGACCTGATGAAGGCCTTATCCTGGGTGCTGTACCGTCTGCTCCTGGTGGAGACGGGTTTGCAATCTGGAGTTAGATTGGCAAAGAGGGAAGGAGGATCGACCTTTAGGATCGCGAGGCCGCACACAGTGAGGGGTGGTAAGGGTCCGCCGAATTTAAGGGTCAGGCTCTAGAGGTTGCACTGGATGTCCAGGCCGAGGATAAGTGCAGCGCAGAGGTTAGGGAGGATGTAGAGGCGAAAACCGTGGAACTCTACGCCTTGGACTGTGAGCATGACCGTGCAGTACCCCCGGATCGCTACGCAATGGGATCCGGAGGCCAGGGAGATACTTTGATTGGTAGGGTGTACCTTACCATATTCGGGTGTACAAAGCTCTCAGTGCTCCCGGAGTCCAGTAGGCAGGAGGTCACATGGCCGTTGACTTTCACGCTGGTGGATGCGTTGGTCAGATTATGTTGTCGGGACTGGTCGATTGCCACGGAGGCGAGCCGTGGTTGATTGTCGGGTAGTGAGGCGGACGTTGAGTTGAGGTCCTGGAACGCCGTTGGTATCCATGTGCTGCGGGGTGGACAAGATGGCGGTGCCCGAAGGTCCTGGGGGGTCACAAAATGGCGGAGACCATGGAACGCACGTGTTGTGCGGGGTTGAAGATGGCGGCGCCCATTGGTTGCACATGGCCTGGGAGGAGAGGAGGATGGCGGCGCCCATTGTCCGTGACCGGGGGGGAGTGGGGGCGACCGCGGCCGCTGAGCGGGCCTGGCAAACGGCAGCGAAGTGGCCCTTCTTCCCGCAGGCCTTACAAAGGGCCGCACGGGCCGGGCAGCGTTGGCTGGGGTGTTTTTGCTGGCCGCAAAAATAGCATCGGGGCCCCCCGGATTTCACCGACTGGCGCGTAGCGCAGGCGTACTGGGTGGGTAGCGCCCCCGCTGGGGCGGCTGCCTGTGGGGCCCATGAAGCGTAGGAGGAGTGGGCCGCGCGGTTGGGGCGTAGGACTGGACATTGCGCAGGGCGACCATCATGGAGAGCGCTAGTGTTTTAGTCTCTGCGAGGTCGCGCGTGGCCCCTTCTAGGAGCCGCTGCCTGATAACATCGGACCCAATCCCAGTTACAAAAGCGTCCCGCATAAGGAGATCTGAGTGCTCCTTAGCTGTAACGTCCTGACAGTCACAGTCCCGCACTAGTGGGATCAGGGCCCTCCAGAAGTCCTCGATTGACTCACCAGGTAGTTGAGTACGCGTTGCGAGCACGTGTCTGGCGAAGAGCGTGTTAGGCTTCTGCTCATAATTTTCTTTGAGTCGAGTCATGGCATCAGCGTAAATGGGCGCATCCTGGATCAGCGGGAATACTTTGGAGCCGAGTCTGGAGTACAATATTTGAATCTTCTGAGCCTCTGGAACAGGGGTCAGCGCCGCGTTGATATACGCTTCAAAACAAGCTAGCCAGCGCTGGAAGTCCTTTCTGGGGTCGCTTGCGTGTGGATCCAGCTGCAGGCGATCTGGTTTAATCCGGAGCTCCATCTTCTGAATCTGTTACTAATAAATTGAGGCACGATCAATTTGACTGGAGACGAAGTTGAATCCAAACTGAAGCTTTATTAGTATCAGATGTGTGGCCTCCCACAGCAGCTGGCGAAATGGCTGCGAGCTGGAGGCCACACATATTTATACCCCGCCTCCTGGGCGGAGCCAGCATGCAGGGGCCCAGGTGAACCTGTAGTGCAGGTTCTACCGTACAACCCTTAATATAGGAACACAGTGGTTTACCACAACCACCTCATCTGTTTCGCTATTTTTTAAAATATAAATTTAAAGTACTCAATTCTTTTTTTCCAATTAAGGGGCAATTTATCTTGGCCAATCCACCTAACCCGCACATCTTTTGGGTTTGTGGGGGTGAGAAACAGGGAGCTGTTTAGCTATTTTCTGTCAAGCACAAAAAATGTTTTGCCATCGCTCACAATGAATTTCGGTGGAGCTTGTACAGATCAGAACATCTGCCATTGAGCCTCCCGTCTAGAACCACCTTCCTCTGCCGTCTGCCCTAACCTTTTGGTTGCTTTTGCTTGTGTGCAGAGTTGGATGTCTGTCTCTGTCTCTGTCACTCTCTCTCTCTGTCTCTCTCTCTCTCTGTCACTCTCTCTGTCTCTCCCTCTCTCTGTCTCTCACTCTGTCTCTCTCTGTCTCCTTCTATCTCTGAGGTACCCTCAATAATGATGCTTAGAGATTAAACTGTAAAGAAGGCTTTATTAGGCTAATAACTATGCTACAGATTTGGACGAGAGCTGACTGCTATACAGACCATGAGGCAGGCCTTTGTGTATGGCTCCCAGATGGGCGGAGCCAGAGGCGGAGTCCCCAGGGTTCCAAGCCTGGTCTTAAAGGGGACATCACCTTACATGATGATAAGGCAGTAACAGTTCATCACATTCACCCCCTGTTTAAAAAGGAGTCCGGCGGGGGTGAAGTGCCATCATAGGTCCATCTGTCTCGGCGGCCGGATTGTCCTCCTCGATCTCCTCAGTTCGGGCGGTGGTGCGGCGGGCACGGACGTCCCGGTTGAGGGCACATCCGGGAGCACAGCGGTCGGAGCTTCGGTCCGGGCCGGGGCAGAGGAACTAGGCAGGGCCGGGGGTAGCGGGGCCGGCGCCGGCGGGGTGTGTAAAGGGGGGGCCCCCCGCAAGGGGGGCGCACGGTAGGAGCTCACCAACGGGTGGTAGTGCCGGAAGGGGGTGTGTTGTAGGGGGCGACGGGTCCTGCAGGGGAGCGGCGCGGGAAGGGGCGTCTGTGGTGGAGGATCCAGCGGGGGCCAGATCCCGGAGGGAACCCGTATCTTGCCTGCCGTCGGAGTACTCCACGTAGGCGTAACTGGGGTTGGCGTGGAGCAGTCGGACCTTTTCAACTAGGGGGTCCGTTTTATGGCTCCTCGTGTGCCTCCGGAGAAGAACAGGTCCCGGAGCCATCAGCCAAGGTGGAAGCGAGACCCCGGAGGTAGACTTCCTGGGGAAGCGAAACAATCGCTCATGAGGGGTCTCATTTGTGGCCGTACAGAGGAGTGACCTAATGGAGTGTACGGCATCGGGTAGGACCTCCTGCCAGCGGGTGGTTGGGAGATTTCTCGACCGCAGGGCCAGAAGGACAGCCTTCCACACGGTCGCGTTCTCCCTCTCCACCTGCCCGTTTCCCCGTGGGTTATAACTGGTCGTTCTGCTCGAGGCGATGCCTTTGCTGAGCAGCTACTGACGCAGTTCATCGCTCATGAACGATGTACCCCGGTCGCTGTGGATATAAGCAGGGAAACCGAACAGGGTGAAGATGCTGTGCAGTGCCTTAATCACCGTGGCTGAGGTCATGTCGGTGCAGGGAATGGCGAATGGGAAACGGGAGAACTCATCGATAACGGTGAGGAAATAGGCATAACGGTTGGTGGACGGGAGGGGCCCCTTGAAGTCCACGCTCAGTCGCTCAAAGGGGCCCGAGGCCTTCACGAGCCGAACCTTGTCTGGCCGATAGAAGTGCGGTTTGCACTCCGCACAGACCTGGCAGGCCCTGACCATGGCCTTGACCTCCTTGGTTGAGTAAGGTAGGTTGTGGGACTTGATGAAATGGACGAGCCGGGTAGCCCCCGGGTGGCAGAGGTCATTGTGGATGGCTTGCAGGCGGTCCTCCTGCGCGTTGGCGCATGTGCCGCGGGACAGGGCATCTGGGGGCTCGTTGAGCTCCCCTGGACGATAATTGATATCGTACGAGTTGGTGGAGAGTTCGATCCTCCACCTCAAAATTTTATCGTTCTTTATTTTGCCCCGTTGTGTGTTATCGAACATATAGGCGACCGACCGTTGGTCGGTGTCGAGGGTAAACCTCCTACCGGCGAGGTAGTGTCTCCAGCGCCGCACAGCCTCCACAATGGCTTGTGCCTCCTTTTCGACTGCAGAGTGTCGAATCTCGGAGGCGGTGAGGGTTCGGGAGAAGAACGCTACTGGTCTGCCTCCTTGATTGAGGGTAGCAGTCAGGGCGATGTCTGATGCATCGCTCTCTACCTGGAAAGGGATGGTTTCGTCCACCGCGTGCATGGCGGCCTTGATGATGTCGGCCTTGATGCGGTTGAAGGCCAATTGAGCCTCAGCCGAGAGGGGAAAAGTGGTGGTCTTTAGGAGTGGGCGGGCTTTGTCCGCATACTTGGGGACCCACTGGGCGTAACAGGAGAAAAGCCCCAAGCACCATTTGAGGGCCTTGAGGCTGCGGGGGAGAGGGAGTTCCTTAAGGGGGCGCATGCGGTCGGGGTCGGGACCTAGGACCCCGTCTTCCACGACATAGCCGAGGATGGCCAGCCGGGTGGTGTGGAAAACGCATTTGCCCTCGTTATAGGTCAGGTTAAGGGCTCGGGCGGTCTGGAGGAACTTTTTGAGGTTAGCGTCATGGTCCTGCTGATCATGGCCGCAGATGGTGACATTGTCCAAGTACGGGTATGTAGCCCGCAAACCGTACTGGTCCACCATTTGGTCCATCGCCCTTTGAAAGACGGAGACCCCATTTGTGACACCAAAGGGGACCCTGAGGAAGTGGAAGAGCCGGCCGGCTGCTTCGAAGGCAGTATAGGGGCGGTCTTTTGGTCGGATGGGGAGCTGGTGGTAGGCAGATTTGAGGTCGACCGTGGAAAAGACTCGGTATTGGGCGATCCGATTTACCATTTCCGCGATGCGAGGAAGGGGGTACGCATCAAGCTGCGTGAATCGGTTTATGGTCTGGCTATAATCCACGACCATCCGTTTCTTCTCCCCGGACCGGACTACCACCACTTGCGCTCTCCAAGGGCTGTTGCTAGCCTCGATGACCCCCTCTCCCAGTAAACGCTGGACCTCTGACTTGATAAAAGCCATATCTTGGGCACTGTAGCGCCGGCTCCTGGTGGCGACGGGCTTACAGTCAGGAGTGAGGTTAGCGAATAGCGAGGGGGGTGCGACTTTCAGTGTCGCAAGGCAGCACACCGTAAGGGGGGGCAAGGGTCCGCCGAACTTCGGTGTCAGGCTTCGGTGGCTGCACTGGAAATCCAGTCCGAGCAGCAGAGGGGCACAGAGGTGAGGGAGGATATAAAATTTGAAACGGGTGTATTTGGCGCCCCGGATCGAGAGATCCGCGATACAGTACCCCGTGATTTGTACCGAGTGGGACCCAGATGCGAGGGCTATGGTTTGGGATGTGGGATGGGTGCGTAGGGAGCAGCGCTTTACCGTTTCAGGGTGGATAAAGCTCTCCGTGCTCCCGGAGTCGAAGAGGCATGCAGTGTCGTGCCCGTTGACCTGGACCTGCATCATGGAGTTCTGCAGGTGTTTTGGCCGAGTTTGATCGAGGGTGATCGCACCCAGTCGCGGGTAGTTGAAGTCGTAAAATGGCCGCTGCCGTTGGTCGCACGTGTCGGGTCGAGAAGATGGCCGCCGACCAGATGGCCGCTCCCATGATTCGCACGAGGCTGATGACGCGTCAGAAGAGGACGTGTCGGGTCGGTGCGCAGCAGCATTGCGAGGCCTTTGTTCTTTGTTTTTCTGGCCCCTGGGTCTGGCCAGGCAGACCCTCGCAAAGTGCCCTTTCTTCCCGCAGTCGCTGCAGATCGCGGAGCGGGCTGGGCAGCGTGGGCGTGGGTGCTGGCCCTGCCCGCAGAAGTAGCAAGGTGTGCCCCCATGGTGAGCGGGTCGCCGCGTGGCGCAGGCCTGTAATATGGGTGAGTCTGAGGAAGTCCGGGGGGGGCTGGCAGAGTTCCCGGGGTACGTACCCAAGTTGTGTCGGGCCACCTCCAGCGAGGAGGCGAGCGTTAGCGTCTCCTGGAGGTCTTTTGCCCCGTTTTCGAGCAGTCGCTGCCGGATGTAGGTCGAGCGGATGCCGGACACGAAAGAATCTCTGGTATGCAGGTTCATATGGACTTCCCCTGTCACATCCTGATGGTCACAGTCCCTGGCCAGCGCGGTGAGTTTCTCAACAAACTCGTCGAGCGATTCCCCCGAGCGCTGCCGGCAGGTAGAGAGCAGATGCCGGGCGTGCACCTCATTGACGGGTTTGACAAACCGCTTGCGGAGCAACTCAATCGCTTCCTCATAAGTCGTCGCCTTTTCGAGCGTGGCGGAGATTCTGTGACTCACCCGGGCGTGGAGTAGACGCAGCTTGCGTGGCCCCAGGATGGGAGTCTCTGCGGAGTCCAGGTAGGCCTCGAAGCACCGCAGCCAGTATTTAAAAATTTCCTTCGCCTCCGGCGTTCGTGCTTCCAGATTGAGCTTCTCTGGTTTTAGGCCTGCGTCCATCCTGAATCTAGTTTAGCCTAATAAATTGAGGTACCCTCAATAATGATGCTTAGAGATTAAGCTGTAAAGAAGGCTTTATTAGGCTAATAACTATGCTACAGATTTGGACGAGAGCTGACTGCTATACAGACCATGAGGCAGGCCTTTATGTATGGCTCCCAGATGGGCGGAGCCAGAGGCGGAGTCCCCAGGGTTCCAAGCCCGGTCTTAAAGGGGACATCACCTTACATGATGATAAGGCAGTAACCGTTCATCACAATCTCCCTCTCTCTGACTCTGTCTCTCTCTCTTTGTCTCTCTCCCTCTCTGTCTGTCTATATCTGTTTCTTTCTCTCTGTCTTGTTTCTCTGTCTGTTTTTCTCTCTCTCTCTGTCTCTCACACTCTCTCTTTCTCTCCCTCCCTCTCTCAGTCTCTCTACTCTCTGTCTGTCTATCTCTGTCTCTCTCTCTCTCTGTATCTCTGTGTCTCTCTCTGTGTCTGTATCTGTCTCTCTCTCTGTCTCTCCCTCCCTCTCAGTTTCTCTCTGTATATTTCTGTCTCTCTCTCTCTCTGTCTCTCTCTGTCTGTCTGTATCTGTCTCTCTCTCTGTCTCACCCTCTCTCTCCGTCTCTCTCTCTGTCTGTCTATATCTGTCTCTCTGCCTCTGTGTGTGTCTCTCTCTCTCTGTGTCTGTGTGTGTGTCTCTCTCTCTCACACCCTCTCTCTCTCTGTCTCTGTGTGCCTCTCTCTCTCTCTCTGTCTCACCCTCTCTCTCTCAGTCTCTCTCTTTGTCTGTCTATATCTGTCTCTCTGTCTCTGTGTGTGTGTTTCTCTCTCTCTGTGTGACTGTGTGTGTCTCTGATGCACGATCAGTTGCACAAAGACTAAAGTTGGGTACAACTGTGGCTTTATTACAGTCAGATGCGTGGCCTCCTGCTGCAGCTGGCGAAATGGCAGGGCACTGGAGGTCATGCATATTTATACAGTTCTCCTGGGCGGAGCCAGCCGGCAGGAGCTACCGGCGAACCTGTAGTGCAGGTCCTACCTTACATCTCCGATTACAGTGGTTCACCACATTCACCCCCTGTTAAAAATGAGTCCGGCGGGGGTGACGTGAAACTATATACAATTAGTGGAATTATGTACAGTGGTAGGGAAAGAAAAGTCCATGTTGACGGTCCGGATTCCGTCAAAGGATCAGCCGGTCCGGTGCTTTGGCGCTTCGTTGGGAGCGGCGTAACGGTGGCGGCGAAGTCGGTGCTGGCGGTGGTGGAGGTGGCACCGATGGCGGTGGTGGTGGTGCTGATGCTGGTCAGTCATCGGGGAACTCCAGGAGCATGCCGAAGTCCTCTTCATCCTCTTGTGCGGAAAACGGGAGGGGGGGGGGTGGTCTGGTGGGGTCAATATTGGCGGCGCGGTGGGAGGGGGGGGCGCATTGGTGGGGTGGTATGTTGGGGTGGAACCGGACGGTGCCAGGTCCCTGAGTGAGACAGTATCTTGGCGGCCGTCGGGGAACTCAACGTAGGCATATTGAGGGTTGGCGTGGAGCAGGTGAACCCTGTCCACCAAGGGGTCCACCTTGTGGAGTCGGACGTGCCTACGGAGAAGGACCGGTCCTGGAGCAGCGAGCCAAGTCGGGAGCGACACCCCGGATGTGGACTTCCTGGGGAAGGTAAAAAACACGTTCATGGGGTGTGTTATTAGTGGCGGCGCACAATAGTGACCGGATGGAGTGTAGAGGGAGGACCTTCTGCCAGCGAGAGGCTGGGACGTTCCTGGACCGTAGGGCCAGCTGGACGGCCCTCCAAACTGTCCCATTCTCCCATTCTACTTGCCCGTTTCCCCGGGGGTTGTAGCTGGTCGTCCTGCTGGAGGCGATACCCCTGCTGAGCAGGAACTGACGCAGCTCATCGCTCACGAATGAGGATCCCCTATCACTGTGGGTGTAGGCGGGGAAACCGAACAGAGCGAAGATGGTGCTGAGGGCCTTGATGACGGTGGCAGACGTCATATCGGGGCATGGGATGGCGAAGGGGAATCTGGAGTATTCATCGACCACACTGAGAATGTACGTGTTACGGTCGGTGGAGGGGAGGGGCCCTTTGAAATCCACGCTGAGGCGTTCAAACGGGTGGGAAGCCTGCACCAGGCGCGCACGGTCCGGCCGGTAGAAGTGTGGCTTGCACTCCGCACAGACCTGGCAATCCCTGGCGACTGTCCTTACTTCCTCGACGGAGTAGAGCAGATTACGAGTTTTGACCAGATGGTAAAATCGAGTGACCCCCCGGGTGACAAAGGCTGTCGTGTAGGGCCCGGAGTTGGTCCACTTGTGCGCTGGCACATGTACCTCGGGAGAGGGCGTCTGGGGGCTCATTGAGTTTACCGGGGCGATACAAGATCTGGTAATTATTGGTGGAGAGCTCGATTCTCCACTCCAAGATTTTATCATTTTTGATCTTGCCCCGCTGTGTGTTATTGAACATGAAGGCTACCGACCGTTGGTCAGTGAGGAGAGTGAATCTCTTACCGGCCAGGTAATGCCTCCAATGCCGCACAGCTTCAACGATAGCTTGGGCCTCCTTTTCGACGGATGAGTGTTGAATTTCCGAGGCATGAAGGGTGCGGGGAAAGAATGCCACGGGTCTGTCTGCCTGGTTGAGGGTGGCGGCAAGGGCGACGTCTGAAGCGTCGCTTCCTACTTGGAAAGGCAGTGACTCGTCCACTGCGCGCATCCCGGCCTTGGCGATATCTGCTCTGATGCGGGCGAAAGCATGTTGTGCCTCGGCCGCAAGGGGGAATTGGGTGGACTGAATGAGTGGGCGGGCCTTGTCCGCATAGTTTGGGACCTGTCATGATATCCATATTAACATATCATGGTGCAATCACACACACACACTGATGGACAGATCAACGGACCAATCAACACACACGCAACATCACAGCCAATCACCAGTGAGAGCGCACGCACTATAAAACAGGGAACACCACAGTTCCCGCTCATTCCAGCAGGAGATTGCTCAGAGCACAGAGCTCACAGCGCGCCACTCAGACATAGATCATGTGCTGAGTGCCTCTCTAAGATAGTGTTAGGGCTGGGTCCACAGGTTAACGGGTAAAGTACGAACCACAGCCATGAGTTAACAGATGTTATCAAGAGTAATAAAACAGAGTTGTACCATCTACAACCGCGTTGGTTCGTTTATATAGCGGAACACCCAACACGACATAGTACCAGGATTGGAACCCAGCAACTGTGAGACCTACCTGCACATCTTCAGGGATCCGCCATCCTGCGCCATGGACACCATCAGCCCGCCGCAGCCGCTCCGAATCGCTGGAAATCTCGGCGTCAACTGGAAGCTGTTTAAACAGCGCTTCCAGCTCTTCCTAGAAGCCACAGAAAGGGAGAATGCATCGGACACCAGGAAGATCGCCCTCCTCCTCTCCACGGCGGGGCAACACGCCATCCACATCTATAACTCCCTGGCATTCGCGTAAGGCGAGGACAAGACGAAGTACAAGACGGTCCTTCTAAAACTTGAGCAACACTTCAGCGTCGAGGTGAACGAGAGCTTCGAGAGGTACCTCTTCCAGCAGCGCCTGCAGGGTAAGGATGAGCCTTTTCAATCTTTTTTGACACACCTCCGTATCCTCGCGCAGTCCTGCGGCTATGAGGCCACCTCCGACTCCATGATTCGGGACCAGATAGTTTTTGGGGTCACCTCGGGCACCCTACGCCAGCAGCTCCTCAAAATAAAGAGCCTCACCCTAGCCACCGCCATCGAAACCTGCGTCCTCCACGAAAACACGACCAGCCGGTACTCCGAATTCCAAGCGGCCGAATCGGCACGGCAGGGGTCCTACGAGGCCGAGCGGGTCCAGTTGATCGAGTTCCTCCCGGCCCGGACGAGGGCGGCCATTTCGCGCGCTTTCCGCGCTTGTACTCGCCAAAAGAGACGTCGACACAGAGGGACGTGACGCGCAGGCGTGCTCTATGCAGGACCGAACTGCGCATGTGCGATGGCGCAACAAACGGCATGACGTCACGACATGCGGCAACTGTGAATCCGCACATTTAAAGCGGCAATGTCCAGCAAAAACTCGACAATGCCTCCGCTGTGGCAAGATGGGCCACTACGCTGCTTGCTGTCGAGCAGCTCAACCTGCCAACACTCACCAATTCTGCCAGCCTCGCAGGGACGTGCGGGCCATTCAGCCTCCATACACAGAGTCATACCCTGACGACGTACAGACCGGTGATACCGACAACCGGGAAGCCTTCCGCGTTGCGGTAATTGATAGAAATCAGATGTCCCCGAGTCGGACCCACCAACCGATGCCAGTGCACAGCGTTAATCCAGGTGATGAATGGTGTGCCACCCTAACGGTCAACCCGAATTCGTCGCCCACCTACTAGGCTGGACTTATGAGCCTGTTTGCACATTGGACTCACTGAATTGTTATACAACAATGTTAACGTGTTTCTCTTTTTGTCGTTTCAGGAGTTCTCTTTCGATATTTGATGATTGCACTTGTTTTGTTTGTGGTACAACCTCGTTGCTATGTTGCACCTGACACCTTCCTATGTAAATAGTTTAGCCTCATGTACATGTTGTAAATATTGCACACACATACTCAGCCGCACTCAGTACACACCAATATTTATCACCATATAGGCACATATTCTTGTAAAAAAGGGGGGATGTCATGATATCCATATTAACATATCATGGTGCAATCACACACACACACTGATGGACAGATCAACGGACCAATCAACACACACGCAACATCGCAGCCAATCACCAGTGAGAGCACACGCACTATAAAACAGGGAACACCACAGTTCCCGCACATTCCACCAGGAGATAGCTCAGAGCACAGAGCTCACAGCGTGCCACTCAGACATACACCATGTGCTGAGTGCCTCTCTAAGATAGTGTTAGGGCTGGGTCCACAGGTTAACGGGTAAAGTACGAACCACAGCCATGAGTTAACAGATGTTGTCATCAAGAGTAATAAAACAGAGTTGTACCATCTACAACCATGTTGGTTCGTTTGTATATCGGAACACCCAACACGCCAGGACCCACTGAGCGTAGTAGGAAAAGAACCCCAGGCAGCGTTTGAGGGCCTTGGGGCACTGGGGGAGGGGAAGTTCCATGAGGGGGCGCATGCGGTCAGGGTCGGGCCTGAGAAGTCCGTTTTGGACCATATAGCCGAGAATGGCTAACCGGGTCGTGCTGAACACACACTTCTCTTTGTTGTGGGTCAGGTTGAGAAGAGTGGCAGTGCAGAGGAATTTATCGAGGTTGGCATCGTGGTCCTGCTGATCATGGCCGCAGATGGTGACATTATCCAAGTACAGACAGGTGGCCCGCAAACCGTACTGGCTGACCATTCGGTCCATCTCTCTTTGGAAGACCGAGACCCCATTTGTGACACCGAAAGGGACCCTAAGGAAGTGGTAGAGGTGACCGTCCGCCTCGAAGGCAGTGTACGGCCGATCCGACTTCCGGATGGGGAGCTGGTGGTAGGTGGATTTCAGGTCAATTGTTGAGAAGACCCGGTACTGCGCAATCTGATTGACCATATCAGATATCCGTGGGAGGGTGTATGCGCCGAGCTGCGTGTACCGATTGATGGTCTGACTGTAGTCCACGACCATATCCTGTGTTTCTCCCCTGTTTTAACCACTACCACTTGGGCTCTCCAGGGGCTGTTGCTGGCCTCAATAATACCCTCCTTTAGCAGCCGCTAGACTTCGGACCTGATGAAGGTCTTGTCCTGGGTGCTGTGCCGTCTGCTCCTGGTGGCAACGGGCTTGCAATCCGCAGTTAGATTGGCAAAAAGGGAATGGATCGACCTTGAGGGTGGCGAGGCCGCAAACGGTAAGGGGGGGTAAGGGCCTGCCGAATTTGAGGGTGAGGCTTTGGAGGTTGCACTGGAAGTCCAGGCCCAACAGGAGTGCAGCGCAGAGATTAGGAAGGACATAGAGGCGGAAGTTACTAAATTCTACGCCCTGGACCGTGAGGGTGACTGTTCAGAAGCCTCGGATCGGGACGGAGTGGGATCCGGAGGCTAGGGAGATCCTTTGATTGGCAGGGTGGACCGCGAGGGAACAGCGCCTTACCATATCTGGGTGAACGAAGCTTTCGGTGCTCCCGGAGTCCAGCAGGCACGAGGTCGCGTGGCCGTTGACTTTAACCGTCGTCGACGCAGTGGCCAGGTTGTGCGGGCGAGATTGGTCCAGCGTCATCGAAGCGAGTTGCGGGTAGTCGCGGATGCTTCGGGTGGCGAGCGTGTGCGGTTCCGATGTCGGGATGTCCGGAGACCCTGTGGGGGACAAGATGGCGGCGCCCATTGGTCGCACATAGACCCGGGAGGAGAAGATGGCGGCTCCCATTGTGCGTCTGGCGTGGGGGAGGGGGCGATAGCGGGGGCGATCGCAGCGACTGCGCGGGCCTGGCACACAGCCGCGAAGTGGCCCTTTTTACTGCAGGCTTTACAAACTGCAGTGTGGGCCGGGCAGTGTTGGTGGGGGTGCTTCAGCTGACCGCAGAAGTAGCAGCGGGGACCCCCGGGGTGCGCGGATCGGCGTGCGGCGCAGGCGTATTGGGAAGGCAGAGCCCCGGCTGAGGAGGTCGTCTGCGGGGTCCAGGAGGGGTAGGAAGGGGTAGAAGGGTGGGCAGCGTGGCGGGAGGGGTATGATTGTACGTTACGGGATTCGACCGTCATGGAGAGCACCAAGGTTTTCGTCTCCGCCAGTTCGAGCGTGGCCCCTTCCAGTAATTGTTCTCGGATGCGGTCCGACGCAATCTCCGTCACGAAGGCATCGCGCATGAGGAGATTCGCGTGTTCACCGGCCGCAACGGCCTGACAGTCACAGTCCCGGACGAGTGGAATTAGGGCCCCCCAGAAGTCTTCGATGGACTCACCAAGTAGCTGCGAGCGGGTGGCGAGTACATGCCTGGCGAAGAGCGTGTTCGCCTTCTGTGTGTAGTGTTCCTTAAGGATTTCCATTGCTTTTGTGTAATTCGTGGTGTCTTGGATCAACGGGAACACGCTGGAGCTCAGTCTGGAGTACAGGACGTTTATCTTCTGAGCCTCTGTTGGCTCGGGGTCCGCCGTGTTGATGTAGGCCTCAAAACATACTAGCCAGTGAGTAAAGTCTTTTCTGCCGTCGGGCGAGTGTGGATCGAGCTGCAGGCGATCGGGGTTAATTCTGATATCCATTCTGTTGAAAATCTGACTGTAATAAATTGATGCACGATCAATTGCACAAAGACTAAAGTTGGGTACAACTGTGGCTTTATTACAGTCAGATGCGTGGCCTCCTGCTGCAGCTGGCGAAATGGCAGGGCACTGGAGGGCACGCATATTTATACAGTTCTCCGTGGGCGGAGCCAGCTACCGGCGAACCTGTAGTGCAGGTCCTATCTTACATCTCCTATTAGTGGTTCACCACAGTCTCTCTCTCTCTCACACCCTCTCTCTGTCTCTCTGTGCCCCACTCTCTCTCTCTGTCTCACCCTCTCTCTCAGTCTCTCTGTCTGTCTATATCTGTCTCTCTGTGCCTCTCTCTCTCTCTGTCTCTTTCCTTCCCTGCAGCTTTCTCAATTTCCCTTTTAAACTCCCTCTCTTCTCATTCCCGTTGAAATGTTCTCTCCTTCTCTTTTTCCTGCATCTCTAACTTCTTAATTTCAAAGTCTTTGTAATTGAAGCTTCACTAATTCAAAAGTCTCACTTGTCAAAGTTTTGGATCTGGCTAACCCCTCTCATATATTTCAATGTTTCTGGGTTCCAAAAATCTCAGCTGCCTTAGGTCCTGTGGAGAAAAAAACTGGCAACTCCATCGTTTGGCTTTGGCACACTTTTCAAACTTGCTGCGGTTATTGTCCACGTCCAGATAATATTGAGCTGGATTGAGAGCCATGTTCTGCAGCCGTCTTACTCTGTCCCACGCGTTTCCCAGTCTCGTTACGTTCAAACGTTCCCGACACCCAAGGAATTAAGCCAAAGGTTCTGGACATGAGGAGGGATTTTGTATCACGAAGCAGGTTAGTGTTTTCGGGAACCCCGGTTTGTGGGGGTGTACAGTTTAGTTTTGGTTTGCTGTGTGGGGAAAGTGACACCCCAGTGAGAATAAACTGCCCAGTCAGGGTGTAACAATGATCCAATACACACAAACAGGACAACTCTACTCTCACACAAATACGATGTACCGATGTACGTTGGCGATTCCGGTACCGGTGAGGGGCGTGTGAAACCCCCGCAGACTGTGCCGAAAACGGCTGGAGAATGGCTGAGTCCCGGGCTGCACATGCGCACAGCTGGCCACCTGCACTGGCCACACCATAAAACATGGCTCCGACCATGCCAACCGCGACCCCACAGCCCACCTCCTGGCCATCCCCCACCAGTGTCCCCAGCCCTGGCAGAAGCCCCCCCCCCCCCCCCAGTGTGGAGGCCCATACGTCAGGAACCCAGCCCATCGGGGGCGGAGCATCGCAGGTGGGCCGGCTGATGATGCGGCGACAGTGTTGAAACGGCGCGCGGCACACGTCACCATGACACCGGTTTGGAGGGGGTGGAGCATTGCGGACCGGCGCCGGCCCCGATTCCGGACTCGGAATCCATTCTCCGCCCCATCGCTGATCACGATTTTGGTGTCGGGCTCTGGAGAATCCAGCCCGATACCTTTATTTTTCTTTGATTATGCCTCCTGAGTATTCGGCTACCTGCCCCCATCATCTTCCTTGAGTATACATTAATATTTGTATATCTCAGGGACCTTCCCAATCGTCTATAATCTGTTTCTTCACCATAAACTATTCACACTTTGACTATTATCTAAACTGCCGTTCTAACCTCGTCATAGGGCGATGCAGACTGTGGAGTCACCCTTGAATACTGTCTACTGCTGTCTCCAGGCAGGTTCATGACACATTACAGGTTGTCTGTTACAGATTGTCTAGATACAAACCTCTATGTTACACACCCACCCATTAGAGACTTGCCTGTTACACATCTATCTGTTACACGTCTGCCTATGTCATACCTGCCTGTTCCACACCCACCTTTTACACACCCACCATTGCACACCTATCTGTTAGACATAAATGTCACGCGCCTGCCTGATACACCCACACGTTACACACCTGCCTGTTACTCATCCATATGTTACACACCTGCCTGTTACACACCCACATGTTACACACCCACACATTACACACCTGCCTGTTACACACCCACATGTTACACACCTGCCTGTTACACACCCACATGTTACACACCTGCCCTATTGTACACTTACATTTTACAAACTCATTACACGCCTATCTGTAGCAGACACGATTGATACACACTTGCATGATACACTCCCACCTGTTACACACTCACCCATGACACATCCGCCCATTAGATGCCTGCCTATGACTCACCCATCTGCAGACACCCACCTTTTGCACACCCATCCATCACAAACTTGTCTGTTATAGATTTGCCTGTTACACACAAACCTGATACACTCCTACCTGTTGCACACCTGCGCATTACACACCCACTCGTTACACACCCATTTGTTTCACACAACTGCCATTACACACCTGCCGGTTATAGGACAAGGTGAGGGTAAGATTGTGATTCTCTTTCTCATGAAGCTAAGAGAAAAATAACCTGCTCCTCGGGCATCGCAGCCGTTAGAGTGAGGTGGAGACACCAACCTGGGACAACGAGGACGACTAAAATCAGAATCATTGCCTTAAGGAACATGGTTGATGTTTGAAGCTCCACTCGATTTCGGAAAGAGATTCTGCAGCGCTGGGATCTGTCTCATATTTAAGTCCCAAAATTGCAGTAATTTTTCTCTCTGTTTGGAGGTGGGTTATTCATTCACTGCCTCCTGTTTCCACTCTGTTAATGAGAATCTTTTGTCCTTTTTGCATTATTCAATCATCATTCAGACAATAGAAACTGTAAGTAATGTATTCACCAAAGAGGAATAATTCATTGGATGAAACCTTTGTAGAGATTGTGTTCTGAGTGAACTCACTCGGAGATATGGGACTGGATTCTCCCAAGTTGTCAATAAAAAAGATTTGTCTATTCACTCACCTTCAGGGGGCTTGCAGGGACCCAGGGTGGTTGACGCAGCTTTAGATGCAGATATGGGTCCCCACACTTCCGGTCTGGAGTCTGTGCATGCGGACGGCGGCGGGCTCCATCGGACAGCGGAGGCAGCTGGAAAATGTAGACCCCCCTGACCGGCCGCGAGCCGAAAGATCCGTCCGGCTTGATCTCTCCCCCGGATGCCCATAAGGCCCCCTCCCCTCCCCACCCCCGCCGGTGTCCAATCCCCCCGGCCCCCACCAGGGAGCCCGCAGTCCGAGTCCGCAGTCGGCACGCGAGAGTTTCGACCGGCAATACCAGGTTAGTTCCACGCCGTCGGGAACCTGGCGGGCCGGGAGCGGAGGATCGCTGCGCGGGCCTCTGGCAATGGCCCTCCAGCCGCGCGGAGTACTCCGCGGACATGCCGATTCTCGGGGCCCGGAGATTCTCTGCTCCTGTGGCAAACACAATTTTGGCACGGAGCTGCGGAGAATCTTGCCCACGGTGGGTGGTCAATGGTGAAATTATTTACTGGAGGTTTGAACTATTATTTCCTCACTCATTTTTAAATTCAATAATTATTTATCTATTATGACTCTCTCCGTGAATCTCTGTTCTCTCTGGGATGCGATTTAATGGGAAAAGTTCAAATTGACGTATCGGTGTGATTTATTGGTGCTTCCCCATGGCTGACCCGACCACTTAGAGCTGGAAATGATCTTCCAAGGGCTTCACGGTGGAACTGGGTTGTCGAGCCAGCTGATTCGACAGGACCCCCCGGTGGTGGTATGTATTAGGGGTAATACGGTACACCATGAATGCCGAGGAGCTATTGGAGGACAGATGCTGGGTCCCGATTGGATCTGCCGCCTACTGGGCTCCACCCAGATAGGCGGGGTATAAGAACCCGGTTTACTCCCCGCAGCTGCATTCTGTGACTGAGCTGCTGGGGAACAAGTCTGAACAAGTCTGCTCAATAAAGCCCCTGATTGAAGTTCTCTCCATCTCGCCTCGTGTGTGATCGATGGTGCTACAATTTATTGAGCAGACTTAAAAAGGAATATGGAGCTCCGGAATCGGCCCCCAAGCAGCTAACGCAACATTGGTGTTTAAGCACTGGCTGGCGTGCTTTGAGGGATACCTCCGAACGTCCCCCGGCAGACCAACAGAAGACCAGAAGATGCAGGTCCTGCATTCCAGGGTGAGTCCCGAAATCTACTCACTCATCGAGGACGCGGAAGAATTCCCAGCGGCGATCAACTTGCTGAAGGAGATCTACATTAGGCCCGTCAACCAGGCCTACGCACGCTACCAGCTCGCGACGAGACGACAAATCCCCGGGGAATCGCTAGACGATTTCTTCAATGCTCTAACGATCCTGGGACGAAACTGCAACTGCCCAGCGGTAACGGCGAAGGAACATACGGACCTCCTGATCAGAGACGCTTACGTAGCAGGTTTGGCATCGTCGCAAATTCGCCAGAGACTTTTAGAGAAAGACTCTCTCGGACTCACAGAGGTACGGGCCCTTGCAGCCTCCCTCGACGTGGCCTCCCAAAACGCCCGCGCCTACGCCCCCGACCGCGCTGCAGCCCCTTGGGCTCCGTGGACCCCCGCCGCGACCGACCTCCCAGCACCCCCCACCCCTCCGCAAGCGTGCGCAGCCAGAATCCCAGACCACCCGGGGGCTGCTATTTTTGCGGGCAGCCAAAACACCCCCACCAGCGCTGCCCGGCCCGCTCGGCCACCTGCAAAAGGTGTGGTAAAAAGGGGCACTACGCAGCGGTGTGCCAGTCCCGTGGGGTCGCCGCTATCTTCGGGGAACAAACGGGACCACGGACTCAACCCCCCCAGCGACCCACGGGCGGCCAATGGGCGTCGCCATTTTGGGCCCCGGACACCATGAGGAGGGACGGGCACCGCCATCTTACTACCCACGGGCCGCGTGCGATCCATGGGAGCGGCCATTTTGTCCACCCCCGGCCGCGTGTGATCCATGGACGCCGCCATCTTGGCTGACAGGCAAGGACCCCAGTGTGGACGGCTCCACACTGCCTGAAGACATCGATCTGATGCAGCAACCACGTTTGGCATCGGTGACCCTCGACCAGTCGCGGCCCCGGACGCTCCAGACGACAACGACAAAGGTGCTGGTGAACTGGCACGAGACGCCGTGTTTGATCGACTCGGGGAGCACGGAGAGTTTTATTCACCCGGACACGGTAAGACGCTGTTCCCTTGTAATTCGGCCAAGCACCCCAAATTTTTTCCTGGCGGCGGGGTCCCACTCCGTTGCAATCAAAGGGTTCTGCATCACAAACCTAACGGTGCAGGGGAGAGAGTTCAAAAATTACCGGCTGTATGTCCTTCCCCACCTCTGCGCTCCCACCCTCCTGGGGTTGGATTTCCAATGCAACCTCCAGAGCTTAAAATTCAAATTTGGCGGCCCTATACCCCCACTGACTATCTGCGGCCTCGCGACCCTCAAGGTCGAACCACCCTCCTTGTTTGCGAACCTCACCCCGGATTGCAAACCCGTCGCCACTAGGAGCAGACGGTACAGCGCCCAGGGCTGGACGTTTATCAGGTCCGAAGTCCAGCGGCTGCTGAAGGAAGGCATAATCCAGGCCAGCAATAGTCCCTGGAGAGCCCAGGTGGTAGTAGTGAAGACTGGGGAGAAGCAAAGGATGGTCGTAGACTACAGTCAGACCATCAACAGGTACACGCAGCTAGATGCGTACCCTCTCCCCCGCATATCCGACATGGTCAATCGGATTGCACAGTACAAGGTCTTCTCCACCGTGGACCTTAAGTCCGCCTACCACCAGCTCCCCATTCGCCCCAGTGACCGCAGGTACACTGCCTTCGAAGCAGACGGGCGGCTATACAACTTCTTAAGGGTTCCATTCGGCGTCACGAACAGCGTCTTGGTCTTCCAACGGGAGATGGACCGAATGGTCGACCAGCACGGTTTACGGGCCACGTTCCCGTACCTCGACAACGTCACCATCTGCGGCCACGACCAGCAGGACCACGGCGCCAACCTCTGCAAATTCCTCCAGACAGCTAACGCCCTCAACCTCACCTACAACGAGGAAAAATGCGTGTTTAGCACCGACCGTCTAGCCATCCTTGGCTACGTAGTGCGTAATGGAGTGATAGGCCCCGACCCTGAACGCATGCGCCCCCTCATGGAGTTCCCTCTCCCCCACTGTGCCAAAGCCCTGAAACGCTGCCTGGGCTTCTTTTCTTATTACTCCCAGTGGGTCCCCCAGTACGCAGACAAGGCCCGCCCACTAATCCAGTCCACTACTTTTCCCCTGTCGACAGAGGCTCGCCAGGCCTTCAGCCGCATCAAAGCAGATATCGCAAAGGCCACGATGCGCGCCATCGACGAGTCCCTCCCCTTCCAAGTCGAGAGCGACGCGTCCGACGTAGCTCTGGCGGCCACGCTCAACCAAGCGGGCAGACCTGTGGCTTTTTTCTCCCGGACCCTCCACGCTTCAGAAATCCGCCACTCCTCAGTCGAAAAGGAGGCCCAAGCCATAGTGGAAGCTGTGCGACATTGGAGGCATTACCTGGCCGGTAGGAGATTCACTCTCCTCACTGACCAACGGTCAGTAACCTTCATGTTCGATAATGCACAGCGGGGCAAGATAAAAAACGACAAGATCCTGCGGTGGAGGATCGAACTCTCCACCTACAATTATGAGATCTTGTACCGTCCTGGAAAGCTGAACGAGCCGTCCGATGCCCTATCTCGCGGCACTTGTGCCAACGCACAAGTGGACCATCTCCAAGCCCTCCACAAGGACCTCTGCCACCCGGGGGTCACTCATTTCTACCACTTCATAAAGGCTCGCAACCTCCCCTACTCCGTCGAGGAGGTCCGTACAGTCACCAGGAACTGCCAAATCTGCGTAGAGTGCAAACCACATTTTTTCAGGCCAGATAGAGCGCACCTGATAAAGGCTTCCCGTCCCTTTGAACGCCTCAGTTTGGACTTCAAAGGCCCCCTCCCCTCCACCGATCGCAACACGTACTTTTTTAACGTCGTTGACGAATACTCCCGTTTCCCCTTCGCCATCCCCTGCCCCGACATGACCGCGGCCACTGTCATTAAAGCCCTATGCACCATCTTTACACTGTTCGGTTTCCCCGCCTACATCCATAGCGACAGGGGGTCCTCCTTCATGAGTGACGAGCTGTGTCAATTCCTGCTCAGTAAGGGCATAGCCTCGAGCAGGACGACCAGCTACAACCCCCGGGGGAACGGGCAGGTAGAGAGGGAGAATGGAACGGCCTGGAAGACCGTCCTACTGGCCCTACGGTCTAGGAGTCTCCCAACTTCCCGCTAGCAGGAAGTACTCCCGGATGCCCTTCATTCTATCCGGTCCCTGCTGTGCACCACCACGAACCAAACGCTGCACGAGCGCCTCCTTGTCTAGGAGGTCCGCTTCTGGAACGTCACTTCTGACCTGGCTGGCAGCCCCGGGACCCATTCTGCTCCGGAAACATGTGCGGGCGCACAAATCAGACCCACTGGTGGAGAAGGTACATCTACTCCACGCAAACCCGCAGTACGCCTACGTGGCGTACCCAGACGGCCGACAGGACACGGTCTCTCTGCGGGACCTGGCGCCCGCCGGAGCTTCCCACACCCCCCCCCCCCCCAACACCAATCACCTCCCCCTCACTCCCGGTGCACCCTACAGCCACCCCCTTCCGGGGGGGATCGGTTCTCCTCCCAGGCCCATCCAGGAGTAAGGAAACAGAGAGGGACAGCGCGATGCTCCCAGAGTCGACCGGACCCGAGCCAGCACCACCACCACCACCACCACCCGGGCTGAGACGATCGGAGAGGGCGACCAGAGCACCACTCGACTCATCGAGTCGACTTAAGATGTATATAATTCAGTGGCCCGGTAAAAGCGGCATGATTGGATATAGTTCAATGGTTCAGGCACCGACCCTGTAAACCCCGACCACCATACCACCCACCACCACGCCGGGTTCTTTTTTAACAAGGGGTGAATGTGGTGGTATGTATTAGGGGTAATACGGTACACCATGAATGCCGAGGAGCTATTGGAGGACAGATGCTGGGTCTCGATTGGATCTGCCGCCTACTGGGCTCCACCCAGAAAGGCGGGGTATAAGAACCCGGTTTACTCCCCGCAGCTGCATTCTGTGACTGAGCTGCTGGGGAACAAGTCTGAACAAGTCTGCTCAATAAAGCCTCGATTGAAGTTCTCTCCGTCTCGCCTCATGTGTGATCGATGGTGCTACACCCCCCAAACAGCTCCCCGCTAACAAGGGGGACCTACAGATAAACCCCTTTCGAAGACACTCTAGCCAGCACGCAACGGAGATAGCGACCTGGCCAGGCGGCTGGGCGCTGTAGATGTGAGACGGGACACCCTATTCCCCTGAGAGGGTCGGAGGACCAGCAACAGGACTGCCAATGGCGCCTGAGAGGCAGCAGCGGTCAGTGCGGGCAGAGAGGCAGCAGCGGTCAGTGCGGGCAGAGAGGCAGCAGCGGTCAGTGCGGGCAGAGAGGCAGCAGAGTCAGTGCGGGCAGAGAGGCAGCAGCGGTCAATGCGGGCAGAGAGGAAGCAGCAGTCAGTGCGGGCAGAGAGGCAGCAGCAGTCAGTGCGGGAGAGAGGCAGCAGCGGTCAGTGCGGGCAGAGAGGCAGCAGAGTCAGTGCGGGCAGAGAGGCAGCAGCGGTCAGTGCGGGCAGAGAGGCAGCAGCGGTCAGTGCGGGCAGAGAGGCAGCAGAGTCAGTGCGGGCAGAGAGGCAGTAGCGGTCAATGCGGGCAGAGAGGCAGCAGCGGTCAGTGCGGGCAGAGAGGCAGCAGAGTCAGTGCGGGCAGAGAGGCAGCAGAGTCAGTGCGGGCAGAGAGGCAGTAGCGGTCAATGCGGGCAGAGAGGCAGTAGCGGTCAATGCGGGCAGAGAGGCAGCAGCGGTCAGTGCGGGCAGAGAGGCAGTAGCGGTCAATGCGGGCAGAGAGGCAGTAGCGGTCAATGCGGGCAGAGAGGCAGCAGCGGTCAGTGCGGGCAGAGAGGCAGCAGCGGTCAGTGCGGGCAGAGAGGCAGTAGCGGTCAATGCGGGCAGAGAGGCAGCAGCGGTCAGTGCGGGCAGAGAGGCAGCAGAGTCAGTGCGGGCAGAGAGGCAGCAGCGGTCAGTGCGGGCAGAGAGGCAGCAGAGTCAGTGCGGGCAGAGAGGCAGCAGCGGTCAGTGCGGGCAGAGAGGCAGCAGAGTCAGTGCGGGCAGAGAGGCAGCAGAGTCAGTGCGGGCAGAGAGGCAGCAGAGTCAGTGCGGGCAGAGAGGCAGCAGCGGTCAGTGCGGGCAGAGAGTAAGCAGCAGTCAGTGCGGGCAGAGAGGCAGCAGCGGTCAGTGCGGGCAGAGAGGCAGCAGCGGTCAGTGCGGGCAGAGAGGCAGCAGCGGTCAGTGTGGGCAGAGAGGCAGCAGCGGTCAGTGCGGGCAGAGAGGCAGTAGCGGTCAATGCGGGCAGAGAGGAAGCAGCAGTCAGTGCGGGCAGAGAGGAAGCAGCAGTCAGTGCGGGCAGAGAGGCAGCAGCGGTCAGTGCGGGCAGAGAGGCAGCAGCGGTCAGTGCGGGCAGAGAGGCAGCAGCGGTCAATGCGGGCAGAGTGGCAGCAGAGTCAGTGCGGGCAGAGAGGCAGCAGCGGTCAGTGCGGGCAGAGAGGCAGCAGCAGTCAGTGCGGGCAGAGAGGCAGCAGCGGTCAGTGCGGGCAGAGAGGCAGCAGCAGTCAGTGCGGGCAGAGAGGCAGTAGCGGTCAATGCGGGCAGAGAGGCAGCAGCAGTCAGTGCGGGCAGAGTGGCAGCAGAGTCAGTGCGGGCAGAGAGGCAGCAGCGGTCAATGCGGGCAGAGAGGCAGCAGCAGTCAATGCGGGCAGAGAGGCAGCAGCAGTCAATGCGGGCAGAGAGGCAGCAGCAGTCAGTGCGGGCAGAGTGGCAGCAGAGTCAGTGCGGGCAGAGAGGCAGCAGCAGTCAGTGCGGGCAGAGAGGCAGTAGCGGTCAATGCGGGCAGAGAGGCAGCAGCGGGCAGAGAGGAAGCAGCAGTCAGTGCGGGCAGAGAGGCACTAGCGGTCAATGCGGGCAGAGAGGCAGCAGCGGTCAGTGCGGGCAGAGAGGCAGCAGAGTCAGTGCGGGCAGAGAGGCAGCAGCGGTCAGTACGGGCAGAGAGGCAGTAGCGGTCAATGCGGGCAGAGAGGCAGCAGCAGTCAGTGCGGGCAGAGAGGCAGCAGAGTCAGTGCGGGCAGAGAGGCAGCAGCAGTCAGTACGGGCAGAGAGGAAGCAGCAGTCAGTGCGGGCAGAGAGGCACTAGCGGTCAATGCGGGCAGAGAGGCAGCAGCGGTCAGTGCGGGCAGAGAGGCAGCAGAGTCAGTGCGGGCAGAGAGGCAGCAGCGGTCAGTACGGGCAGAGAGGCAGTAGCGGTCAGTGCAGGCAGAGAGGCAGCAGCAGTCAGTGCGGGCAGAGAGGCAGCAGAGTCAGTGCGGGCAGAGAGGCAGCAGTGGTCAATGCGGGCAGAGAGGCAGCAGAGTCAGTGCGGGCAGAGAGGCAGTAGCGGTCAGTGCGGGCAGAGAGGCAGCAGCGGTCAGTGCGGGCAGAGAGGCAGCAGCGGTCAATGCGGGCAGAGAGGCAGCAGCAGTCAGCGTAGGCAGAGAGGCAGCAGCGGTCAATGCGGGCAGAGAGGCAGCAGCGGTCGTGCGGGCAGCTTGACCAGGAGAACCACCGTTCAGTGTCGGAAGAAGACCAACAACCTCCATCGGGCCGCAGGCGGAGTTGAAATCATCTACCCAGCATCAGCCCGCCTGCCGCTACCCAGACCCTCACCACTCAGACCCTCACCACCCAGACATCCACCCAGACCCCCGCCACCCAGACCCCCACCACCCAGACCCCCACCACCCAGACCCCCACCACCCAGACCCCCACCACCCAGACCCCCACCACCCAGACCCCCGCCACCCAGACCCCCACCACCCAGACCCCCACCGCCCAGACCCCCACCACCGAGACCCCCACCACCCAGACCCCCATCCAGACCCCCACCACCCAGACCCCCATCCAGACCCCCACCACCCAGACCCCCACCATCCAGACCCCCATCCAGACCCCCACCACCCAGACCCCCATCCAGACCCCCACCACCCAGGCCCCCGCCACTCAGACCCCCACCCAGACCCCCACCACCCAGACCCCCACCCAGGCCCCCGCCACTCAGACCCCCACCACCCAGACCCCCACCACCCAGACCCCCACCGCCCAGACCCCCACCGCCCAGACCCCCGCCACCCAGACACCCGCCACCCAGACCCCCGCCACCCAGACACCCACCCAGACCTCCGCCACCCAGACCCCCACCCAGACCCCCGCCACCCAGACCCCCACCCAGACCCCCGCCACCCAGACACCCACCCAGACCCCCGCCTCCCAGACACCCACCCAGACCCCCGCCACCCAGACCCCCACCCAGACCCCCGCCACCCAGACCCCCGCCACCCAGACACCCACCCAGACCCCCGCCTCCCAGACACCCACCCAGACCCCCGCCACCCAGACCCCCACCCAGACCCCCGCCACCCAGACCCCCGCCACCCAGACCCCCGCCACCCAGACCCCCGCCTCCCAGACCCCCGCCTCCCAGACACCCACCCAGACCCCCGCCACCCAGACCCCCACCCAGACCCCCGCCACCCAGACCCCCGCCACCCAGACCCCCGCCACCCAGACCCCCACCACCCAGACCCCCACCACCCAGACCCCCGCCTCCCAGACCCCCGCCACCCAGACCCCCGCCACCCAGACCCCCGCCACCCAGACCCCCGCCACCCAGACCCCCGCCTCCCAGACCCCCGCCTCCCAGACCCCCGCCACCCAGACCCCTACCACCCAGACCCCCGCCACCCAGACACCCACCCAGACCCCTACCACCCAGACCCCCACCACCCAGAACCTCTTTTTAAAAAAATATATATATTTATTCAAATTTTTCAACATATTTTTCGATCAGAAATTATACATTGGATTTTCCCCATATACAGTAACGCCCCATATAACATTTAAAAACACAAATAGGGGGAAAAAACCTTCACCCGAACGCCACCCCAAAAGAAACCTCCCCGCCCAGGGCTGCTGCTGCTGACCTCCTCCTAACGCTCCGCGAGATAGTCTAGGAACAGTTCCACCACCCGAGGAACCCCTGCACAGACCCTCGCAAGGCAAACTTTATCCTCTCCAGCTTGATGAACCCTGCCATGTCATTGATCCAGGCTTCCACACTAGGGGGCTTCGCATCCTTCCATAGTAGTAAAATCCTCCGCCGGGCTACCAGGGACGCAAAGGCCAGAATACCGGCCTCTTTCGCCTCCTGCACTCCTGGCTCGTCCGATACCCCAAATAATGCTGATCCCCAGCTCGGCTTGACCCGGGCGTTCACCACCTTGGACATAGTCCTCGCAAAACCCCTCCAAAACCCATCCAGTGCCGGGCACGACCAGAACATATGGACGTGATTTGCTGGGTTCCCTGAGCACCTCCCACATCTGTCCTCCACCCCAAAGAACCTACTCAGCCTCGCCCGTGTCATATGCGCTCTGTGAGTAACTTTAAACTGTATTAGGCTGAGCCTGGCGCAAGAGGAGGAAGAATTAACCCTACTCAGGGCATCAGCCCACAGACCCTCATCTATCTCCTCCCCAAGCTCCTCCTCCCACTTGCCCTTTAACTCCTCCACCGAGGCCTCCTCCTCTTCCTTCAGCTCCTGGTAAATCGCCGAAACCTTGCCTTCTCCAACCCATACACCCAAAATCACCCTGTCCTGAATCCTCTGTGCTGGGAGCAATGGGAATTCCCTCACCTGCCGCCTCACAAACGCCCTCACTTGCATGTACCTGAAAGCATTTCCCAGGGGTAGCCCAAACTTCTCCTCCAGTGCCCTTAGGCTCGCAAACCGATGAACAGGCCCCCCATTCTTCTAATCCCTGCCCGATGCCAGCTCCGAAACCCCCATCCATCCTTCCCGGGATGAACCAATGGTTCTCCCGAATTGGGGACCAAACCGAGGCTCCCACCTTCCACCTCCAAATGGGCCTCCGCACATTTGTATTTAGCTGCCCCCAGATCTTCAGCGTTGCTGCCACCACCGGACTCGTGGTGTACCTTGTCGGCGGGCGAGGCAGCGGTGCCGTCACCAGCGCCCTCAGGCTCGTGCCCACACAGGACGCCATCTCTAACCTCTTCCACGCCACACCCTCTCCCTCTATTACCCACTTACGGATCATCGCCACATTGGCTGCCCAATAATAGCCACACAAATTCGGCAGCGCCAGCTCCCCCCTGTCCCTGTTACGCTCCAGAAACACCCTCTTCACCCTCGGGGTCTTACTCGCCCACACAAATCCCATGATGCTCCTACTTACCCATTTGAAAAAGGCCTTGGGGATCATAATGGGAAGGCACTGGAACACAAAGAGAAACCTCGGGAGGACCGTCATTTTGACCGACTGCACCATACCCGCTAGTGAGTGTGGCAGCATATCCCATCTTTTAAAATCCTCCTCCATCTGCTCCACCAACCGCGTCAAATTGAGCTTGTGAGGGCCCCCAACTCCGAGCTACTTGGATCCCTAGGTACCGAAAGCTCCTTTCCGCCCTCTTCACCGGTAGCTCATCTATCCCCCTCCCCTGGTCCCCTGAATGCACCACGAAGAGCTCACTCTTCCCTACGTTGAGTTTATACCCCAAAATGTCCCCAAACTCCCTAAGGATCCGCATGACCTCCGCCATCCCCTCCACTGGATCCGCAACATACAACAACAGGTCGTCAGCATACAGCGACACCCGGTGTTCCTCTCCCCCCCGGACCAGTCCCCTCCATTTCCTGGACTCCCGCAGTGCCATGGCCAGCGGCTCAATTGCCAGTGCAAACAGCAAGGGGGATAAGGGGCACCCCTGCCTCGTCCCTCGGAACAGCCCAAAGTACTCCGACCTCCGCCGGTTCGGAGCCACACTCGCCACTGGGGCTCTATATAGCAGCCTGACCCAACTGATGAACCCCTCCCCGAACCCAAACCTCCGCAACACTTCCCAAAGATACTCCCACTCCACCCGATCAAAGGCCTTCTCCGCGTCCATAGCTGCCACTACCTCCGCTTCCCCCTCCACCGAGGGCATCATAATCACATTGAGGAACCTCCGCACATTTGTATCTAGCTGCCTACCATTCACAAATCCCGTCTGGTCCTCATGAATCACCCCCGGGACACAGTCCTCAATTCTCGTAGCCAGCACCTTCGCCAGCAACTTAGCGTCAACATTGAGGAGCGAGATCGGTCTATACGACCCACATTGCAATGGATCCTTGTCCCGCTTCAAGATCAAAGAAATCAGCGCCCTGGACATTGTCGGGGGCAAGGTCCCCCACTCCCTCGCCTTATTAAAAGTCCTCACTAGCAACGGGCCCAGCAGGTCCACTTATTTCCTGTAGAATTCAACCGGGAACCCATCCGGCCCCGGGGCCTTTCCCGCCTGCATGCTCCCCAATCCTTTAACCAGCTCCTCCAGCCCAATCGGCGCCCCCAAACCTGCCACCTGCTCCTCCTCCACCCTCGGGAACCTCAGCTGATCTAGGAATCGTTGCATCCCCTTCTCCCCCGCTGGGGGCTCAGACCTATACAGATCCCCATAGAAGTCCCTAAATACCTTGTTTATTCTCACCGCACTCCGCACCGTATTCCCCCCTCTATCCCTAACTCCACCAATCTCCCTCGCTGCCTCCCTCTTACGAAGCTGGTGTGCCAGCATCCGACTCGCCTTCTCCCCATACTCATAAACCGCCCCTGCGCTTTCCTCCACTGCGCCTCTGCTTTCCCCATGGTCAACAGGTCGAATTCCGTCTGGAGGTTCCGTCGCTCCCTAAATAGCCCCTCCTCGGGGGCCTCTGCATACCTCCTGTCCACCCTTAAGATCTCCCCCACCAACCTCTCCCTCTCCCTCCCGTCTCTCTTCTCCCTGTGGGCCCTAATGGAGATTAGCTCTCCCCTGACCACTGCCTTCAACGCCTCCCAGACTACCCCCACCTGCACCTCCCCATTGTCGTTGGCCTCCAAATATCTTTCAATACACCCCCGCACCCCCCCGCACACCTCCTCATCCACCAACAGTCCCACATCAAGGCGCCACAGCGGGCGCTGGTCCCTCTCCTCCCCCAACTCCAGCTCCACCCAATGCGGGGGGTGGTCCGAGATGGCTATGGCCGAATATTCCGTTCCCTCCACTTTTGGGATTAGCGCCCTACTCAAAATGAAAAAATCTATCCGGGAGTAGGCTCTATGGACGTGGGAAAGACGGGAAATTCCCTGGCGAATCCGCCCCAGCAGGTGTTTCATAAATCCGGCATCATCCCAATTCGGGGCAGATACGTTCACCAGTATCACCCGCACCCCCTGCAACCTACCGCTCACCATCACATATCGACCTCCATTATCCGCCACAATATTCAGCGCCTCGAACGACACCCGCTTCCCCACCAGTATTGCAATTGCAACCCCTCTGTTCTTCACATCCAGCCCTGAATGAAAGACCTGCCCTACCCATCCCTTTCTCAGCCTAACCTGATCTGCCACCTTCAGATGTTTCTCCTGGAGCATAACCACGTCTGCCTTCAGTCCCTTTAAGTGCGCGAACACCCGGGCCCTCTTGACCGGCCCGTTCAGGCCCCTCACATCCCAAGTTATCAGCCGGATCGGGGGGCGACTCGCTCCCCACCCCTGCCGAATCGCCATCTCCTTTTCTAGGCCAGCCACGTGCCCGCGCCTCCCACACCCTCCAGTCGCCCAGGCGGCGGACCCCCGCCCCGATTACCTCTCCTACTTCCAGCTCCCCTTTGGCCAATGCAGAAGCAACCCTGTTCCCCCCTCCACCCCGCCCCCCCCCCCGCTAGATCCACTTCTAGCCATTTTGCTCCCCCCATGACACTCCCGTAAGTCAGCTGACTCCTGCTGACCCCGGCCTCTCCCGCCATTCCATCGATCCCCCAGTGTGAGAATCCCCCCACCCCTTGGCAGTCAGTGTGCACTCCTCTCCGGCACCGCCCTTCCCCCTCCCCCCCGGCCCCGCCCCCATCCTTCCCTAACGTGGGAAAGAGCCCGCGCTTTCCTGAGCCGACCCCGCCCCCTCTGGCGCAGCTCCTTTTTGCGGCTTTACCCCAACTCCCCATCCCCGGGCCTCCACCCCCCCCCTCTTCCTCCGTGGGGCCCTGCCCCTCCAACACCGACGCCCACACTCTCCCACAGCCCCCACATCAAATCCATTCACCCATCCCCACTCAGCACCAAAAGCAAAAGAACATTCCCCAAACGCGGTAAACACAGTAAACATCCCCCACGACAAACCCTCAATTTGAGTCCAACTTTTCAGTCTGGATAAAGTTCCCTGCCTCATCCGGCGTTTCAAAATAGTGGTGCCGATCTTGGAACGTGACCCACAATCGCGCTGGCTGCAGCATCCCGAACTTCACCCCCTTCCGATGGAGCACCGCCTTAGCCCGGTTGAAACCAGCCCTGTTCTTAGCCACCTCCGCACTCCAGTCCTGGTAAATTCGGATCTCCGTGTTCTCCTACCTGCTGCTCCGCTCTTTTTTGGCCCATCTCAGGACACACTCTCTGTCCATAAAGCGGTGGAACCTCACCACTACAGCCCTTGGTGCCTCGTTGGCTTTGGGTCTCCTTGCCAGGACCCGATGAGCCCCATCCAGCTCCAGGGGCCTCGGGAAAGCTCCCGCACCCATCAGCGAATTGAGCATCGTGCTCATATATGCCCCGGCATCGGGCCCCTCCACTCCTTCAGGGAGACCCAGAATCCGAAGATTCTTCGTCCTCGACCTATTCTCCAGGTCCTCGAATTTTTCCGCCCACTTCTTGTGCAGCGCCTCGTGCACCTCCACCTTCACCGCCAGGCCCAAGATCTCGTCCTCGTTCTCCGAGGCTTTTTGCCGCACCTCCTGGATCGCCACCCCTTGGGCCTTCTGGGTCTCCACAAGCTTCTCAATCGCCGCCTTCATTGGCGCCAGCATTTCTGTCTTCAGCTCCTCAAAGCAGCGTTTAAGGAACTCCTGCTGCTCCTGCGACCACTGTGCCCACGCTGCTTGGTCTCCACCCGCCGCCATCTTGCTTTTCCTCCCTTGCACTTTTCGCTGCACCAGGATCACTTTTTTAACCGCTCCACTCCTGGTCCAATCCATATAATGTTGGGGGGACCTTGCTGTCACCTTCCCACACTGGAAGCCATCGAACAATTGCCGTTGGGGCCCCTCTGAAGAGCCCAAAAGTCTGTTCCCGGCGGGAGCTGCCGAACGTGCGACCTACCTAGGCATAGCCGCAACCGGAAGTTCCGCCACCCAGACCCTCACTACCCAGACCCCCAACACCCAGACCCAGACCCCCGCCACCCAGACCCAGACCCCCGCCACCCAGACACCCACCACCCAGACCCCCACCACCCAGACCCCCACCACCCAGACCCAGACCCTCACCACCCAGACCCCCACCACCCAGACACCCACCACCACTTCTGTTGTGGGCAAAGTCTTGGAAAGGTTTATAAGAGATAGGGTGTATAATCATCTGGAAAGGAATAATTTGATTAGAGATAGTCAACACGGTTTTGTGAAGGGTAGGTCGTGCCTCACAAACCTTCTTGAGTTCTTTGAGAAGGTGACCAAACAGGTGGATGAGGGTAAAGCAGTTGATGTGGTGTATATGGATTTCAGTAAAGCGTTTGATAAGGTTCCCCACGGTAGGCTACTGCAGAAAATACGGAGGCATGGGATTCAGGGTGATTTAGCAGTTTGGATCAGAAATTGGCTAGCTGGAAGAAGACAAAGGGTGGTGGTTGATGGAAAATGTTCAGACTGGAGTCCAGTTACTAGTGGTGTACCACAAGGATCTGTTTTGGGGCCACTGCTGTTTGTCGTTTTTATAAATGACCTGGAGGAGGGCGTAGAGGGATGGGTGAGTAAATTTGCAGGTGACACTAAAGTCGATGGAGTTGTGGACAATGCGGAAGGATGTTACAAGTTACAGAGGGACATAGATAAGCTGCAGCGCTGGGCTGAGAGGTGGCCAATGGAGTTTAATGCAGAAAAGTGTGAGGTGATTCATTTTGGAAGGAATAACAGGAAGACAGAGTACTGGGCTAATGGTAAGATTCTTGGCAGTGTGGATGAGCAGAGAGATCTCGGTGTCCATGTACATAAATCCCTGAAAGTTGCCACTCAGGTTGAGAGGGTTGTTAAGAAGGCGTACGGTGTGTTAGCTTTTATTGGTTGAGGGATTGAGTTTAGGAGCCATGAGGTCATGTTGCAGCTGTACAAAACTCTCGTGCGGCCGCATTTGGAGTATTGCGTGCAATTCTGGTCGCCGCATTATAGGAAGGATGTGGAAGCTTTGGAAAGGGTGCAGAGGAGATTTACCAGAATGTTGCCTGGTATGGAGGGAAGATCTTATGAGGAAAGGCTGAGGGACTTGAGGCTGTTTTCGTTAGAGAGAAGAAGGTTAAGAGGTGACTTAATTGAGGCATACAAGATGGTCAGAGGATTAGATAGGGTGGACAGTGAGAGCCTTTTTCCTCGGATGGTGATGTCCAGCATGAGTAGACATAGCTTTAAATTGGGGGGAGATAGATATAAGACAGGTGTCAGAGGTAGGTTCTTTACTCAGAGTGTAGTAAGGGCATGGAATGCCCTGCCTGCAACAGTAGTGGACTCGCCAACACTAAGGGCATTCAAATGGTCATTGGATAGACATATGGACGATAAGGGAATAGTGTAGATGGGTTTTAGAGTGGTTTCACAGGTCGGCGCAACATCGAGGGCCGAAGGGCCTGTACTGCGCTGTAATGTTCTATGTTCTATATTCTAGACCCCCACCCAGACCCCCACCACCCAGACCCCCACCACCCAGACCCAGACACAGACCCCCGCAGCCAGACCCAGACCCCCGCCACCCTGACCCTCACCACCCAGGTCCCCAACACCCAGACACAGACCCCCACCAGCCAGACCCCAACACCCAGACCTCACCACCCAGACCAAGACCCCCACCACCCAGACCCAGACCCCCACCACCCAGACCAAGACCCCCACCACCCAGACCCAGACCCCCACCACCCAGACCAAGACCCCCACCACCCAGACCAAGACCCCCACCACCCAGACCCAGACCCCCACCAGCCAGACCCAGACCCCCACCACCCAGACCCAGACCCCCACCACCCAGACCCAGACCCCCACCACCCAGACCCAGACCCCCACCACCCAGACCAAGACCCCCACCACACAGACCCAGACCCCCACCAGCCAGACCCAGACCCCCACCAGCCAGACCCCCACCACCCAGACCCAGACCCCTACCACCCAGACCCCAACCACCCAGACCCAGACCCCCACCACACAGACCCCACCACCCAGACCCCCGCCACCCAGACCCCCAACATCCAGACCCCCACCTCCCTGACCCAGCCCCCTGCCACCCAGACCCAGTCCCCCGCCACTCAGACCCCCAACACCCAGACCCGCACCACCCAGACCCCCGCCACTCAGACCCCCGCCACTCAGACCCCCACCACCCAGCCCCCCGCCACCCTGACCCCCACCACCCAGCCCCCCACCACCCAGACCCCCCCACCCAGACCCAGACCCGCACCACCCAGACCCGCACCACCCAGATCCCCACCAGCCAGACCCCCAACACCCAGACCCCACCACCCAGACCCCACCACCCAGACCCTCATCTCCCAGACCCAGACCCCCACCATCCAGAGGTCATACCTATGATTACATACACTGATAAACAGCTTTATACATTTATACAGCTATGCCTGTGTGCATATCACCACATCCCCCTTCCTGGTAATGAAGGGCAGCCCCCAACAGCTTGGTGAACGCTATCTATAGACGTGCTATCTATAACCCCTGGACCGGGGGCCTCCCATTGATGGCAGAGAATCCTGCTGCCTGGGCATCTTGATGGGCCTGGTCCAGATCGAAGTTCATAAATAAATTTTGAGTACCCAGTTGACTTTTTCCAATTAAGGAACAATTTCGCGTGGCCAATCCCCCTACCCCGCACATCTTTGTGTTGTGGGGGTGAGAGCCACACAGACACGGGGAGAATGTGCAAACTCCACGCCGACACTGACCCGGGGCCGGGATCGATCCCGGGTCCTCAGCGCCGTGAGGCAGCAGTGATACCCACTGCGCCACGTGCTGCCCTCAAAGTTCATATAGTCAGCTGGCTGGGAAAACAGGGCATTTGTGACCTGGCCTGTGGGCTGTAGCTGCAGAAGTGTCTGATCGATTTGGATTTGGTTCAGTGAAAAGTATTGTTCTGTATTCAGTCCAGACAGATTATTCCATACATGAAAAAACACAGGACATGCAATAGATACACAATGTAAATACACAGACACACTAATCAAGTGAAGCATACAGGAGTGTAGTACGACTCAGTAGAGAAGCTCTGTGAAGAGATCAGTTCAGTCCATAAGAGGCTCATTCAGGAGTCTGGTGACAGTGGGGAAGAAGCTACACTACACGTGTAGTGTCTCCCACCCACCCTCCTCCTCTAACCTAATAATAAAACCCTTTGGTCTGAGGTAAGTACCATATTTTATTATATTATTATTATTTTTTATAAAAATTTAATTTTATTAAAAGCCAGATCTTGGTAGAAAGTTAGAGGAATGGCAGGGAAGGGAGTGCAATGTTCCTCCTGCAGGATGTTTGAGGTGAGGGATGCAGTTAGTGTCCCTGCTGATTTTACCTGCAGGAAGTGCTGCCATCTCCAGCTCCTCCAAGACCGAGTTAGGGAACTGGAGCTGGAGTTGGAAGAACTTCGGATCACTCGGGAGGCAGAAGGGGTCATAGATAGCAGCTTCAGGGAATTAGTTACACCAAAGATTGGAGATAGGTGGGTAACTGTAAGAGGGACTGGGAAAAAGCAGTCAGTGCAGGGATCCCCTGCGGTCGTTCCCCTGAGTAACAAGTATACCGCTTTGGATACTTGTGGTGGGGGGGGGGGGACTTACCAGGGGTAAGCCATGGGGTACGGGCCTCTGGCACGGAGTCTGTCCCTGTTGCTCAGAAGGGAAGGGGGGAGAGGAGCAGAGCATTAGTAATTGGGGACTCTATAGTCAGGGGCACAGATAGGAGATTTTGTGGGAGCGAGAGAGACTCACGTTTGGTATGTTGCCTCCCAGGTGCAAGGGTACGTGATGTCTCGGATCGTGTTTTCCGGGTCCTTAGGGGGGAGGGGGAGCAGCCCCAAGTCGTGGTCCACATTGGCACTAACGACATAGGTAGGAAAGGTAGGGCAGCACGGTAGCACAAGTGATTAGCACTGTGGCTTCACAGCGCCAGGGTCCCAGGTTCGATTCCCCGCTGGGTCACTGTCTGTGCGGAGTTTGCACGTTCTCCCCGTGTCTGCGTGGGTTTCCTCCGGGAGCTCCGGTTTCCTCCCACAGTCCAAAGACGTGCAGGTTAGGTGGATTGGCCATGCTACATTGCCCTTAGTGTCCATAAGGGTTGGGAGGGGTTATTGGGTTGCGGGGATAAGGTGGAAGTGAGGGATTAATGTGGGTCGGTGCAGACTCGATGGGCCGAATGGCCTCCTTCTGCACTGTATGTTCTATGTAATCTATGTAATCTATGAAAGGGGACAAGGATGTCAGGCAGGCTTTCAGGGAGCTAGGATGGAAGCTCAGAACTAGAACAAACAGAGTTGTTATCCCTGGGTTGTTGCCCGTGCCACGTGATAGTGAGATGAGGAATAGGGAGAGAGAGCATTTAAACACGTGGCTACAGGGATGGTGCAGGCGGGAGGGATTCAGATTTTTGGATAACTGGGGCTCTTTCAGGGGAAGGTGGGACCTCTACAGACAGGATGGTCTACATCTGAACCTGAGGGGCACAAATATCCTGGGGGGGAGATTTGTTAGTGCTCTTTGGGGGGGTTTAAACTAATGCAGCAGGGGCATGGGAACCTGGATTGTAGTTTTAGGGTAAGGGAGAATGAGAGTATAGAGGTCAGGAGCACAGATTTGACGTCGCAGGAGGGGGCCAGTGTTCAGGTAGGTGGTTTGAAGTGTGTCTACTTCAATGCCAGGAGTATACGAAACAAGGTAGGGGAACTGGCAGCATGGGTTGGTACCTGGGACTTCGATGTTGTGGCCATTTCGGAGACATGGATAGAGCAGGGACAGGAATGGATGTTGCAGGTTCCGGGGTTTAGGTGTTTTAGTAAGCTCAGAGAAGGAGGCAAAAGAGGGGGAGGTGTGGCGCTGCTAGTCAAGAGCAGTATTACGGTGGCGGAGAGGATGCTAGATGGGGACTCTTCTTCCGAGGTAGTATGGGCTGAAGTTAGAAACAGGAAAGGAGAGGTCATCCTGTTGGGAGTTTTTTATAGGCCTCCTAATAGTTCGAGGGATGTAGAGGAAAGGATGGCGAAGATGATTCTGGGTATGAGCGAAAGTAACAGGGTAGTTATTATGGGAGACTTTAACTTTCCAAATATTGACTGGAAAAGATATAGTTCGAGTACAATAGATGGGTCGTTTTTTGTACAGTGTGTGCAGGAGGGTTTCCTGAAACAATATGTTGACAGGCCAACAAGAGGCGAGGCCACGTTGGATTTGGTTTTGGGTAATGAACCAGGCCAGGTGTTGGATTTGGAGGTAGGAGAGCACTTTGGGGACAGTGACCACAATTCGGTGACGTTTACGTTAATGATGGAAAGGGATAAGTATACACCGCAGGGCAAGAGTTATAGCTGGGGGAAGGGCAATTATGATGCCATTAGACGTGACTTGGGGGGGATAAGGTGGAGAAGTAGGCTGCAAGTGTTGGGCACACTGGATAAGTGGGGCTTGTTCAAGGATCAGCTACTGCGTGTTCTTGATAAGTATGTACCGGTCAGACAGGGAGGAAGGCGTCGAGCGAGGGAACCGTGGTTTACCAAGGAAGTGGAATCTCTTGTTAAGAGGAAGAAGGAGGCCTATGTGAAGATGAAGTGTGAAGTTTCGGTTGGGGCGATGGATAGTTACAAGGTAGCGAGGAAGGATCTAAAGAGAGAGCTAAGACGAGCAAGGAGGGGACATGAGAAGTATTTGGCAGGAAGGATCAAGGAAAACCCAAAAGCTTTCTATAGGTATGTCAGGAATAAGCGAATGACTAGGGAAAGAGTAGGACCAGTCAAGGACAGGGATGGGAAATTGTGTGTGGAGTCTGAAGAGATAGGCGAGATACTAAATGAATATTTTTCGTCAGTATTCACTCAGGAAAAAGAGAATGTTGTGGAGGAGAATGCTGAGCCCCAGGCTAATAGAATAGATGGCATTGAGGTACGTAGGGAAGAGGTGTTGGCAATTCTGGACAGGCTGAAAATAGATAAGTCCCCGGGGCCTGATGGGATTTATCCTAGGATTCTCTGGGAGGCCAGGGAAGAGATTGCTGGACCTTTGGCTTTGATTTTTATGTCATCATTGGCTACAGGAATAGTGCCAGAGGACTGGAGGATAGCAAATGTGGTCCCTTTGTTCAAGAAGGGGAGTAGAGACAACCCCGGCAACTATAGACCGGCGAGCCTCACGTCTGTAGTGGGTAAAGTCTTGGAGGGGATTATAAGAGACAAGATTCATAATCATCTAGATAGGCTATTGCAGAAAATACGGAGGCTGCGGATTGAGGGTGATTTAGAGATGTGGATCAGAAATTGGCTAGCTGAAAGAAGACAGAGGGTGGTGGTTGATGGGAAATGTTCAGAATGGAGTTCAGTTACAAGTGGCATACCACAAGGATCTGTTCTGGGGCCGTTGCTGTTTGTCATTTTTATAAATGACCTAAAGGAGGGCGCAGAAGGGTGGGTGAGTAAATTTGCAGACGGCACTAAAGTCGGTGGTGTTGTCGACAGTGCTGTGCTGAGAGGTGGCAAGTGGAGTTTAATGTAGAGAAGTGTGAGGTGATTCACTTTGGAAGGAATAACAGGAATGCGGAATATTTGGCGAATGGTAAAATTCTTGGCAGTGTGGATGAGCAGAGGGATCTAGGTGTCCATGTACATAGATCTCTGAAAGTTGCCACCCAGGTTGATAGGGTTGTGAAGAAGGCCTATGGAGTGTTGGCCTTTATTGGTAGAGGGATTGAGTTCCGGAGTCATGAGGTCATGTTGCAGCTGTACAAAACTCTGGTACGGCCGCATTTGGAGTATTGCGTACAGTTCTGGTCACCTCATTTTCAGAAGGACGTGGAGGCTTTGGAGCGGGTGCAGAGGAGATTTACCAGGATGTTGCCTGGTATGGAGGGAAAATCTTATGAGGAAAGGCTGATGGACTTGAGGTTGATTTCGTTAGAGAGAAGAAGGTTAAGAGGAGACTTAATAGAGGCATACAAAATGATCAGGGGGTTAGATAGGGTGGACAATGAGAGCCTTCCATTGGAAATGGCTAGCATGAGGGGAAATAGCCTTAAACTGAGGGGTAATAGATATCGGACAGAGGTCAGAGGTAGGTTCTTTACGCAAAGAGTGGTGAGGCCGTGGAATGCCCTACTTCCAACAGTAGTGAACTCGCCAACATTGAGGGCATTTAAAAGTTTATTGGATAAGCATATGGATGATAATGGCATAATGTAGGTTAGATGGCTTTTGTTTTTTGACTTCCCATGTCGGTGCAACATCGTGGGCCGAAGGGCCTGTACTGCGCTGTATCGTTCTATGTTCTACGTGCTATGGTCCGTGCAGGCTCTGAGTGCACGACCAGGGATCCAATCCGGACCAATCGCCTTCTGAGGGTTCACTTTCAGGAAGGCCGATCTGACTTTGGAAGCTGTGATGGTGGGTATGGGTGAGTTATGGGCTGCTGGGGCACTCGACAGCGGATTGTTGGTTACCTGCTCGAACCGAGCATAGAATGCATTGAGTTTATCGGGGAGGGGTGCGCTGCTGCCGGAGATTCTACACGGCTTCGCTTTGTAGCACGTTATGTTGTTTAAGCCTTGCCACCATTGATGAGAGTCTGTGTTGTTAGTCTGTGACTCTAGCTTAGTCTGGTATTGTCTCTTGACATCCCTGATGACTTTGTGGAGGTTGTACCTGGATTTCTTGTATAGATCAGGGTCGCCTGACTTGAACACATCAGACCTGGGCTTCAGTAGGAAGTGAATATCCCGATTAAACAATTGTTTCCGGTTGGGGAACGTATGTTCTACTTTCTTTGGCGCACAATCTTCTACACATTTACTGGTGAAGTGGTGGCATACTAGGTTGGCCACTGAGTTCTTGAATATGGACCAGTCCACTGTCTCCAAGCAGTCACATAGGAGCTCTTCTGTTTCCTCGGACCAGCACTGCACGACCTTCTTAGCTGGATTCTCCCGCTTGAGTTTCTGCTTGTTTGCCGGGAGAAGGAGCACCGTCTAGGGGCGGCACGGTAGCAGTGATTAGCACTGTTGCTTCACAGCACCAGGGACCCGGGTTTGATTCCCAGCTTGGGTCACTGTCTGTGCGGAGTCTGCACGTTCTCCCCGTGTCTGCGTGGGTTTCCTCCGGGTGCTCCGGTTCCCGCCCACAAGTTCTGAAAGACGTGCTGTTAGGTGAATTGGACATTCTGAATTCTCCCTCTGTGTACCCGAACAGGCGCTGGTATGCGGCGACTAGGGGCTTTTCACTGTAAATTCATTGCAGGTGTGGTGATATGCCTATGGGCTGTATCATAGATGGATGATGTGCGACCTCCAATCAGCAGGTGGCGGTACAGACACACCATGCGGTCTCTCGACCAAGGTCATGTGACCAGTGACCCTGATATAAAGGGAGACACAGCCAGCCATCTCCAGAAGAAGATTGAGATGATAATAAACGTACATGTGAATGGTCAGTGCTAGGTGCAAGTTCCAGAGGAGTAGTTAGCAGACTCCATGATAACGTGTTCTGTAACAGATTGCTGTCTTACCACACAAGACTCAATAAAAGATTCTGGTTTGGACAAGTCGAGGCGTTTGGTTGATTCCTTCCTCAGGTATAAAAGACCAAACACAACATGGTACCACGAGTGCTGAAGATTTAAAGATAACGACGGCAGTGACAATGTTAGGCATTCAGCTGGAAGACTGGTTTGGTGAACTGTAAGCCTACTTGTGACACTAATAAAGATTATTATTGTGGTTCAATTTTCCGAAGTGCGGGGATGGAACGGTAGCACCCTTGATTTCTGAGTAGCAGTGGTCAAGGATGTTGGGGCCCCTGGTGGGACAGATGTGTTGGAGGAATTTTGGCGGTACACTCTTGAGGTGGGCCTTGTTGAAGTCCCGGTCATGATGAACAAGGCCTCCGGGTGTTCTGTTTTATTGTTATTTATAGCGGTGTACAGTTCCATCAAGCGCCATCTTCATTTCTGCCTGGGGTGGGATGTAATAATAATAATAATAATAATCGCTTACTGTCACGAGTAGGCTTCAATTAAGTTGCTGTGAAAAACCCCTAGTCGCCACATTCCGGCGCCTGTTCGGGGAGGCTGGTACGGGAATTGAACCCACGCTGCTGCCTTGTTCTGCATTACAATCCAGCTATTCCACTGTGCTAAACCAGCCCCTCTGTAGACCGCTGTGATAATGGCTGAAATGAAATCCCGTGGAAGATAATATGGGCGGCACTTCACGGTCAGGTATTCCAGGTCCGCGGAGCAGTAGGTCACCAGGGTCACCGCATCCAGTACCAGGAGGAGTTGATGAGGAGGCAAACCCCTCCACCCTTCACTTTGCCTGATGATGCCGTGCGGTCTGCCCGGTGAATTGAGAAGCCTTCAGGTTGTATGGCACAGTCCGGTGAGGCGGGTGAGCCATGTCTCTGTGAAACAGAGCACACAGCAGTCTCTTACTGTCCTCTGAGAGGTAAGTCTGGCGTTAAATTCATCCAGCTTGTTTTTGATCACTTGGACATTTGCCAGGAGTATGCTGGGGAGAGGGGTCTTGAAACCGCGTTGCTTCAGTCTAACCTGCAGACCGCCCCATTTCCCTCGCTTCCTCGGTTAGCGGCTGCGCCTGGATGGTCCCGGGATCCGATGGGAGAGGCAGCAGTGTTAACCCGGGTCCCTGGCACTGTGAGGCAGCAGTGTTAAGCCGGGTCACTGGCACTGTGAGGCAGCAGTGTTAACCTGGGTCCCTGGCACTGTGAGGCAGCAGTGTTAACCCGGGTCCCTGGCACTGTGAGACAGCAGTGTTAACCCGGGTCCCTGGCACTGTGAGACAGCAGTGTTAACGCGGGTCCCTGGCACTGTGAGACAGCAGTGTTAACCCGGGTCCCTGGCACTGTGAGACAGCAGTGTTAACCCGGGTCCCTGGCACTGTGAGACAGCAGTCTTAACCCGGGTCCCTGGCACTGTGAGACAGTAGTGTTAAGCCGGGTCCCTGGCACTGTGAGGCAGCAGTGTTAACCTGGGTCCCTGGCACTGTGAGGCAGCAGTGTTAACCCGGGTCACTGGCACTGTGAGACAGCAGTGCTATCCTGGGTTGCTGGCACTGTGAGGCAGCAGTGTTAACCCGGGTCCCTGGCGCTGTGAGGCAGCAATGTTAACCCGGGTCCCTGGCACTGTGAGACAGCAGTGCTATCCTGGGTTGCTGGCACTGTGAGGCAGCAGTGTTAACCCGGGTCCCTGGCGCTGTGAGACAGCAGTGTTAACCCGGGTCCCTGGCTCTGTGAGGCAGCAGTGTTAACCCGGGTCCCTGGCTCTGTGAGGCAGCAGTGTTAACCCGGGTCCCTGGCTCTGTGAGACAGCAGTGTTAACCCGGGTCCCTGGCTCTGTGAGACAGCAGTGTTAACCCGGGTCCCTGGCGCTGTGAGACAGCAGTGTTAACCCGGGTCCCTGGCTCTGTGAGACAGCAGTGTTAACCCGGGTCCCTGGCACTGTGAGGCAGCAGTGTTAATCCGGGTCCCTGGCACTGTGAGGCAGCAGTGTTAACCCAGGTACCTGGCGCTGTGAGACAGCAGTGTTAACCCAGGTCCCTGGCTCTGTGAGGCAGCAGTGTTAACCCGGGTCCCTGGCTCTGTGAGACAGCAGTGTTAACCCGGGTCCCTGGCTCTGTGAGGCAGCAGTGTTAACCCGGGTCCCTGGCTCTGTGAGGCAGCAGTGTTAACCCGGGTCCCTGGCTCTGTGAGGCAGCAGTGTTAACCCAGGTACCTGGCGCTGTGAGACAGCAGTGTTAACCCAGGTCCCTGGCTCTGTGAGGCAGCAGTGTTAACCCGGGTCCCTGGCTCTGTGAGACAGCAGTGTTAACCCGGGTCCCTGGCACTGTGAGACAGCAGTGTTAACCCAGGTCCCTGGCTCTGTGAGGCAGCAGTGTTAACCCGGGTCCCTGGCTCTGTGAGACAGCAGTGTTAACCCGGGTCCCTGGCACTGTGAGACAGCAGTGTTAACCCAGGTCCCTGGCTCTGTGAGGCAGCAGTGTTAACCCGGGTCCCTGGCACTGTGAGGCAGCAGTGTTAACCCAGGTCCCTGGCTCTGTGAGGCAGCAGTGTTAACCCGGGTCCCTGGCACTGTGAGGCAGCAGTGTTAACCCAGGTCCCTGGCTCTGTGAGGCAGCAGTGTTAACCCGGGTCCCTGGCACTGTGAGACAGCAGTGTTAACCCGGGTCCCTGGCACTGTGAGACAGCAGTGTTAACCCGGGTCCCTGGCACTGTGAGACAGCAGTGTTAACCCGGGTCCCTGGCGCTGTGAGGCAGCAGTGTTAACCTGGGTCCCTGGCACTGTGAGACAGCAGTGTTAACCCGGGTCCCTGGCGCTGTGAGGCAGCAGTGTTAACCCGGGTCCCTGGCGCTGTGAGGCAGCAGTGCTAACTTTATTAAGGACACAGGGAATCCACACTGAGTAAGAATAAAGAACTTTGGTTTATTGACAGTTACATTATGTACAATTCCCGGTAGATCTCTGCTGGGTCGCTTCTCAGTCTATGCCTTTCTGGCCGACCTTTTATACGGCATTAAATGGAATTTTCCTGTCCCTCAGCGGCGGAGCCCGTCTCCACGGGAACCATGGTGATGAATCGTCATTGCCATGCCGTCAGTCCCATGTCGGATGATGCTCACCATGTGTCCGATGTCAGAGGCGAATGGCCTTGAATGATGTTCAAAGGACAGAAGGTGAGGAAGGTGGAGTCAGGGCAAATAGCTGATTGGATAGGAAACTGGCCAATGGGCAGCGCGGGGTGGGGGTAAAAGGTTATCGTTCGATTTGGAGCAAAGTAGGAATTAGTGTTGCAGAATGGTCAGAACTGGAGCCACGGTTATTCAATCAATAAAACACAATGACAGGAAAATTATACTTTGCTGGTCCCAAGAAGGAAGAATCTTTCCCATTGCGAAGTTTGTGTGGATAAGCTAATCAGTGCCAAGGGTCAGGAGCAGTCAGACTTGGGGCAGGAGCTTCTCCCTCAGTGGCTTCTTTCCATTTGAGGTGTTTTTTCTGGGCTGGAAGTGATTGGCTCTTCATTGAGAGAAGCTCTTGGTGAAATAGAAATTTACCAAAAGAAATTCTGTGATTACAGACACGGAATGGAAAAGAAATAGAACGATATAAAACAGAATATGGCATCTCTTCAAATAGCACACACCCAGACACACACACACACACACACAGACACACATACACACACACACACACACAGACACACATACACACACACACATACACAGACACACACACACAGACACACACACAGACACACATACACAGACACACACACACAGACACACACACACACAGACACACACACACAGACACACACACACACAGACACACACACACTGACACACACACAGACACACACACACAGACACACACACACAGACACACACACAGACACACACACACAGACACACAAACACACAGACACACACACACACAGACACACACACACACAGACACACAGACACACAAATGCTGGGACACGTGTTCACACAGACTTGCTCACAGAGATAAACACATATAAAATGTACTCTTTCCCACACAAACATATATCTGTCGGCATACACTCTTACACAGACATGTCCACAAGCACACACAATCCCTCACACTATATCTGAAGATAGCCATTATTGTTTAATACCTAATGTGGAGTTTCCTCAAGTGAGGTTGTTAATTAATGAAACACAAAGTACACTCTCTGTGTTAGAAACACTGAGGTTTAATCAAAGTCCACATCCTGGAACAGAATGATTCAGTTTATCTGTCCCAGAGAACAGCGATCAATGAATCACAAAAAAGCGCAGATGTTGATGAGGACATGCCCATTAACGAGAACATTCTGGTCGGAAAGAATCCAAGTCGATTTTAATCATGCTTTAAAGATTCAACAAACATCAGAAAATAAACAGAAGCCGGTCGCTGACTTCAGCTCCGACGCCTGACTGACGAAAAGAACATTTGCTCCTTCTCTCCAATAGGTACTGGTTACTCTGGTTATTCTAGTAGATGCTGGTTACTCTGGTTATTTCAATAAATGCTGGTTAATCTGGTTATTACAATCGGTTATTCCGGGTTACAAGACTCAGTCCATGGAGAGGGCATCACCTTCATTTCTGCGCCTCTTCTGGGAGGAAAGACAATTTGCAGCAGGGTCGCTGATTGGGTCTGACAAAGCCCCGTCACTGAGCAGAATTCAATCCTTGCTCAGGCCGGCTGTCGCCTGCATACAGAGAGTGGGGTTTACCCACCTGCTGGCCAGTGTGGGGTGACCTGAATACATGGAACCACACTCAGGGAACTGGGTACAGAGAGTGGGGTTTGAAAATGAAAATGAAAATCACTTATTGTCACAAGTAGGCTTCAAATGAAGTTACTGTGAAAAGCCCCTAGTCGCCACATTCCGGCACCTGTTCGGGGAGGCTGGTACGGGAATTGAACCGTGCTGCTGGCCTGCCTTGGTCTGCTTTCAAAGCCAGCGATTTAGCCCTGTGCTAAACAGCCCCATGGTTTACACACCTGCTGACCAGTGTGGGGTGACCTGAATACATGGAACCACACTCAGGGAACTGGGTCAATCTTGTTTGAATGTCTTTTAGCTTATTTGTTATTTACTTTTTTTTAAATTTAGCGTACCCGATTCATTTATTCTAATTAAGGGGCAAGTTAGAGTGTCTGATCCCCCTACCCTGCACATATTTGGGTTGTGGGGGTGAGACCCACACAGACACGGGGAGAATGTGCAAACTCCACACGGACAATGACCCGGTCCTTGGTGCCGTGAGGCAGCAGCACTAACCACTGCACCATCGTGCTACCCTGCTTATTCATTATTTAATTCAGTTATTATTATTAATTTAGTCAGTATTTAATTTCATACAGAGTCAATCATTGTCACTTTTCAGCATTGGGTATATTTGAGCAGGTTTTTTCAGGCGTTTGTCAGTGATGAGAATTAAAATATTTGGAGTGAAGATTAAATGGCAGAAAGTTGTTGTCTACAAGCTTGTTTTCACGGAGCGATCACTAACTGTGAGCAAGTCCCAGAATCACAAACGAGAATGGTTTCAGGATCCATTGTCAAGAAATATAGTTTTAAATCTCTCAGCTCACCGAACTTCACTCCCATTTCTTGTAACACGGACCATTGCTCCCAATCTCCCAGTTTGTTCCTGATCTCTCGCACTCCTTAAACTACGGAAACATGAGGCACTCAACATTATCAAAGACTCTCATTGGACACTGACCCACCTAAAAAAAATCTCTGCTACACTTTGCTTCCACTGGATTGGCTGTCCAGCCAGGCAGATATTTCTGATTTAATTGTTACCTTGAAAATCCCCAAATTTCATAAATTGTCCAATTGCCAGCAGAGCATTGACAGCACCAAGTATATGGTTTCTGAGTAAAAATCCCATCAACAACCCCTCAGGCAAGATGATGATGGAACGAGTCATCAACAGAGTTAACAAGCGGCACTTACTCAGCAATAACCTGCTCACGGACGCTCAGTTTGGGTTCCCCAGGGTCACTCAGCTCCTGACCTCATTACAGCCTCGGTTTCAACATGGACAAAAGAGCTGAATGCCAGAGGTGAGGTGAGGGTGACTGCCCTCGACATCAAGGCAGCATTTAATCGAGTTTGGCATCAAGGAGCCCGAGCTAAACTGGAGTCAATGAGAACCGGGAAAACTCTCCGTTGGTTGGAGTCATACCCGGCACAAAGGAAGATGGTTATGCTGACAAGTGGCAAGTTACATTCGTGCCACACAAATGCCAGGCAATGACCATCTCCTACAAGAGAGGATCTAACCATCCCCCCTTGACATTCAATGGCTTTCCCATCGCTGAATCCCCCACAATCAACATCCTGGGGGTTACCATTGATCAGAAACTGAACTGGACTAGACATAATACTGTTGCTATAAGACCAGGTCAGAGGCTGGGAATCCTATGACGAGTAACTCACCTCCTGACTCCTCAAAGCCTGTCCGCCATCTACAAGACACAAGTCAGAAGTGTAGTGGAATACTCTCCACTTGCCTGGATGGCACGGCTGCCTCACAGCGCCAGGGTCCCAGGTTCGATCCCTGCTGGGTCACTGTCTGTGCGGAGTCTGCACATCCTCCCCGTGTGTGCGTGGGTTTCCTCCGGGTGCTCCAGTTTCCTCCCACAGTCCAAAGATGTGCAGGTTAGGTGGATTGGCAGGGATAGGGTGGGGGAGAGGTGCTCATTCAGAGGGGTGGTACAGATTTGATGGACCGATGGCCTCGTTCTGCACTATACAGATTCTATGAGGGCAGCTCCAACAACACTCAGGAAGCTCAACACTATCCAGGACAAAACAGCCCGCTTGATTGCTCCCCCTTCCGCAAAAATTCACTCCCTTCACCACCAGGAGCACATTGCAAACTCTGGGATCTCCAAGCAGATTCAAAGTGGTGTGCAAATTCTGGGTGAACTAACCAGACACCATAATCTCTGGATTAATAAGGAGATCAGGGGTTATGGGGAGAAGGCAGGAGAATGGGGATGAGAAAAATATCAGCCATGATTGAATGGCGGAGCAGACTCGATGGGTCGAGTTGCTTAATTCTGCTCCTATGTCTTATGGTCTTGTAGTAGCTGCTGTGTGTACCATCTACAAGATGCACTGCAGGAACTCACCAAGTTCCTTAGACAACACCTTCCAAACCCACAACCACTACCATCTAGAAGGACAAGAGCAGTAGATACCTGGGAACCCCACCACCTGGAGGTTCCCCTCCGAGTCACTCACCACCCTGACTGGGAAATATATCGCCGCTCCTTCACTGTCGCTGGGGCAAAATCCTGGAACTCCCTCCTTAACAGCACAGTGGGTGTACCTACACCACAGGGACTGCTGCGGGCCTAACCAGCGACGCCCACATTCTGTGAATTAGTGAAGATAAGAGTTGTTTGTGTTGTGTTATGCTTCTTCATGTAGCTGCTTCCTTGATGTACGCTCTGACAAAGGAAGGTTCAGACTTGGAGATAGGTTTAACACATTTATTGAACAGTTAACAATTCTCCTACTAGAGTTCGACTCTCCTGCTAATCTTGCTACAGTAACTCAGTCTAACTAACCAGTCAGCTCTAAGCCATGCGGTGGGTGTGATGCTTCCTGATCTGCCCCTGTCCTACTCTCTGAGTGCCGCCTGTGGAAAGCGAAAGAGCATGTGTGCCCTGTCCTTTTATATGGGTTGCCCCCTTGTGGTAGTGTCACCTCTGGGTGTCTTGACTGCCCATTGGTCGTGTCCTATTCTATGTGTTCATTAGCTGTATGTCTGCATGTCATGACATCTCCGGTGCTCCCTCTAGTGTCTACTTAGTTGTAGTGTATTTACATTAACCACTTGTGTATTTACAGTGATGCATATTACCACATCCCCCTTTTTTCGTGTTACATATTTTCTGTACCTTGTTAAAGAAAATTGAACAAAATAGGTAAATAAGTGATGAAATGTACAAATCATGATGACAGTGATGATTATACAATACCAAATAATATGTATGAGTCCAAAGTTCATGAATAAATATGGTCAAGTGGCTTTCCTATTTTGTTATTGAAGTGTCAACGTTGATGTTGTCATTTCCTTGTGAACACCGATAGTGTCCCTGTGCTTAAGGAACCAAGACGTCATCAGGAGGTGTGCAAGTCGTCAAATCACTTTGATGTCTGATTTGGACTCTTTTTTGCTATGCTTGTGGTAGCGCTGCAGTATATCACCTGCCTTGAAAGCTGGTTTGCTTGCTCGTAGTGGAGCAAACTTGAATCAGTGAGATTTGCTGCCATGCCAGGGTATGTCTGTACTCGTGCCAGTGTGAGGAGCTGTGCTGTTACATTGTCCTGCATTGGCAGAGTTGTACCATGTCGTACCCGTCGTTGTTCCAGTGTTGTTGTTTTTGTCGTGCTTGTTGTTGTGTTTGTTGCCTCTGGTACGCTTCTTGGTGTTGTCTTTGTTGTTGTTTTTGTAGGTTTTGTTGTTGTGTTTGTTGCGCTCAATGACCACACCGAGTGGAGAATTCGAGTTCTTCACAAAGTTACTTGTGTCAGTGTCCTTTGTGGCATCTGCTGTTTCATTGAGCGTGCCGTCTCGGATTCCTCGGCACACCCCGTCTGGAGTCATGTCCGGTTCACTGGAATCATCTTTGGCTTGTCGATGCTCCCCGTCTGGAGTCCTTTCTGGTTCACCTGAATCAGCTTTGGTTTCTTGACACTCTCCGTCTGGAGTCATTTCAGGTTCACTTGAATCATCTGAGGTGTCTTGATGCTCCCCGCCCGGAGTCAAAACGTTCAGGAATGCATTTCCGTGTGGAGAGGCTCGAGTGGATGAGGGTTGAATGAACATGGTGTCACTGGAGTCACTAGTAACCTCACTTTGATCGTCGAGTGCCTCTGTACATACTAGCTGAGGTCTGTCAGTCTCGCTGAGATGTCGCACATCTTGTATGGGAATTGTAAAGCCGTCACTTGTCGCACATACAGTGGGTAGACCGTCAGTGTCTTCTTGCCGGTTAGATGAGCTGGGTAGACTGTCAGAGTCTTCTTCTGGTGGCTCAAATAATCTGGGTAGACTGTCATAGTCTTTTTGTTGTTCACGTGAGCGTGATAGACTATCATAGTCGTCTTGCCGTGCACTTGAGTGTGGCAGACTTGCAGCGTCTGTTGCTGGTTGCTCAGATAAGGTTGCTAGAACTTCATGGTCATGTTCATGCAAGGACTGCGCTCTGGAGTCTTGCATTGCTTCCATCGTGGAGTCTGTCAACGAGCTTGCTGTGGAGGCTTGTACCGCTCTCTCTGTGGAGTCTGGCATCGTTTCCTGTGTGGAGTCATGCAGAGGTCTCGCTGTGGAGTCGATCTGTGTGCTCTCAACGGAGTTGTGCTGTGGTCTCACTGTGGAGTCTTTCTGTATTCTCTGTGTGGAGTCGGGGACTCTTCGTGGTGCGTGGACCACTCTCTGTGTGTAGTCGGCGACTCTTCGCGGTGCGTGGACCACTCTCTGAGTGGAGTCGGGGACTCTTCGTGGTGCATGGACCACTCTCTGAGTGGAGTCGGGGACTCTTCGTGGTTCGTGGACCACTCTGTGTGGAGTTGGGGACTCTTTGTGGTGCATGGAGCACTGTTCGTGGTGCGTGGACCACTGGTGTGGCGTCAGGCCGCTCTCTGTGGGATTGTACCGCTCTCTGTCACTTGGCGTCAGGCCGCAGCAGAATCCTGTACCTCTGGGTTAGGATGTCGTCTGTGCTGAGCTGAGGATCCTCAAATCCGAAGAACTCATCCATGTCTGTGTCGGAATCGGTAATGTACACATCATTTCGTTGCAGTTCGGATTTGGTACTGAGGTCGCCATGTCCAATGATGAAATCATCGTCTGAGTCGTAGTCTTCAAGCGGTGCTAACTGCTTGTTGCAGGGTTCTGTGGAGGTTACTTGCAGCTACTGGTCGAAGTTCGGGCATTGTGCTGTCGTTCCAGGTGAAAGAAATGCATTTTCTGGCTTTAAATTTCCCCCCCAATATTTTAGGACATTTCCCCTTTAAGTGGGCGTGGTCTGGGGCCTCTGACATCATGATGCTTGTGACGTAGAGCGTAGGAATGGATTGCGCATGCGCAGATCGCGTTTCATTTACTGTGCGCTCTTTGCGCAACTGCACATGCGCGGCTTCTCCCGCATGCGTCTTCTGGGGAACTGCACATGTGCGGCTCCTTTCTCAAGATGGCTGCCAATCAAAACTGCCGTTTTCTGCATTTGCAAGCCTACCTTTGCCTCGTGGTGAGTATTGGCGCCAGTTTTACCGATTTCTTCTGTTGTGTTCACCTCGCAGTAGTGTTCAAACTTGTCCAGGACTGCCTGGAAGTCTCTCTTGTCTTGCCCTTTTGAGTACCTGAAGGAGTTGAAGATTTATGTTGCACTTTCACCCGCAATGGTGAGTAGAAGCTTTATCTTCTCAGTATCGGCCATGCCATCTAGGTCGGATGCTACCATGTAAATCTCAAATCCCTGTTTGAATGCACGTCAGTTGGCTCTGAGATTGCCGTGGTACCTGAGCTGCTGAGGAACCGGAATCTCGATCATCTTGCCTGGGTGCTGTTGCTGGTAGTCACGGATCTTGAGTTGAACTATATAGATTCAGCAGGCACTCACTGGTACCATGTTGTGTTCTGCTTCTTCATGTAGCATAAGCTGCTTCCTTGATGTACACTCTGACAAAGGAAGGTTCAGACTTGGAGATAAGTTTAACACATTTATTGAACAGTTAACAATTCTCCTACTAGAGTTCGACTCTCCTGCTAATCTTGCTATAGTAACTCAGTCTAACTAACCAGTCTGCTCTAAGCCATGCGGTGGGTGTGATGCTTCCTGATCTGCCCCTGTCTCTCTGAGTGCCGCCTGTGGAAAGCAAAAGAGCATGTGTGCCCTGTCCTTTTATATGGGTTGCCCTCTTGTAGTAGTGTTACCTCTGGGTGTCTTGACTGCCCATTGGTCGTGTCCTATTCTGTGTGTTCATTAGCTGTATGTCTGCATGTCATGATGTCTCTGGTGCTCCCTCTAGTGTTTACTTGGTCTTAGTGTATTTACATTAACCCTTTGTGTATTTACAGTGATACATATCACCACAGTTTGTTTTTGGAATTTGGAATTTTTCCTCTGCCCCACTCTCTATCACACTTCCCTTCGCTCTCTTTGGGATCTGGAATGCCCCTGGTGCTCCCAGAGTTTGCTCGGCGCTTCCGGAAGCCGCTGAGCGGATGTGATGCACACGGATCTCACGCGGTGCGCATGGTGTCCGGTTGGTTCACCCAGAATTTGCACATTGCTTTGAATCTGCTTGGAGATCCCAGAGTTTGCAATATGCTCCTGGACTCCGCTTGGTGCACCTGGAGTCCGCTCGGTGCTCCTGGAGTCTGCCCGGTGCACCTGAAGTCCGCTCGGTGCTCCTGGAGTCCGCTCCATGCTCCTAGAGTTCGCTCGGTGCTCCTGGAGTTCGCTTGGTGCTCCTGGAATCTGCTCGAAGCTCCTGGACTCCGCTCGGTGCGGTGGTCCTGGACTCCGCTTGGTGCTCCTGGACTCCGCTCGGTGCTCCTGGACTCCGCTCGGTGCTCCTGGAGTCCGCTCCAAGCTCCCAGTGATTGTGAGGCTGGGTTGGGGCAATTCACATCTGTTGAGCAGGAAGCCTCTTCAGAATCTGACCAATAGAATCAGGGCGTCCCAGAGCTGATGGGCTGTTTGTGCTGATTTAGCTCATTCTGTTTGAACGATCGGGGGCGTTTCAGCCAATCCCAGGAGAATGTCTGCAAACTGTGAATCAGCACACAGCGGAATAGCTGCTGATACAACAGAAACAGGCAGAATGGAATTGATCATCTGATTACATCCTCTACCCCACCCCATTTACTGCTCCCTTTCCCACCCCATTTACAACCCCTGCCCCTCAATTTATATCCTCTCCCCACCGCCGATTTCCCTACCCCCCCCCCCCCCCCCCCGCCCCCCCCCCACCCCACCCCCCTCTACCTTCCCACCTTTCAGGTCAATGGTAAGAAGCAGGATGTAGAAAACAGCTGCCAGGTCCCAGCAGGTGGATTACGGTAACTTGACCCCCTCTATCTGAACCTGGGGTAACGTGACCCCCTCTATCTGAACCTGGGGTAACGTGACCCCCTCTATCTGAACCTGGGGTAACGTGACCCCCTCTATCTGAACCTGGGTTAACGTGACCCCCTCTATCTGAACCTGGGTTAACGTGACTCCCTCTATCTGAACCTGGGGTGACGTGACCCCCTCTATCTGAACCTGGGGTAACGTGACCCCCTCTATCTGAACCTGGGGTAACGTGACACCCTCTATCTGAACCTGGGGTAACGTGACTCCCTCTATCTGAACCTGGGTTAACTTGACTCCCTCTATCTGAACCTGGGGTAACGTGACCCCCTATATCTGAACCTGGGGTGACGTGACCCCCTCTATCTGAACCTGGGGTAACGTGACCCCCTCTATCTGAACCTGGGCTAACGTGACTCCCTCTATCTGAACCTGGGGTGACGTGACCCCCTCTATCTGAACCTGGGGTAACGTGACCCCCTCTATCTGAACCTGGGGTAACGTGACACCCTCTATCTGAACCTGGGGTAACGTGACTCCCTCTATCTGAACCTGGGTTCACTTGACTCCCTCTATCTGAACCTGGTGTAACGTGACCCCCTCTATCTGAACCTGGTGTAACGTGACCCCCTCTATCTGAACCTGGGCTAACGTGACTCCCTCTATCTGAACCTGGGGTAACGTGACCCCCTCTATCTGAACCTGGGGTAACGTGACCCCCTCTATCTGAACCTGGAGTGACGTGACCCCCTCTATCTGAACCTGGGGTAACGTGACCCCCTCTATCTGAACCTGGGTTAACGTGACTCCCTCTATCTGAACCTGGGGTGACGTGACCCCCTCTATCTGAACCTGGGTTAACGTGACCCCCTTTATCTGAACCTGGGGTAACGTGACCCCCTCTATCTGAACCTGGGTTAACGTGACTCCCTCTATCTGAACCTGGGGTGACGTGACCCCCTCTATCTGAACCTGGGGTAACGTGACCCCCTCTATCTGAACCTGGGGTAACGTGACCCCCTCTATCTGAACCTGGGGTAACGTGACACCCTCTATCTGAACCTGGGGTAACGTGACTCCCTCTATCTGAACCTGGGTTAACTTGACTCCCTCTATCTGAACCTGGGGTGACGTGACCCCCTCTATCTGAACCTGGGTTAACGTGACCCCCTCTATCTGAACCTGGGTTAACGTGACCCCCTCTATCTGAACCTGGGGTGACGTGACCCCCTCTATCTGAACCTGGGGTAACGTGACCCCCTCTATCTGAACCTGGGGTGACGTGACCCCCTCTATCTGATCCTGGGGTAACGTGACCCCCTCTATCTGAACCTGGGTTAACGTGACTCCCTCTATCTGAACCTGGGGTGACGTGACCCCCTCTATCTGAACCTGGGTTAACGTGACCCCCTCTATCTGAATCTGGGGTAACGTGACACCCTCTATCTGAACCTGGGGTGACGTGACCCCCCCTCTATCTGAACCTGGGGTAACGTGAGTCCCTCTATCTGAACCTGGGGTAACGTGACCCCCTCTATCTGAACCTGGGGTAACTTGACCCCCTCTATCTGAACCTGGGGTGACGTGACCCCCTCTCTCTGAACCTGGGTTAACGTGACTCCCTCTATCTGAACCTGGGGTGACGTGACTCACTCTCTCTGAACCTGGGGTGACGTGACTCCCTCTCTCTGAACCTGGGGTAACGTGACTCCCTCTATCTGAACCTGGGGTGACGTGACCCCCTCTATCTGAACCTGGGTTAACGTGACCCCCTCTCTCTGAACCTGGGGTGACGTGACCCCCTCTATCTGAACCTGGGTTAACTTGACTCCCTCTATCTGAACCTGGTGTAACGTGACCCCCTCTCTCTGAACCTGGGGTGACGTGACTCACTCTCTCTGAACCTGGGGTGACGTGACTCCCTCTCTCTGAACCTGGGGTGACGTGACTCCCTCTATCTGAATCTGGGGTAACGTGACCCCCTCTCTCTGAACCTGGGTTAACGTGACCCCCTCTCTCTGAAGCTGGGTTAACGTGACTCCCTCTCTCTGAACCTGGGTTAACTTGACCCCCTCTATCTGAACCTGGGGTGACATGACCCCCTCTCTCTGAACCTGGGGTGACGTGACCCCCCCTCTCTGAACCTGGGGTAACGTGAGTCCCTCTATCTGAACCTGGGGTAACGTGACCCCCCTCTCTGAACCTGGGGTAACGTGACCCCCTCTATCTGAACCTAGGGTAACGTGACTCCCTCGATCTGAACCTGGGGTAACGTGACTCCCTCTCTCTGAACCTGGGTTAACGTGACTCCCTCTCTCTGAACCTGGGGTGACGTGACCCTCTCTATCTGAACCTGGGTTAACGTGACCCCCTCTATCTGAACCTGGGCTAACGTGACTCCCTCTATCTGAACCTGGGGTAACGTGACCCCCTATATCTGAACCTGGGGTGACGTGACCCCCTCTATCTGAACCTGTGGTAACGTGACCCCCTCTATCTGAACCTGGAGTGACGTGACCCCCTCTATCTGAACCTGGGGTAACGTGACCCCCTCTATCTGAACCTGGGTTAACGTGACTCCCTCTATCTGAACCTGGGGTGACGTGACCCCCTCTATCTGAACCTGGGTTAACGTGACCCCCTTTATCTGAACCTGGGGTAACGTGACCCCCTCTATCTGAACCTGGGTTAACGTGACTCCCTCTATCTGAACCTTGTGTGACGTGACCCCCTCTATCTGAACCTGGGGTAACGTGACCCCCTCTATCTGAACCTGGGGTAACGTGACCCCCTCTATCTGAACCTGGGGTAACGTGACACCCTCTATCTGAACCTGGGGTAACGTGACTCCCTCTATCTGAACCTGGGTTAACTTGACTCCCTCTATCTGAACCTGGTGTAACGTGACCCCCTCTATCTGAACCTGGGCTAACGTGACTCCCTCTATCTGAACCTGGGGTAACGTGACTCCCTCTATCTGAACCTGGGGTAACGTGACCCCCTCTATCTGAACCTGGGGTGACGTGACTCCCTCTATCTGAACCTGGGGTAACGTGACCCCCTCTATCTGAACCTGGGGTGACGTGACCCCCTCTATCTGATCCTGGGGTAACGTGACCCCCTCTATCTGAACCTGGGTTAACGTGACTCCCTCTATCTGAACCTGGGGTGACGTGACCCCCTCTATCTGAACCTGGGTTAACGTGACCCCCTCTATCTGAACCTGGGGTAACGTGACACCCTCTATCTGAACCTGGGGTGACGTGACCCCCCCTCTATCTGAACCTGGGGTAACGTGAGTCCCTCTATCTGAACCTGGGGTAACGTGACCCCCTCTATCTGAACCTGGGGTAACTTGACCCCCTCTATCTGAACCTGGGGTGACGTGACCCCCTCTCTCTGAACCTGGGTTAACGTGACTCCCTCTATCTGAACCTGGGGTAACGTGACTCCCTCTATCTGAACCTGGGGTAACGTGACTCCCTCTATCTGAACCTGGGGTGACGTGACCCCCTCTATCTGAACCTGGGTTAACGTGACCCCCTCTCTCTGAACCTGGGGTGACGTGACCCCCTCTATCTGAACCTGGGTTAACTTGACTCCCTCTATCTGAACCTGGGGTAACGTGACTCCCTCTATCTGAACCTGGGGTGACGTGACCCCCTCTATCTGAACCTGGGTTAACGTGACCCCCTCTCTCTGAACCTGGGTTAACGTGACTCCCTCTATCTGAACCTGGTGTAACGTGACCCCCTCTCTCTGAACCTGGGGTGACGTGACTCACTCTCTCTGAACCTGGGGTGACGTGACTCCCTCCCTCTGAACCTGGGGTGACGTGACCCCCTCTATCTGAACCTGGGTTAACGTGACTCCCTCTATCTGAACCTGGGGTGACGTGACCCCCTCTATCTGAACCTGGGTTAACGTGACCCCCTTTATCTGAACCTGGGGTAACGTGACCCCCTCTATCTGAACCTGGGTTAACGTGACTCCCTCTATCTGAACCTGGGGTGACGTGACCCCCTCTATCTGAACCTGGGGTAACGTGACCCCCTCTATCTGAACCTGGGGTAACGTGACCCCCTCTATCTGAACCTGGGGTAACGTGACACCCTCTATCTGAACCTGGGGTAACGTGACTCCCTCTATCTGAACCTGGGTTAACTTGACTCCCTCTATCTGAACCTGGTGTAACGTGACCCCCTCTATCTGAACCTGGGCTAACGTGACTCCCTCTATCTGAACCTGGGGTAACGTGACTCCCTCTATCTGAACCTGGGGTAACGTGACCCCCTCTATCTGAACCTGGGGTGACGTGACTCCCTCTATCTGAACCTGGGGTAACGTGACCCCCTCTATCTGAACCTGGGGTGACGTGACCCCCTCTATCTGATCCTGGGGTAACGTGACCCCCTCTATCTGAACCTGGGTTAACGTGACTCCCTCTATCTGAACCTGGGGTGACGTGACCCCCTCTATCTGAACCTGGGTTAACGTGACCCCCTCTATCTGAACCTGGGGTAACGTGACACCCTCTATCTGAACCTGGGGTGACGTGACCCCCCCTCTATCTGAACCTGGGGTAACGTGAGTCCCTCTATCTGAACCTGGGGTAACGTGACCCCCTCTATCTGAACCTGGGGTAACTTGACCCCCTCTATCTGAACCTGGGGTGACGTGACCCCCTCTCTCTGAACCTGGGTTAACGTGACTCCCTCTATCTGAACCTGGGGTAACGTGACTCCCTCTATCTGAACCTGGGGTAACGTGACTCCCTCTATCTGAACCTGGGGTGACGTGACCCCCTCTATCTGAACCTGGGTTAACGTGACCCCCTCTCTCTGAACCTGGGGTGACGTGACCCCCTCTATCTGAACCTGGGTTAACTTGACTCCCTCTATCTGAACCTGGGGTAACGTGACTCCCTCTATCTGAACCTGGGGTGACGTGACCCCCTCTATCTGAACCTGGGTTAACGTGACCCCCTCTCTCTGAACCTGGGTTAACGTGACTCCCTCTATCTGAACCTGGTGTAACGTGACCCCCTCTCTCTGAACCTGGGGTGACGTGACTCACTCTCTCTGAACCTGGGGTGACGTGACTCCCTCCCTCTGAACCTGGGGTGACGTGACTCCCTCTATCTGAATCTGGGGTAACGTGACCCCCTCTCTCTGAACCTGGGTTAACGTGACCCCCTCTCTCTGAAGCTGGGTTAACGTGACTCCCTCTCTCTGAACCTGGGTTAACTTGACCCCCTCTATCTGAACCTGGGGTGACATGACCCCCTCTCTCTGAACCTGGGGTGACGTGACCCCCCCTCTCTGAACCTGGGGTAACGTGAGTCCCTCTATCTGAACCTGGGGTAACGTGACCCCCCTCTCTGAACCTGGGGTAACGTGACCCCCTCTATCTGAACCTAGGGTAACGTGACTCCCTCGATCTGAACCTGGGGTAACGTGACTCCCTCTCTCTGAACCTGGGTTAACGTGACTCCCTCTCTCTGAACCTGGGGTGACGTGACCCTCTCTATCTGAACCTGGGTTAACGTGACCCCCTCTATCTGAACCTGGGGTAACGTGACTCCCTCTATCTGAACCTGGGGTGACGTGACCCTCTCTATCTGAACCTGGGTTAACGTGACCCCCTCTATCTGAACCTGGGTTAACGTGACTCCTCTATCTGAACCTGGGGTGACGTGACCCCCTCTATCTGAACCTGGGGTGAGGGTGACTTTGCGAATGCTATTTGAACTAATTTGTGGAAAAATGTTTCTCTTCTTGTCTGTTCAATTACGTTAAATTCACAAGGCCGAGCCTTCATTCAAAGTGGCCGCTTATCATTTTGCTTTGTTCTGATCATGTGACAAAGTTAATATTAATTAGAAATATTCCTCATATTCCAAATGGTCATCATCAAACCGGCTCAATCTCCCGGCCACACTCACAAAGACGAGTTTCAAATCTGCTCTTTCCTCTGATAATGAGAACCTAGGTCCGTAAACAAAAGCAGGCTGACCCAACCCTGAACCCACAGCTTATCTCAGAGCCGAGTAAAATTATAACTCTGGGTAAATATTATTCCAACCACAATGCAAACCTCTGTGAACCCTGAACCCAGTTCCCTGAAACTGATGTATCATCAGGATAATGTCCAAGGATAAACTCAGATGACTGAACAATTTATTTTAGACAAAGCTCGTCAAATATCCAAGGCCCAGCTAATCATCAGTGAGCCAGCAAAACCCTCGGCTCCATCCTGGGCCTTTCCCCCAAGTCCCCCATCTTGGTTCAGGCTGCAGAGTCCTCACCCCCAGGAGGGTGCCACAGTAAAATCCCTTTCCCATGAGGGATTAGGGGCTGGAATTTCTCAGACCTGGCATTGTCGATTCCAACCTGTGCTCCCAGATGGAAGACTGTCTGAGATGGCAGCTGTTTATCTGACATCGATGCTGGATGAACTGAAGTTTTCCTTGACTAAATGTTGAAGACAGCGGACAGGATGCTCCTGTCCTTCCCATGGGTTCATCAGTGGCGGAAGAGGCGAGTCGCACAAAATGACGTCGACATGAGCGAATCGGAAGGTCCCACGCGGCGGCCAATGGCTAGCTGTGTCCGCCTTCAGAAAACTCGCAGTGGCTCCAAACTCCATATCCTTTACCGACTCCAATCCTCTCCCTGGTAACAGTCCTCGACAATAGACTGTCTATTGGCAAACTCTTTTTTAAAATAAATTTAGAGTACCCAATTCATTTTCTCCAATTAAGGGGCAATTTAGCGTGGCCAATCCACCTACCCTGCACATCTTTGGGTTGTGGGGGTGAGACCCACGCAGACACGGGGAGAATGTGCAAACTCCACACGGACAGTGACCCGGGGCCAGGATTGAACTTAACGAGTCCCATTCCCCAGCCCTATCTTTGTAGCCCTCAAAATTCATCACTTTCAAATATATACCCAGCTCTCTTTTGAAACCTCCAATGGAATCCACCTCCACCACTCCCCAAGGCAGCGCATTCCAGACCCCAACAACTCTCTGAGCAAAGAAGTTTCTCCCCATCTCACTCCCAGCCTCTTGCTGACCATCTTGAAATTGTGACCCCTAGTCACTGACAGACCAACTAATGGAAACAGAATATCCTTCTATACTCTGTCAAAATTGTTCAGAATTTTGAACACCTCAATAAGGTTGACTCTGAATCTTCTCTGCTCCAAGGAGAACAAGCCCAATTTCTCCAATCTTTCCTTGTCTCTAAAATTCCTCACTCCTGGTAAGTTTCTAGTAAATCTCCTCCGCACCCTCTCCAGGGCTTTAACATCCTTCCTTAAATAAGGTGCCCAGAACTGAACACAATACTCCAAATGTGGTCTGGCCAATGATTTGTAGAGGTGCAGCATCACTTCCTTGTTTTTATACTCTATGCCTCTATTTATAAAGCTAAGGATGCCCTAAGCCTTCTTAACAACTGTTTCAACTTGTCTGGCCACCTTCAGAGAATTATGCACTTGAACCCCGAGGTCCTTTGGATTTCGGCGGGAGCGGTGCGCAAGGGCCTTCTGGGAGGTGAGTATTTACTTTAAAATCACTTACCTCGTCCCGTTTCTGTTCTTCTTTTCTGTTTTTTTTTAATATAAGGCGGGAACCGGAAGTTCGCCCCGCGGACTTCTGGGAAGGCCCCCCCCCCCCAACCAATAAATTCTGGTGGAGAGGAAACCCGAGACACTACACGTGTAGTGTCTCCCACCCGCCCTCCTCCTCTAACCTAATAATAAAACCCATTGGTCTGAGGCAAGTACCATATTATATTATTATTATATTTTTTAAATTTATTTTTAATTTACTTATTAACCAGATCTTGGTTAGAAGTTAGAGGGATGGCAGGGAAGGGAGTGCAATGTTCCTCCTGCAGGATGTTTGAGGTGAGGGATGCAGTTAGTGTCCCTGCTGATTTTACCTGCAGGAAGTGCTGCCATCTCCAGCTCCTCCAAGACCGAGTTAGGGAACTGGAGCTGGAGTTGGAAGAACTTCGGATCATTCGGGAGGCAGAAGGGGTCATAGATAGCAGCTTCAGGGAATTAGTTACACCAAAGATTGGAGATAGATGGGTAACTGTAAGAGGGACTGGGAAGAAGCAGTCAGTGCAGGGATCCCCTACGGTCGTTCCCCTGAGAAACAAGTATACCGCTTTGGATACTTGTGGGGGGAGGGACTTACCAGGGGTAAGCCATGGGGTACGGGCCTCTGGCACGGAGTCTGTCCCTGTTGCTCAGAAGGGAAGGGGGGAGAGGAGCAGAGCATTAGTAATTGGGGACTCGATAGTCAGGTGCACAGATAGGAGATTCTGTGGGAGCGAGAGAGACTCACGTTTGGTATGTTGCCTCCCAGGTGCAAGGGTACGTGATGTCTTGGATCATGTTTTCCGGGTCCTTAAGGGGGAGGGGGAGCAGCCCCAAGTCGTGGTCCACATTGGCACTAACGACATAGGTAGGAAAGGGGACAAGGATGTCAGGCAGGCTTTCAGGGAGCTAGGATGGAAGCTCAGAACGAGAACAGAGTTGTTATCTCTGGGTTGTTGCCCGTGCCACGTGATAATGAGATGAGGAATGGGGAGAGAGAGCAATTAAACATGTGGCTACAGGGATGGTGCAGGCGGGAAGGATTCAGATTTCTGGATAACCGGGGCTCTTTCTGGGGAAGGTGGGACCTCTACAGACAGGATGGTCTACATCTGAACCTGAGGGGCACAAATATCCTGGGGGGGAGATTTGTTAGTGCTCTTTGGGGGGGTTTAACCGAATGCAGCAGGGGCATGGGAACCTGGATTGTAGTTTTAGGGTACGGGAGATTGAGAGTATAGAGGTCAGGTGCACAGATTTGACGTCGCAGGAGGGGGCCAGTGTTCAGGTAGGTGGTTTGAAGTGTGTCTACTTCAATGCCAGGAGTATACGAAATAAGGTAGGGGAACTGGCAGCATGGGTTGGTACCTGGGACTTCGATGTTGTGGCCATTTCGGAGACATGGTTAGAGCAGGGACAGGAATGGTTGTTGCAGGTTCCGGGGTTTATGTGTTTTAATAAGCTCTGAGAAGGAGGCAAAAGAGGGGGAGGTGTGACGCTGCTAGTCAAGAGCAGTATTACGGTGGCGGAGAGGATGCTAGATGGGGACTCTTCTTCCGAGGTAGTATGGGCTGAGGTTAGAAACAGGAAAGGAGAGGTCACCCTGTTGGGAGTTTTCTATAGGCCTCCAAATAGTTCTAGGGATGTAGAGGAAAGGATGGCGAAGATGATTCTGGATAAGAGCAAAAGTAACAGGGTAGTTATTATGGGAGACTTTAACTTTCCAAATATTGACTGGAAAAGATATAGTTCGAGTACATTAGATGGGTCGTTTTTTTGTACAATGTGTGCAGGAGGGTTTCCTTACACAATATGTTGACAGGCCAACAAGAAGAGAGGCCACATTGGATTTGGTTTTGGGTAATGAACCAGGCCAGGTGTTAGATTTGGAGGTAGGTGAGCACCTTGGGGACAGTGACCACAATTCGGTGACGTTTACGTTAGTGATGGAAAGGGATAAGTATACCCCACAGGGCAAGAGTTATAGCTGGGGGAAGGGCAATTATGATGCCATTAGACATGACTTGGGGGGGATAGGTTGGAGAAGTAGGCTGCAAGTGTTGGGCACACTGGATATGTGGAGCCAGTTCAAGGAACAGCTACTGCGTGTTCTTGATAAGTACGTACCGGTCAGGCAGGGAGGAAGGCGTCGAGCGAGGGAACCGTGGTTTACCAAAGAAGTGGAATCTCTTGTTAAGAGGAAGAAGGAGGCCTATGTGAAGATGAGGTGTGAAGTTTCAGTTGGGGTGCTTGATAGTTACAAGGTAGCGAGGAAGGATCTAAAGAGAGAGCTAAGACGAGCAAGGAGGGGACATGAGAAGTATTTTGCAGGTAGGATCAAGGAAAACCCAAAAGCTTTCTATCGGTATGTCAGGAATAAGCGAATGACTAGGGAAAGAGTAGGGCCAGTCAAGGACAGGGATGGGAAGTTGTGTGTGGAGTCTGAAGAGATAGGCGAGATACTAAATGAATATTTTTCGTCAGTATTCACTCAGGAAAAAGAGAATGTTGTGGAGGAGAATGCTGAGACCCAGGCTATTAGAATAGATGGCATTGAGGTACGTAGGGAAGAGGTGTTGGCAATTCTGGACAGGCTGAAAATAGATAAGTCCCCGGGGCCTGATGGGATTTATCCTAGGATTCTCTGGGAAGCCAGGGAAGAGATTGCTGGGCCTTTGGCTTTGATATTTATGTCATCATTGGCTACAGGAATAGTGCCAGAGGACTGGAGGATAGCAAATGTGGTCCCTTTGTTCAAAAAGGGGAGTAGAGACAACCCCGGCAACTATAGACCGGTGAGCCTCACGTCTGTTGTGGGTAAAGTCTTGGAGGGGATTATAAGAGACAAGATTTATAATCATCTAGATAGGAATAATATGATTAGGGATAGTCAGCATGGCTTTGTGAAGGGTAGGTCATGCCTCACAAACCTTATCGAGTTCTTTGAGAAGGTGACTGAACAGGTAGACGAGGGTAGAGCAGTTGATGTGGTGTATATGGATTTCAGTAAAGCGTTTGATACGGTTCCCCACGGTAGGCTATTGCAGAAAATACGGAGGCTGGGGATTGAGGGTGATTTAGAGATGTGGATCAGAAATTGGCTAGCTGAAAGAAGACAGAGGGTGGTGGTTGATGGGAAATGTTCAGAATGGAGTTCTATACAAGTGGCATACCACAAGGATCTGTTCTGGGGCTGTTGCTGTTTGTCATTTTTATAAATGACCTAGAGGAGGGCGCAGAAGGGTGGGTGAGTAAATTTGCAGACGACACTAAAGTCGGTGGTGTTGTCGACAGTGCGGAAGGATGTAGCAGGTTACAGAGGGACACAGATAAGCTGCAGAGCTGGGCTGAGAGGTGGCAAATGGAGTTTAATGTAGAGAAGTGTGAGGTGATTCACTTTGGAAGGAATAACGGGAATGCGGAATATTTGGCTCATGGTAAAATTCTTGGCAGTGTGGATGAGCAGAGGGATCTCGGTGTCCATGTGCATAGACCCCTGAAAGTTGCCACCCAGGTTGATAGGGTTGTGAAGAAGGCCTATGGAGTGTTGGCCTTTATTGGTAGAGGGATTGAGTTCCGGAGTCATGAGGTCATGTTGCAGCTGTACAAAACTCTGGTCCGGCCGCATTTGGAGTATTGCGTACAGTTCTGGTCACCGCATTATAGGAAGGACGTGGAAGCTTTGGAGCGGGTGCAGAGGAGATTTACCAGGATGTTGCCTGGCATGGAGAGAAAATCATATGAGGAAAGGCTGATGGACTTGAGGTTGTTTTCGTTAAGAGAGAAGAAGGTTAAGAGGAGACTTAATAGAGGCATACAAAATGATCAGGGGGTTAGATAGGGTGGACAGTGAGAGCCTTCTCCCGCGGATGGAAATGGCTAGCATGAGGGGACATAGCCTTAAACTGAGGGGTAATAGATATAGGACAGAGGTCAGAGGTAGGTTCTTTACGCAAAGAGTGGTGAGGCCGTGGAATACCCTACCTGCAACAGTAGTGAACTCGCCAACATTGAAGGCATTTAAAAGTTTATTGGATAAGCATATGGATGATAATGGCATAGTGTAGGTTAGATGGCTTTTGTTTTTTGACTTCCCATGTCGGTGCAACATCGTGGGCCAAAGGGCCTGTACTGCACTGTATCGTTCTATGTTCTATATTCTATGTCCCTCTGCTCCTGGACTCCCCTCAAAGTTGTACCATTGCACCTGCATTGTCTCCCCGTGTTTCTTCTGCCAAAATGCATTACCTCACATTTTGCTGCATTGACGTTCATCTGCCAGGTGTCTGCCCATTTGGCCAACTTGTCAATGTCCCTCTGAAGTTGCTCGGCATCATCCTCACAATTCACTATTCTCACGAGCTTAGTATCATCTGAAATTTAGAGATTTTGCCCTCAACGTCCATTTCTAAATCATTTATATAAATCAGAAAAAGCACGGAACCCAACACTGAGCCCTGGGGGACACCACTTTCAACTTGTCTCCAGTCTGAGAAATGCCCGTCTATACCTACCCTCGGTTTCCTATTTCTTAGCCAACTTCTAATCCATGCTGCCAAGGATCCATCAATCCCAAACATTTTTAATTTGTCAACCAACCTGCCATGTGACACCGTATCAAATGCTTTCTGTAAGTCCAAATATACAACATCCACGGCACTACCCTCATCCACTGTGTCACCTCGTCAAAGAACTCAATTAAATTTGTCAGACATGACCTGCCCTTTACAAAGCCATGTTGACTGTCGAGTATTAACTTATTTTTCTCCAGGTGTATATTTATCTCATCCCGTATTATGGCCTCCATCAGTTTTCCCCTCTATTTCAAGCTGACAGGTCTGTAGTTTCCTGGGTTAACCTTTGCCCCTTTCTTTAAAAAAAAAAAAATTTAGAGTACCCAATTGAATTTTTCCAATTAAGGGGCAATTTTGCGTGGCCAATCCACCTACACTGCACATCTTTGGGTTGTGAGGGCGAAACCCACGCAAACACGGGATGGCATGTGAGAGTACCTTTAAGAAATGGGTGTTTAGAAATGGGTGTGTATATAATTATCTGTAGTGAGAGTACCTTTACTACTGCAGTGATGCCAGAGAGTGGGTGGAGCTGGGCTGTCTGTCAGCTTTTTACTTTTGTTTTAGGCTGTTTGCTGCAGGGTGTGTTTTAGTTTTGTTTTCAGTGTTGGAGCTGAAGCCAGACAGAGCAGGTGTACTGTTGATCTCTCTGCCATGAAAAGACTGTCTCTTGATCATTTGGTGAATTCAGAATTATAAATGTTTTCAATCGTGACTTTAACCTGATGTGCTTCTGTTAAAGGTTATGTTTTTTTGTAAGTCTTCTGGATGTTAAAAGGATAGCGTAAGTATTACTTAGTGTTGTAGTCTTTGGGGGTTGTTGTGAATTAATGGTTGCTAAGATGTTCACTGTTTGTTTTAAAAAGGTTAACTTGAGTTCATAGAATAAACATTGTTTTGTTTTAAAAATTTCTGCTGTACCACACCAGTAGAGTGGGCCGTGTGCTCCCCATACCACAATCTAGTAAAAGTTGTGGGTCAGGTAAATTCCATGATACACTTTGGGGTTCTCTAAACCCTGGGCCATAACAGTGAGAATGTGCCAACTCCACACGGACAGTGACACAGAGCCGGGATCGAACCTGGAACCTCGGCGCCGTGAGGCAGCAGTGCTAACCACTCCGCAATATGCTCCCTCGCCTCTCTCAGCAATGTAGGTTGCATCCCATCCGGGCCTGGTGACGTCTCTACCTGGAGTGCTGCCAGCCTTTTTATCTATCACTATACTGCTCAGTCGCTCAACACCCACATTTTAAACTGGGCCATTGTCACCATCTTCTAATTTAAGAACATAAGAACTAGGACCAGGAGTAGGCCATCTGGCCCCTCGAGCCTGCTCCGCCATTCAATGAGATCATGGCTGATCTTTTGTGGACTCAGCTCCACTTTCCGGCCCGAACACCATAACCCTTAATCCCTTTATTCTTCAAAAAACTATCTATCTTTATCTTAAAAACATTTAATGAAGGAGCCTCAACTGCTTCACTGGGCAAGGAATTCGATAGATTCACAACCCTTTGGGTGAAGAAGTTCCTCCTAAACTCAGTCCTAAATCTTCTTCCCCTTATTTTGAGGCTATGCCCCCTAGTTCTGCTTTCACCCGCCAGTGGAAACAACCTGCCCGCATCTACCCTATCTATTCCCTTCATAATTTTATATGTTTCTATAAGATCCCCCCTCATCCTTCTAAATTCCAACGAGTACAGTCCCAGTCGACTCAACCTCTCCTCGTAATCCAACCCCTTCGGCTCTGGGATTAACCTAGTGAATCTCCTCTGCACACCCTCCAGCGCCAGTACGTCCTTTCTCAGGTAAGGAGACCAAAACTGAACACAATACTCCAGGTGTGGCCTCACTAACACCTTATACAATTGCAGAATAACCTCCCTCGTCTTAAACTCCATCCCTCTAGCAATGAAGGACACAATTCCATTTGCCTTCTTAATCACCTGTTGTACCTGTAAACCAACTTTTTGAAACTCATGCACTAGCACACCCAGGTCTCTCTGCACAGCAGCATGTTTTAATATTTTATCATTTAAATAATAATCCCTTTTGCTGTTATTCCTACCAAAATGGATAACCTCACATTTGTCAACATTGTATTCCATCTGCCAGACCCTAGCCCATTCACTTAACCTATCCAAATCCCTCTGCAGACTTCCGGTATCCTCTGCACTTTTTGCTTTACCACTCATCTTAGTGTCGTCTGCAAACTTGGACACATTGCCCTTGGTCTCCAACTCCAAATCATCCATGTAAATTGTGAACAATTGTGGGCCCAACACTGATCCCTGAGGGACACCACTAGCTACTGATTGCCAACCAGAGAAACACCCATTAATCTCCACTCTTTGCTTTCTATTAATTAACCAATCCTCTATCCATGCTACTACTTTACCCTTAATGCCATGCATCTTTATCTTATGCAGCAACCTTTTGTGTGGCACCTTGTCAAAGGCTTTCTGGAAATCCAGATATACCACATCCATTGGCTCCCTGTTATCTACCGCACTGGTAATGTCATCAAAAAATTCCACTAAATTAGTTTGGCACGACCTGCCCCTTATGAACCCATGCTGCGTCTGCCCAATGGGACAATTTCCATCCAGATGCCTCGCTATTTCTTCCTTGATGATATTTCCAGCATCTTCCCTACTACTGAAGTTAAGCTCACTGGCCTATAATTACCTGCTTACTGCCTACCTCCTTTTTTCAACAGTGGTGTCACGTTTGCTAATTTCCAATCCGCCGGGACCACCCCAGAGTCTAGTGAATTTTGGTAAATTATCACTAGTGCATTTGCAATTTCCCTTGCCATCTCTTTTAGCACTCTGGGATGCATTCCATCAGGGCCAGGAGACTTGTCTACCTTTAGCCCCATTAGCTTGCCCATCATTACCTCCTTAGTGATAACAATCCTCTCAAGGTCCTCAGCTGTCATAGCCTCATTTCTATCAGTCACTGGCATGTTATTTGTGTCTTCCACTGTGAAGACCGACCCAAAAAACCTGTTCAGTTCCTTAGCCATTTCCTCATCTCCCATTATTAAATCTCCCTTCTCATCCTCTAAAGGACCAATATTTACCTTAGCCACTCTTTTTTGTTTTATATATTTGTAGAAACTTTTACTACCTGTTTTTATATTCTGAGCAAGTTTACTCTCATAATCTATCTTACTCTTCTTTATAGCTTTTTTAGTAGATTTCTGTTGCCCCCTAAAGATTTCCCAGTCCTCTAGTCTCCCACTGATCTTTGCCACTTTCTATGCTTTTTCCTTCAATTTGATACTCGCCCTGATTTCCTTAGATATCCACGGTCGATTGTCCCCCTTTCTACCGTTCTTCCTTTTTGTTGGTATAAACCTTTGCTGAGCACTGTGAAAAATCGCTTGGAAGGTTCTCCACTGTTCCTCAACTGTTTCACTATAAAATCTTTTCTCCCAGTCTACCTTAGCTAGTTTTTCTCTCATCCCATTGTAATCTCCTTTGTTTAAGCACAAAACACTAGTGTTTGATTTTACCTTCTCACCATCCATCTGTATTTTAAATTCCACCATATTGTGATCGCTCCTTCTGAGAGGATCCCTAACTATGAGATCATTAATCAATCCTGTCTCATTACACAGGACCAGATCTAGGACCGCTTGTTCCCTCGTAGGTTCCATTACATACTGTTCTAGGAAACTATCGTGGATACATTCTATAAACTCCTCCTCAAGGCTGCCTTGACCGACCTGGTTAAACCAATCGACATGTAGATTAAAATCCCCCATGATAACTGCTGTACCATTCCTACATGCATCAGTTATTTCTTTGTTTATTGCCTGCCCCACCATAATGTTACTATTTGGTGGCCTATAGATTACTCCTATCAGTGACTTTTTCTCCTTACTATTCCTGATTTCCACCCAAATGGATTCAACCTTATCCTCCATAGCACCGATGTCATCCATTACTGTTGTCCGGATGTCATCCTTAAATAACAGAGCTACACCACCTCCCTTACCATTCACTCTGTCCTTCCGAATAGTTTGATACCCTCGGATATTTAACTCCCAGTCTTGACCATCCTTTAACCATGTTTCAGTAATGGCCCCTAAATCATCGTCATTCACGATGATTTGCGCCATCAACTCATTTACCTTATTCCGAATACTACGAGCATTCAGGTAAAGTACACTTATGTTGGCTTTTATGCCTCTGTTTTGAATCTTAACACCTCGATCAGTAACCTCTCCTAAGTTATATTTCCTCTTAACTTTTCTCCTAATTTTCCTTGTCGTTTAACCCATATCTTCATGTCACAACCTGCCGCGTCGCTTTCCATTTATGTTTTTACTTCCCGTTTTATTCCTTTTAGTATTCCTGGTCCTATTCACTGAGCTCCCCTCAGTCACTGTACCTTGTACTGTCGCCCATTTTGATTTTTGACTATGGCTTCTCTGCCTTACACTTTCCCCCTTACTGCCTTTTATTTCTGTCGCTGTTTTACTACCTAATTTGGTAAAGACAGCAGCAAAGTATTAATTTAGTACCATGGCCATATCCTCTGATTCAGTGAGCAGTTTACTCCGCTTGTCCCTTATGGGCCCCACTCTATCCAGTCATATGAACAGTAGCATTGGCACATTTTATATGCGTAAAATTGTAACTTCCAACTAATAATCCAGGGAAGTCTTCAATTTCTCTAGGAATATTTTCATGATATAAATTTAAGAAATCTTTCCCCCTAGCCCTGTCAATTTTTCTCTTTAGATATTTTGCCAATTCCATTTTGAACGTTATTCAGCTTCCGTCACCCATTCGGCAGCACAGCCTCTCCTCGTGCCAAAATATTATTTTCTCCCCACTGGTGCTTTTGTCAATTATCTGAATTTGTCAATTGTCTTATGGTTACTGACCCTCCTGCCAGTGCAAGGTTTCTTCCCATCTACTCCATCCAAACCTCTTGTGATTTTGAACACTTCTGTGTAGAGGAGAGCATACCTACTCCGACAGCACCTTCCAAACCCACGACCACTACCGTCTACAAGGACAGGGGCAGCAGATACCTGGGAACCCCACCACCTGGAGGCTCCCCATCTTGACTTGGAAATATATAGGCCGTTCCTTCGCTGTTGTTGGGTCAAAATCCTGGAGCTCCCTCCCTAACAGCAGGGTGGGTGTACCTACACCTCAGAGAATGCAGCGGTTCAAGAACGAAGCTCATCACCACTTTCTCGAGGACAGTCAGGAATGGGTAACAAATGCCAGCCTCGCCAGCAACATCCACATCCTGTAGGGAGAATAAAAGAGAACCTCCTCTAAATCTCTGTGCTGACGACAATCGCAGATTCTCTGCTTTCTCCACATTAACTGAAGCTCCTTATTGTTGAGTTTGGATAAATCTCCTCCCAAAGGTCTTACATCTTTTCCGTAGTTTGATGCCCAGAATTGGTCACAATGCTCCGGTCGAGGTCGAATATTGGAACTCAGCCTCTTTAAAATCAAGGATCCTATATTTCGGAAATGTCCTCAGCAGGAACTCAAAGCATCTTTGGTTTAGAAAGATCAGAAACACTGCGAGTCTTGAAAAGGACATCAGGACTCCAAATAGAATCCAGGCAATGGGTCTGCCGGGGTTAACGTGGAAACTGTTACACTCAAAACAAAAAGTTATTGTGAGTAGATTAGAAGAACAAGATTACATGACAGAGCAGCATTAGGAGCTACAATAGGGCTCAGTATCTTGGGCTGGGGTTTCAGAGGAAGCAGGGCTCCTCCTGCATTCTAATGAGATGTTACACTGGGGTCCTGTCTCTCGCATTGCTGAGCTACCATTGGGAAACAGAGCATGGGAGTTCTCCCCGATTTCCTGCTCAATGTTGATCCCTCACAAAACCCAATGATCTAGCCATTGTCACACTGCTCTTTGTGAGAGTGCTGTGTGGAAATTTCCTACACCACTTGGCTATTTGTTTGACACTGTGAAATCTACGAGTGTGGAAAGTCTTTCTTTCGTTTCATCGATTACAACCAGACCGGCAGTAGCCTTTTGGGTGGGACGGTTTTGGGTTTGTTGGAGGTTTGGGGGAGTGGAGCTGGGGGTAAGAGTGGGGAAGGGGGGTAGGGGTGAGGGAAGAGGCTGAGGATTTGGGGCGCAGTCAACCTGCTCCTCATTGCTCCATTGAAATTAAAGCTTCAAACATTTTGTGCCATTTCAGTGATCACTCTGTAAAGGCAGCTCAATGCCTGGTGTCGATTCTCTGTGTACTCAGTAAGGCCTGGTGTCGGTACAGTGCGTACTCAGAATGGTCAGCGTCTGAGGACCAGGGCCAGTCTCCCTCACTGAAATTTAGATATGGAAACACGATTGCACTCTGATCTGAATTTTGTCTCCTTACCTTTCATTGTAACCCCAAAAACACGTGAGGAATATTGTTGTATTGCACCCGCCTCAACCCCGGCCTACCCACACTCCACAGTTGACCAGGGCAGACCTGGCCGAGGTCTTCAACTGACCATCACCATGACAACAAGGGCCTGCTCACCTGAGGAGGAGCTTCCAGCACGAGAAGCAAAGTATTATTCATAAACCTTGTGAAGCAAGATTGTGAAAATATACCAGTAAAATGTTGGCACAATGATACATCAGGGCGATCATTTCATAAAGTCCAACCAAGTTAACGGGAAGCTGGTATCAGTCGCAATCAAAATACAAACGTGACAGGAAATTGGTTTGGGCCAGAAAGACACTGGGCTGGATTCTCCGTTTCGCCGGCAGCACACTCACTCCCGAGGATTTCCCACCCCCATTGGCCCGCTGCCGGGACGGAGAATCCCGCTGCCGGTGGCAACGCACCGCACCAGGAAACGGGTTCGGCGGGACGGAGAATCCCGCTGCCGGCGGGAGTACCGCACCAGGAAAAGGGTTCGGCGGGACGGAGAATCCCACTCGCTGTGCTTTGCTGATGGTTTGGCCCTGGTGTGAAATTTTAACTGTGCCGTTCCCAACAGCATAACTGGCTCTGTTTACCACATCCACCCTCTCACTCTTTCCCATTTCCCGCACCGATTTTAAAGGTAATCGCACAGGAAACAGATGAGGGGCGGGATTCTTCAATCCCGCGGCAGAGTGTCCACGCCGTCGTAAACGGCGTCACATTTTACGACGGCGTGAACGGGCCGCTCCCACGTCTAATTCTGGCCCCTACAGGGGGCCAGCACGGCGCTGGAACGGTTCGCGCCGCTCCAGCTGCAGATCCCGGCGTGAACTGGGCACCGCGGGAGCCACGCATGCGCAGTTGTGCCAGCGCCAACGAGGACATGTGCAGTGACCACCTTCAATCCGTCGACCCCGCTGCAACATGGTGCAGGACTACAGGGGCCGGCACGTAGGAAAGGAGGCCCCCAGCCAGAGAGGCCGGCCTGCCGATCGATGGGTCCCGATCGCGGGCCAGGCCGCATCGCAGGCCACCCCTGGTGTCGGACTCCCCTCCCCCCCATAGGCCACCACCCGACCCTTACACGCCGAGGTCCTTCCGGCCCAGAGCAGGTTAGAACAGCGCCGGCAGGACTCGGCTCTTTTCCTACGGCCGCTCAGCCCATCCAGGCCATAGAATCAGCGAGCCGGCCACGTAGAGCGGCCTGCGACCGGCGCCGCGCCAATGCCACCGATTCTCCGCAGGGCGTGGCCCATTCGTGGGGATTCAACGGCCCGACGCTGGGAGAATCCTTTCTCAGCTTGAGAAGCATTTTATCAATGAAACAACAGTCCGATGACAATGATATAGCTCGTGGTGGACAGGACTTTGCATCGCAGCCAAAGAGAAAGTCACTTTCCGACACTCCCTTTCCTGGATGGCAGGGTCCGGAGCAACCCCCCCCCCGCCTCCTGCTGTGCCATTGTAGCCTCTGCTGTTGACTGACAAGAGCGAAGCATTGTCTTATCCTCTCCTCCTGCTCCCAGGTTACTGGGATATTGGTTGTATGACACCCAGAGGGGTGAAAGGAAATGAAAATTGCTTATTGTCACAAGTAGGCTTCAAATGAAGCTACTGTGAGAAGCCCCTAGTTGCCACATTCCGGCGCCTGTTCGGGGAGGCTGTTACGGGAATTGAACCCGTGCTGTCAAGTGAAGAAGGCAGATAGTGAAATGAGAACAAGTGGTCCATGGATTTCACCCATAGATCTGGTGATCAGTGAGATTTTCAACTCCTGTCACTGTCTACAACCAAATCTCTACTCACCATAGCCAGGACACTAGCCCCCCCACCCATGCCCATGCCCCCAGCCCTCTTCACCATTGACACCGTTGTCGGTCCGAGTAGCCATTCTCCTGCTCCACTTCCATGTGTCACTGACTTCAACAAGGAAAACTACTGATCTCAAACACCAGTGACCAGAGCTGGCTCAACAAATCACCTTTGAACGAATGTGAAGCAGGTGCCACGAGAGTCCCAAGCATCGCTGACTTAATCCTGAACATAGAGCACAGAAGTTTCATTCGATTGAATATTTATGGAATACAAAGGTATTCGAAGTAGGAACCCACCACAAGTCACAAACAGTTCATTTCTGTATCTCCATCCGCTGTCAGGAAATTGAATTTTTGCCTGGATTCGAACAGCCGCCCTGCGCCCGAGAAGCAGCTTGCCGTGGCACAGGGTGGCTGACAGGAGCTGGGAGACCCCGCACCAGCTTGCAACACCTTGCTCGATCAAACGTGATCTCGCGAGACGTTGCGATGTAAATGGGTGGGATCTCTTTTTGCCAAATATGCATATTAAAGCAAGACAGTTAGTCTCACTGTAATACACAGTTTCCCGAGGCGTTGGGATCTGTCCCCTTCGCCTCGGAGATCTCGGGTGAGCGCCTTCAGTACTGGCCTCCACAAACGGCGACCAGACAGTACGGCACTCGTGGTGGTCTGCCAGGGGCTGGGAGACCCCCAGATGCATGCCCGCTGGGCAGGATGGCACCCTGGCATTGCTGGTGTCAGTCTGGCACTGTCGAGGTGCCCAGGTGGTACTGCCAGGCTGCGAAGATGGCATTTTTTGCACGGTGGCGATCGGGCCGGCGGTGCCCTGCAAGGGTGTTGGCCTTGCCGGGAGAGGAGCGATGCTTAGATTCTCTCTTGTTTAAGAGATGGTCATTATCTGCCACTTGTGTGATGTAAATGTAACTTGCTACTTGTCAGCCCAAGCCTGGATATTGTCCAGGTCTTGCTGCATTTGGACAGGGACTGCTTCATTATCTGAGGAGTCGCGAATGGTGCTGAACATTGTGCAGTCATCAGCGAACATCCCCACCTCTGACCTTATGATGGAAGGGGGGTCATTGATGAAGCAGCTGAAGATGGTTGGGCCTCGGACACTACCCTGAGGAACGCCTGCAGTGATGTCCTGGAGCTGAGATCATTGACCTCCAACAACCGCAACTGTCCTCCTTTGTGTCAGGTATGACTCCAACCAGGAGCGAGACCACAGCGCTGCTTATTGCTATTGACTCCAGTTTAGTTCGGGCTCCTTGATACCATACTCGATTAAATGCTGCCTTGATGTGGAGGGCAGTCACTCTCACCTCACCTCTGGCATTCAGCTCTTTTGCCCATGTTTGAGCCAAGGCTGTAATGAGGTCAGGAGCTGAGTGACCCTGGCAGAACCCAAACTGAGCGTCCGTGAGCAGGTTATTGCTGAGTAAGTGCCGCTTGATAGCTCTGTTGATGACTCCTTCCACCACTTTACTGGTGATGGAGAGTAGACTGATAGGGTGCTAATTGGCTGGGTTGGATTTGTCCTATTCCTTGTGTACAGGACACACCTGGGCAATTTTCCACATTGCCGGGTAGATGCCAGTGTTGTAGCTGTACTGGAACAGCTTGGCGAGGGGCATGGCAAGTTCTGGAGCACAAGTTTTCAGTACTATTGCCGGGATATTGTCAGGGCCCAGAGCCTTTGCAGTATCCAGGGCCTTCAGCTTTTTCTTGATATCACGTGGAGTCAAGGTCACCAGATTCACAATGAGTGATAACATTTATCAGTAGCCCCTAGATTCTGTGTTCATTGTAACAGGAGGCGGCCATTCAGCACCACAGGCCTGTTGCGCTATTCTGTAACAAAACTCCATTCACCTGTTGTTGCTCCACAACCCTCAATATCTACGCAACAAAAATCTAACTCTCAGTTTTGAAGATTCTAAATGAATCTCCAGCACCCAGCACTCCAGCACTATAGCTCTTATGGGCTGTTCCTGTTTTCCTTGACCTTCTATGAGGAAAATTGTTTCCTGATTTTGCTCCGAAACTTCCTGGCACTAATTTTAAGTTGGTCTGAACTCCCCCACCAGAGCAAATAGTTTGTGTTTCCATTTTGAGTTTATTTGTTTCAAAATACCAATGAGTTCATAATATTTATGCAGAACGCAGTGAATCAGGGCGACCTAACATGGCACAAGCGTCAGCTACAATGTGTGATTATCACCTGTAATTTTGGGCCATGTATTGATCCAATCTTTACTTCTGCAGATCAGCAGAAATGCCAGATAACTTTCAAAATCCTCGGCCATAAATATCTGCTGTTGACAAACTTCTGATACAAGCAACCTTCCTTGACCATTGGTCAATAGAACGAGCTTATCTTCATCTGAGTTGCCTTTATCAGGGGATATATAGGAGCGAGTCGCTTCACAAACACACCAGAGAAACCTGCAGATTTCCAGGTAAGAGCGGCATTGTTACTACTATTCTTGGGCTGCGAGAGCCAACAGGGAATGAACCCAGTTTCTGTATGGAGGGAACTGCTATTGGGGGCAACTTAAATGTTTTAATTAGATTTTTCACTTAATGACAAAGGAGAGAAAAATTGGAAAGCAATTCAGGGTTCTGGTTATTACATGAGAATTAAGGAATATTTGGATAGTGAACATTTTGAAGGAAGCGTGGCGTGAGAGTGGAGAAGAAACCCTCAGTATTGTCATCTGCTGATGCTGGTTTAGGGGCAGTTTTTAGAAACAAAAGTTAAAAAGTGAGAGAGGGAAAAGGAATGAAATATAAAGCTTGAAGGTGGGCATGTTCCTGTGTTGGGTTCATGGCCAGTGTAGGATCCAGTTCAGTAGTGGCTGAGATGTTTTAAAGACTTTTTGAATTTCTCTCGCCCAAACTTTTCCCCAATGCATTTTCTTGCACTCTCCTGAAGGTTCGGATTCCCAGTGTTACAGGAACCGGCTGTGCCTCCGTTAGCTGATAGCTGTCCTGCAGCCAGAACCTGGCCCAGCCTCAGAGTAGGAATAACCCGACAGTGATCAGGAGTTGGAAACCAAGCAGATTCACCCCAGCCTGATCTAACCCAGGGGACTGCGACCAGCTCTAGGGCTTTTATAACGACCCAGCAGAGGCCAGCTATCTGAACACAGAACCTGGCGTCAGGTTGGTATGAACCTGTGTTCAAACCTCTATTCCACCAAATCCAAGATTGTTGTAAGCCTTAAAGGTTGCTGCTGTAAAATTACATTACGCCAGCTGTACATCACTTTCCTTTCTGTTGGAGATATATATTGAAATTTTAAAAATTATCAACAGAAACTTTGCAGTTTTGTGGGATTTTTGCTGATGAGGATGAGTCTGCCGTGTCTGAACTGAATGAACTTTGTCCAATAATGTGAAAGAAGGGATACTCACAGCCAGCCTGCTTTATATGTCCTCGCGCTCTTAATTCCTTTGAAGTCAGTAGAACAAAATTGGAGAGCTGTAGAACAGGCTGCCACATTCTTTTTTAAATTTAAAGTATCCAATTCTTTTTTTCCCAATTAAGGGGCAATTTAGCGTGGCCAATCCCCCTAGTCTGCACATCTTTGTGTTGTCGGGGTGAGACCCACGCACACACGAGGAGAATGTACAAACTAGGCTGCCTCAATCTCATTTCCTATTAACCACACTGACTGTGTGCAAGGCCCGTGTATGTGAGGGGGAGTCAGTGCACATAGTCTGTATTTCTGTGAGCGTCTGACTGCGTACACACACATATCTGTTTAGCTGTAATGTTTATCATGGTTAATGAGTCCCTGCAGCTCTGGGACTGAAACGTTGGCTGTTCACACACAGCGAGTGCGGGAGGGAATGGTCCTTTCAGGGAACACTTTCTATGTTGAACTTTGCTCACTCTGACATTAATGACTATTGTAAAGTTGGATGTTCACTGCTGCCAATACCCAGGTCTCACCTTCCAGGTGATGTGATTTAAGAATCATATTATGGTTAGTGAAATATACTGCTATTGGTTGAATTAAATCCAAGAGGTTTTAGATGTGTTCATTGAGTTTGACATTTTTTCATTTTTTTTGTATTCAGCTGGCAATGCCAAAACTTTAAATACCCTCAGTCTGGTGGAGAGAGAGGTGATGTTCCCTCAGCCTGGTGTAGAGATCTAGGTGTACAGGTCCACAGGTCACTGAAAGGGACAACACAGGTGTAGAAGGTGGTCAAGAAGGCCTACGGCATGCTTGCCTTCATTGGCCGGGGCATTGAGTATAAGAATTGGCAAGTCATGTTGCAACTGTATAGAACCTTAGTTAGGCCACACTTGGAGTATAGTGTTCAATTCTGGTCGCCACACTACCAGAAGGATGTGGAGGCTTTAGAGAGGGTGCAGAAGAGATTTACCAGAATGTTGCCTGGTATGGAGGGCATTAGCTATGAGGAGAGGTTGAATAAACTTGGTTTGTTCTCACTGGAACGTCGGAGGTTGAGGGGCGACCTGATAGAGGTATACAAAATTATGAAGGGCATAGACAGAGTGAATAGTCTGAGACTTTTCCCCAGGGTAGAGGGGTCAATTACTAGGGGGCATAGGTTTAAGGTGAGAGGGGCAAGGTTTAGAGTAGATGTACGAGGCAAGTGTTTTACGCAGAGGGTAGTGGGTGCCTGGAACTCGCTGCCGGAGGAGGTAGTGGAAGCAGGGATGATAGTGACATTTAAGGGGCATCTTGACAAATACATGAATAGGATGGGAATAGAGGGATACGGACCCAGGAAGTGTAGAAGATTTTAGTTTAGATGGGCAGCATGGTCAGCACAGGCTTGGAGGGCCGAAGGGCCTGTTCCTGTGCTGTACATTTCTTTGTTCTTTGGTGTAGTGAGGGGTGTCCTGCTCCTGATTATATGAAGCGTTACCCTCTGTTTGGAAGTGGACATTAGGAAAGGTCAGTCTGTCACCATTTCAAATCCAAATACCTCAGCCATAAAGAAACAAAAACCCACATTTATTTATCACCTTTCACAAACTCAGGTTGACCTGAGGTGCTTGTCAGTCACCAACCTTATTTGCCACACTTGGGTGGAATTGTAACTGTGCCGTGTCGTTCTCGAAGGTGGAACAGGAAGTGGACACCACTTTCACTCTCTACTTTTCTGCTGGTTCCTATCTGATTACAATTAAAATTTGAAGTGCTGCTGATGTGTACGGGACACACGTGTGATCATCCGGTGGTAGAAGCCTCTCCGTGACGAAACCCGCCATCAGCTGACAGTGCAGCAGCTACGGGCGAGCGAGAAAAGCATCTCCAGGACAAACCGCGTGGATTTGATCACAGCCTCAACTTTGCTGCCCAACTCCATTGCTATCAACATAAGACTTATTGAGAACACAAAGGTGTCATAAATATCTTTCAAACTTAAATTCAACTGTAAATATTTCATATTACATTGATTTCACTTTGTTTTTTAAAAAATATATATTTTATTAAAGTTTTCAAACACAATTTTTCCCCCTTACAAATCAACAAAAACGGTAACGTGATAACTAATATATAACATTGTTTAACTAATATAGTTAACTAACCAAATAACACAAAATAATGCTCCCCACGCCCCCTTAAGAACACAAACAATTTACCCCCCCCCCGCCCCCGGGCTGCTGCTGCTGGCTATGTATTTTCCCCCTAACGTTCCGCTAGATAGTCGAGGAACGGGTGCCACCGCCTGGTGAACCCTTGAGCCGATCCTCTCAGCGCAAACTTCATCCGCTCCAGTTTTATGAACCCCGCCATATCGTTTATCCAGGCCTCCACGCCGGGGGGTTTTGCTTCCTTCCACATGAGTAAAATCCTACGCCGGGCTACTAGGGACGCAAAGGCCACAATATCGGCCTCTTTCGCCTCCTGCACTCCCGGCTCATCCGCTACCCCAAATATAGCCAACCCCCAGCTTGGCTTGACTCGGACCTTCACCACCTCCGAGATATCTCCCGCCACTCCCCTCCAGTGTCGGACACGATCAAAACATGTGTGTGTGGTTCGCCGGGCTTCCCCCGCACCTCCCGCATTTGTCCTCCACTCCGAAGAACCTGTTCAACCTCGCTCCCGTTATGTGTGCTCTATGTAGCACCTTAAATTGGACCAGGCTAAGTCTGGCACATGAGGAAGAGGAATTTACCCTACTTCGGGCATCAGCCCACAAACCCTCCTCAATCTCCTCCCCGAGCTCTTCTTCCCATTTTCCCTTCAGTTCTTCTACCAGCTCCTCCCTTTCTTCTCTCATCTCCCGGTATATTTCGGACACTTTGCCCTCCTCGACCCACCCCCCCGAAAGCACCGTCCTGGATCCCTTGTGTCGGGAGCAGCGGAAATTCCCTCACCAGTTGTCTCGTGAACGCTCTCACCTGCATATACCTAAAGATATTTCCCTGGGGCAGCTCATACTTTTCCTCTATCGCTCCCAAACTCGCAAACGTACCATCTATAAATAAGTCTCCCACTCTCCTAATTCCTGCCCGGTGCCAGCTCTGGAACCCTCCGTCCAACCTCCCTGGGGCAAACCTATGGTTGTTCCTGATCGGGGACCACACCGAGGCTCCCAGCACCCCCCTCTGTCACCTCCATTGCCCCCAGATACTTAATGTTGCCGCCACCACTGGGTTTGTGGTAAACTTTTTCGGGGAGAGCGGTAGTGGCGCCGTCACCAGCGCTTTTAAGCTCGTTCCTTTGCAGGACGCCATCTCCAGCCTTTTCCACGCCGCCCCCTCTCCCTCTATCATCCACTTACGGATCATCGCCACGTTGGCGGCCCAGTAGTCGTCGCCCAATTTCGGCAATGCCAGTCCCCCTCTGTCTCTGCTACGTTGTAGGAACCCCCTCCTTACCCTCGGGGCCTTCCCTGCCCACACGAAGCTCATGATGCTCCTATCTATTTTTTTGAAAAAGGCCTTAGTGATCAGTATAGGGAGACATTTGAACACAAATAGGAACCTCGGGAGGACCATCATCTTAATCGCCTGCACTCTGCCCGCCAGTGACAGCGGCTGCATATCCCACTTTTGAAATCCTCTTCCATTTGTTCCACCAGCCGAGTCAGATTGAGTCTGTGTAGGGTTCCCCAGCTCCTGGCTGGCCATCTATCCCTCTACTCTGGTCCCCAGGGTGTATCACGAAAAGCTCACTCTTTCCCATGTTAAGCCTATATCCCGAGAAATCTCCAAACTCCCTCAATATCTGCATGACCTCTGTCATCCCCCCCACTGGATCCGCCACATACAGCAGTAGAGGTCATCCGCGTAGAGTGACACCCGGTGTTCCTCTCCCCCTCTAACCACCCCTCTCCATTTCCTGGAGTCTCTCAGCGCTATGGCCAGTGGTTCAATTGCCAACGCGAACTGTATTGGGGACAGCGGGCATCCCTGTCTTGTTCCCCTCTGTAGTCGAAAATACTCCGACCTTTGCCGATTTGTGACTACACTTGCCATTGGGGCCCCAGAGAAGGAGTTTAACCCAGCTGACAAACCCCTCCCCTCCCCGAACCTCCTCAGCACCTCCCATAGATACTCCCACTCGACCCTATCAAATGCCTTCTCTGCATCAATTGCCACCACTATCTCTGCCTCCCCCTCTGCTGGGGGCATCATTATCACCCCCAACAGCCGTCACACGTTGACTTTCAATTGTCTCCCCTTAACGATCTTCGTGCACCACCCCCGGGACACAATCCTCTATCCTTGTTGCCAGCACCTTTGCCAGCAACCTGGCGTCCACATTTAGGAGTGAGTGAGATAGGCCTATAAGACCCGCATGGCAGCGGGTCTTTATCTCGCTTCAAGATTAGTGATATCGTCGCCTCCGACATTGTCGGGGGTAGGGTCCCCCCTTCTCTGGCCTCGTTAAAGGTTCTTACCAGCAGCGGGGCCAACAAGTCCACATATTTTCTATAAAATTCCACCAGGAACCCATCAGGTCCCGGGGCCTTCCCTGCCTGCATGTTCCCCAGTCCATTAGTCACCTCGTCCACCCCGATTGGCGCCCCCAGACCTGCCACCTCCTGCTCCTCCACCCTCGGGAACCTTAGTTGGTCCAGAAACTGCTGCATCCCCTCTTTTCCCTCCAGGGGTTGGGACTCAGATAACCTCTCATTAAAGGTCTTAAACACCTCATTTATCTTCCCTGCTCTCCGCACCGTGGCTCCCGTTTCATCCCTAACTCCCCCTATTTCCCTCGCCGCTGTCCTCTTTCGAAGCTGGTGGGCCAACAGGCGACTCGCCTTTTCCCCATATTCATATCTCATCCCCTGTGCCTTCCTCCACTGTGCCTCTGCCCTCCCTGTGGTCAGCAGGTCGAACTCCGTCTGGAGTCGTCGCCTCTCACTGTATAGTCCTTCATCCGGGGCCTCCACATATTTTTTATCCACCCTCAGAATCTCCCCCAGTAATCTTTCCATTTCTTTGGCCTCTGTTTTCCCCTTGTGAGTCCTGATGGAGATCAACTCTCCCCTAACCACCGCCTTCAGCGCTTCCCATACTACCCCCACTCGGGCCTCCCCATCATCGTTGGCCTCCAGGTACCTTTCGATACATCCCCGCACTCTTCCGCAGACTCCCTCATCCGCCAATAATCCCACATCCAGTCGCCAGAGTGGACGCTGCTCCCTCTCCTCTCCTATTTCCAAATCCACCCAGTGTGGAGCATGGTCTTAAACAGCTATGGCCAAGTACTCAGTTCCTTCCACCCTTGAACTCAGTGACCTTCCCAAAACAAAGAAATCTATCCAGGAGTATACCTTATGGACGTGGGAGAAAATGGTGAACTCTTTGGCCAGCGGCCTAGCAAATCTCCACGGATCCACTCCCCCCATCTGGTCCATAAACCCCCTAAGCACCTTGGCCGCTGCCGGCCTTCTTCTGGTCCTAGATCTAGATCTATCTAACCCTGGGTCCAGCACGGTGTTGAAGTCCCCCCACATTACCAGGTTTCCTACCTCCAGGTCCGGGATACGTCCCAGCATCCGCTTCATAAATCCCGCATCATCCCAGTTCAGGGCATATACGTTGACCAGCACGACCTCCATTCCCTGCAGTCTGCCACTCACCATCACATATCTGCCCCCGCTGTCCGCTACAATGTTCCTAGCCTCGAACGACACCCGTTTCCCCACCAATATGGCCACCCCTCTATTCTTTGCGTCCAGCCCTGAGTGGAACACCTGTCCCACCCATCCTTTCCTTAACCTAACCTGGTCCGCCACCTTCAGGTGCGTCTCTTGAACCATGGCCACGTCTGCCTTCAGTCCTTTTAAGTGCGCGAACACTCGGGCCCTCTTAGGCCTCTCACGTTCCACGTGATCAGCCGGACTGGGGGGCTGCCCGCCCCCCTCCCCTGTCGACTAGCCATCACCCTCTCTGGGCCAGTCCCACGCACCCACCCGTCCCCCAGGCGGCGCATTCCCGCCCCGACCACCTTTTCTCTTACCAGCTCCCTTTCGATCCCCGCAGAAGCAGCCCAGTTCTCCCCCCCTCCCCCGCTAGATCCCCATCTAGCATGGTTACTCCCCCCATATTGCTTCCGAAAGTCAGCTGACTTCAACTGACCCCAGCTTCTCCCGCTCTCTCCTTGACCCCCCCGTGTGAGGAACTCCCATCCTCCTTGCGCCTATCTTCCCGCCATCATCTTTCTGACGCGGGAAAAAGAAACCCCGCGCTCTCTAGAACCATCCCGCCCCTCGTGGCGCAGCTCCCCCTACCGCCCCATTCCCCCCCCCTCCCCCTCCCCCCCACCGGCGCCCACATTTCTCAGTGTCCCCCTCTCCCCAATTTACATCTCTATATACATCGGCATTGTCGTTTCCCCTCCAACATCAGTCCCTCAGTTCTGGTCCAGTTTCTCGTTTTGAATGAAGGTCCATGCTTCTTCCGCCGTTTCGAAATAGTAATGTCTATCCTGGTGCGTGACCCACAATCGCGCCGGCTGCAACATCCCGAACTTCACTTTCTTCTTGTGCAGCACCTCCTTGGCTCGATTGAAACTCGCCCTCCTTCTCGCCACCTCCGCACTCCAATCCTGATACACTCGTATCACTGCATTCTCCCATCTGCTACTTCGTACCTTCTTGGCCCATCTCAGAACCACCTCTGTCATTGAAGCGGTGAAATCGCACGATCATCGTCCTAGGTGATTCTCCAGCCTTTGGTCTCCTCGCAGGGACCCGGTGGGCCCCTTCCAATTCCAAGGGGCCCGAGGGGGCCTCAGCTCCCATTAGTGAGCATAGCATCGTGCTCGTGAAAGCCCTGCCGTCAGCTCCTTCCACTCCCTCGGGGAGACCCAGGATCCGGAGGTTCTTTCTCCTTGATCTGTTTTCCAGGACTTCAATCCTTTTGATGCACTTCTTATGGAGCGCCTCGTGCGTCTGCATTTTGACCGCTAGGCCCAGGATCTCGTCCTCGTTGTCCGTTACCTTCGGCTCCACCACACGGAGCTCTATCTCCTGGGCCTTTTGTGTCTCTTTAAGCCCCTTGATTGCCTGTAGCATCGGGGCCAGCACCTCCTTTTTTAACAGCTCCACACACTGTCTTAAAAATTCGTCCTGGTCCGGTCCCCATGTCGCCTGGGCTACCTCCGACGACATCTTGCCCCTTCTGCCGCTGTCCTCGAGGATCCTCCGAGATCTGGCCGCCGCCGCCGATATTTTTCTTTTCCGCGGGGGGGGGGGGGGGGGGGGGGGGGGAACGGGGGGACTCCCTGCTGCCTCACCCCACACTGGGTTTCGTCCCGAAAACATTTCCCGTTGGGGCTCTTAAAAGAGCCCGAAGGTCCGTTCGAGCTGGAGCCGCCGAAACGTGCGGCTTAGCTGGTCATCGCCGCAACCGGAAGTGATTTCACTTTGTTAATGTGTGCATTATTATTTGTTGAGCCGGGCTTAGTCAGAGTGCTCGATGTACTGGCACAAGAATTAGGAACAGGCCATTTGGGCCCTCAAGTCCACTCTGTCACGGCTGATTTGATTGTGCTCTCCATTTTCCTGTCTGCTCCATGAATGCATTGATAATCACAGGGATGAGGGACATTTCTTTATTGGGAAAGAAATAAGGTTGTGTTTTTGCATTAATTGTTTATTATTGTTCATCTTGGTGTCCAGCGCTGTACTCGCCATTCTGTGGAATACAGCTGAACTTACAGGCTTGGTTATCCCTCACTCATAAAGGACAAGGCACAACAGCACTCTCAGTGGGGATAACTGAAATGGTTTTGAAAGCCCTGTAAAGACTCTAGCCAAACAACATGCTGAGATGGACCCACATGTCGACTATACTTATCTTCATTGTCTCTTCCCACCACACCCGAGATGCCCGGTCTTCCCTCTTCAACTCCCCCTTGCCCCCAACCTCGGTCCTCCCTTCGATTCCTCTTCCACTCTGACCCCACACTCCCCCCTCACCCCAACCTCCCCTCTCCACTGATTCACCATAGCTGGTCCAAGTCTCCATGCGAGCAGCCAGTCTCCTGTTCCCCTCCCATGTGCCAGAGTTCAACAAGGAAAACTGCTCTCAGTCGCTACACACAGCCTTGAGCAAATGTGAACCGGGTGCCATCAGACTCAGACACCCCTGACTTTATCTTTAAGTTAGGACATAATTAAAATAAATTTTGCACTAATGAGTATTCAATGTGTTACAAGTAGGGAGCTGCAAAGGTTGCTGTGGGACCTGACACACCCCTGACTTTATCTGGGAATCTTAACCCACCATTTGGAAATTGAAGTTTCGGCTCCCACCGACCTCAGTTACGCAGCACATGTTTCCTACTCTGTGGACTCCATATAATTGTGCCCTTTGTGTGTTTACTTAAATCGGTCCTTGTATTCCTCCTAGTGATTCCTGGACCACTCCTTTCCAATATGGTACTACACCCTTCCCCAGTATTATCCAACACCCACTGTACCCACCTTCTTCCTCTTTTCTACTTCTAAATACTGATGTCCGCACCACCCCCTCCCCTGCCAGCCAATTTAGCTGAAACCCTTCCCAACACAACAGTGAACTGTGTGAGAACATTATAAGGTGCAATTCAGCCCTTCTGAATAGTTCTATCCCAGAACTGGTCCCAATGCCCCAAACATTTGAATTCCTCCTTCCTGCACCATGCCTCAAACCACACATTGATCCTCCCTATCTTCTATTTCTATGCTCATGAGTAATCCATAGATTACTACTGTGAAGGTGCTACTTTTAACTTCTTCCTGGAAGTCTTTTTTAAAAATAAGTTTAGTTTTTTTCCAATTAAGGGGCAATTTAGTGTGTCCAATCCACCTAGCCTGCACATCTTTGGGTTGTGGGTGTGAGACCCACACAGACACGGGGAGAATGTGCAAACTCCACACGGACAGTGACCCAGAGCTGGGATCGAACCTGGGATCGTGCTGCCCTGTTTAAACTATTAAGTTAAATTAATGTCTTTAAATCTGCTCTGTGCTAATGCTCTCATCAATTTATTTCTGATTATACTTTCCCCGGTTGAAATATTTAATTTTACAGCTCCTGGTTTGGATGAATGGTATACTGCTGAGTAAATAATAGAAAAACTCAATAACTAATCACTTAGTTGTTCTCTTTTGACATCACACTTTGTTTGTGGAAAGTCCGCTCTGAACATTACCCCGCCTCCCCACCTAACATTTTCAAAAAAATATTGGCACTTATCAATTAACTCAAGGCTGAAGTTCTTAATCTATTATCTTTCCTCTGATTCAAGGCAACAAAGAGAGAAAAGAAAAATCAAAATGAAGGTCCCAGTCCTTGCTTTGGCCGTTCTTGTCTTCAGCGCAATGCTTGCTGGTAAGCGGCGAACACTTTATAATTAAACAATTCAAACTATCACATCTTTTCTTAAGGTGCAAACTTGCTCCAAAGGAAAGTGAGATCAAGAAATATTGTTCACTATTTATGCCAAGTGACATTCATGCAACTCCCGATGTTCAAATGAATTAAAAAACTCCTTCGACATTGTCCCCATCAAATACTCCCAGGACAGGTACAGCTCGGGGTTAGATACAGAGTAAAGCTCCCTCTACACTGTCCCCATCAAACACTCCCAGGACAGGTACAGCACGGGGTTAGATACAGAGTAAAGCTCCCTCTACACTGTCCCCATCAAACATTCCCAGGACAGGTACAGCACGGGGTTAGACACAGAGTAAAGCTCCCTCTACACTGTGCCCATCAAACACTCCCAGTACAGGTTCTGCTGAAGTTGGATGGATCTCCTATCAAACAGCCCCCGGTCAGTATTAACACCATCTTAACTTTATCCAGTGGAATGAAGTGTGGGAGCGTTAAACATGTCCAACTCCTGTCACTGATCTCGCTCTGGCGACGTTTCATTGTCACTCATTTTGTATTTGGTGAGATCCCTGCTGGAGGCTGATTTAATGTGGAGTTGCTGCATGATGATCCAGCTCCCAAATACTGTCAAACTGTCACCACACCTCCCAATTCTTCCCTCGCATTAAATTCTCCGGATCCATCACACTCGAGGGTGCTAAATCGCCAGGGTGCCATATCTCTCCCACCCCAGGGTGTCATATCTCTCCCACCCCAGGGTGCCATATCTATCCCACCCCAGGGTGCCATATCTCTCCCACCCCAGGGTGTCATATCTATCCCACCCCTGGGTGCCATATCTCTCCCACCCCAGGGTGTCATATCTCTCCCACCCCAGGGTGTCATATCTCTCCCACCCCAGGGTGCCATATCTCTCCCACCCCAGGGAGCCATATCTATCCCACCCCTGGGTGCCATATCTCTCCCACCCCTGGGTGCCATAACTATCCCACCCCAGGGTGCCATATCTATCCCACCCCTGGGAGCCATATCTGTCTCACCCCTGGGTGCCATATCTCTCCCACCCCAGTGTGCCATATCTATCCCACCCCTGGGTGTCATATCTCTCCCACCCCAGGGAGCCAGATCTCTCCCACCCCAGGGAGCCATATCTATCCCACCCATGAGAGCCATATCTCTCCCACCCCTGGGTGTCATATCTCTCCCACCCCAGGGAGCCATATCTCTCCCACCCCTGGGTGTCATATTTCTCCCACCCCTGGGTGTCATATCTCTCCCACCCCAGGGAGCCATATCTCTCCCACCCCAGGGAGCCATATCTATCCCACCCATGAGAGCCATATCTCTCCCACCCCTGGGTGTCATATCTCTCCCACCCCAGGGAGCCATATCTCTCCCACCCCTGAGTGTCATATCTCTCCCACCCCTGGGTGTCATATCTCTCCCACCCCAGGGAGCCATTTCTCTCCCACCCCAGGGAGCCATATCTATCCCACCCCTGGGTGTCATATCTCTCCCACCCCTGGGAGCCATATCTCTCCCACCCCAGGGAGCCATATCTATCCCACCCCAGGGTGCCATATCTATCCCACCCCTGGGTGTCATATCTCTCCCACCCCTGGGAGCCATATCTCTCCCACCCCAGGGTGCCATATCTATCCCACCCCTGGGTGTCATATCTCTCCCACCCCAGGGAGCCATATCTATCCCACCCCAGGGTGCCATATCTCTCCCACCCCAGGGAGCCATATCTATCCCACCCCAGGGTGCCATATCTCTCCCACCCCAGGCTGCCATATCTATCCCACCCCAGGGTGTCATATCTCTCCCACCCCTGGGAGCCATATCTCTCCCACCCCAGGGTGCCATATCTCTCCCACCCCAGGAAGCCATATCTATCCCACCCCTGAGAGCCATATCTCTCCCACCCCAGGGTGCCATATCTCTCCCAACCCTGGGTGCCATATCTCTCCCACCCCTGGGTGCCATATCTATCCCACCCCAGGGTGCCATATCTATCCCACCCCTGGGAGCCATATCTGTCTCACCCCTGGGTGCCATATCTCTCCCACCCCTGGGTGCCATATCTATCCCACCCCAGGGTGCCATATCTCTCCCACCCCAGGGAGCCATATCTGTCTCACCCCTGGGTGCCATATCTCTCCCACCCCTGGGTGCCATATCTATCCCACCCCAGGGTGCCATATCTATCCCACCCCAGGGTGCCATATTTCTCCCACCCCTGGGTGCCATATCTCTCCCACCCCTGGGTGCCATATCTATCCCATCCCAGGGTGCCATATCTATCCCACCCCTGGGAGCCATATCTGTCTCACCCCTGGGTGCCATATCTCTCCCACTCCAGGGTGCCATATCTATCCCACCCCAGGGTGCCATATCTCTCCCACCCCTGGGTGCCATATCTCTCCCACCCCAGGGAGCCAGATCTATATCATACCGCTTCGCACTCTCCACAATCCAATTCCAGCCCAAGTTAAAACTATTTCCTACATAACAATAAAATAGTTGACTGAGACAAATAGTTCACTGAATTCGGGCTGGATTATTGTATTTAGGAACTGTTGTGTCTTTGTAAAGTCTCAGCCAATATTGGGCTCTATTTTACAGCATCTGAAGCAAGGCCCCAGCAAGGTGGCGATGTTCCACCTGAATCCACACAAAGTTATTCAGAGAGGATTCTACAACATGGGAAAGATATTCTGGACAACATCAGGCAGTCGAGTGTGGTGCAAAGTGGCCAGTGAGTAGCTCCAACATTCCACTTGATGCTGCGCTGCCCATTACTCTTCACCAAACCTCAGGGCAGAAATGTCATTCAAAGATCAGGCAGCTAGAAACAGAGATCTTCCTTTGTACATGAACACAGCTTTGTCCCTACTGCCATCACACTTTTGAATGGACCTACCTTGTATTAAGTGTTTTTAAAATTTAGAGTACCCAATTATTACTTTTTTCCCCAAGTAATGGGTAATTTAGCGTGGCCAAGCCACCTAACCTGCACATCTTTGGCTTGTGGGGGTGAAACCTACGCAGACACGGGGAGAATGTGGAATCTCCACACGGACAGTGACCCAGAGCCGGGATCAAACCTGGGACCACGGCGCCATAGTCCCAGTGCTAACCACTGCGCCATATACCGCCCTCTACCTCGTATTAAGTTGATCTTTTCCCTACACCCTAGCTATGACTGTAACATTACATTCTGCAGTCTCTCCTTCATTCCCTATGTACGGTATGCGGTGTCTGTACAGCAGGCAAGAAACAACACTTTTCACTGTATACTGATACATGTGACAATAATAAATCAAATCAAACACATTTGCAAATTCTGTGCTTACCTAGTAATAGGTAGAAATAGATAGATTTTGAATAGAGTTCCATCCACGATGTCCCAAACAAATACTCCCAGGACAGGTACAGCACAGGGTTAGATACAGAATAAAGCTCCCGCTACACTGTCCCCATCAAACATTCCCAGGACAGGTACAGCACGGGGTTAGATACAGAGTAAAGCTCCCTCTACACTGTCCCCATCAAACACTCCCAGGACAGGTACAGCACAGGGTTAGATACAGAATAAAGCTCCCGCTACACTGTCCCCATCAAACATTCCCAGGACAGGTACAGCACGGGGTTAGATAGAGTAAAGCTCCCTCTACACTGTCCCCATCAAACACTCCCAGGACAGGTACAGCACGGGGTTAGATACAGAGTAAAGCTCCCTCTACACTGTCCCCATCAAACACTCCCAGGACAGGTACAGCACGGGGTTAGATACAGAGTAAAGCTCCCTCTACACTGTCCCCATCAAACACTCCCAGGACAGGTACAGCACGGGGTTAGATACAGAGTAAAGCTCCCTCTACACTGTCCCCATCAAACACTCCAGGACAGGTACAGCACGGGGATACAGAGTAAAGCTCCCTCTGCATTTGTACATTGCAGTAATAACTGCCTCTTACTTTTCAGGTCTTTGGTGTCCGAAGTCCTAGGGAGGATGCCTGACTTCTTCAGGAGTATTCAGGAGAAGCTGTCTGGCACGTTGCAAGGTTCAGAGGGAGAACTAAATAAGTGATTCCGTTATTTGTGTTTCTTGTGACGTTTGATTCAAGCTAAAGAAAAAAATAAATGATTTTCCCTGGATTTGGGGATTTGAAATCTGTCTTCATTTTGCAAATACTCTCTCAGCTGAATGATTTCAGGAACGGCAGTTTGCCATTCTACCTGGAGGATAATGATTCGCTGCTTGGAAAGTGTGGCCGCTAAGAGAGTGGATTGGGCAGTGCTGCTGCTTAGCTGGTGTGACAAGTCATTGAAATTGTAATGAGTGAATGTAGATTAAAGTCTGGATGATTGCTGTAGTCTAACTACTCTCATGTCATTTTTGATGCATATCCAACTGAGTAACAAACACTGATAGCAATGGAGGAGTTTAATCAGAATTTCTAACTCAGCTCACTGGAGACAGAGCTTTTCGGCTATGACAGAAGAAGAGGCCCAGTTAGGCTGCTGGGTGAAAGAACTGGCCAGTGTCATGCCAAACCACAGTGCAGAAGAAACCCAGTTTTCCTGGGTCTGGGAATTACGAAGAGAGAGTCAGTAATCGTTTTGACATGGGCCGAGTTATTGGTTTGAAGACATAAACTGCCTCTCACCCAGTGAACCCATCACCGTGCCACCCAGCATTTCAGTGTGAATGGTTCTGGAGTGGAGCCAGTGCTCAGGCACATCAATCTTGCAGCAGGTCCTGGATACTGATCCTCCTGGGCCAGCACGGTGGAGCAGTGGTTAGTGCTGCTGCCTCACGATGCCGAGGACCCAGGTCTGATCCTGGCCCTGGGTCACTGTACGCATGGAGATTGCACATTCTCCCCTTGTTGTTCGCGTGGGTTTCACACACACAATCCAAAGATGTGCAGGCTCGGTGGATTAGCCATGCTAAATTGCCCCTGAACTGGAAAAAATGATTGGTTACTCTAAATATATTTTAAAAATAGAACAGATATCACGACTGATTTTCTATTCCAGTGACGCCAAGGTTTTAGAGTCAGAACTATCTGCAGTCTAAAACACAACCAGGATCCAAAATTCCTGCTGTTCGATCGAGTATTCTCGATTTCACAATCATACTGCCACTGTCTCTGCGGTCTCATCGACTAAACTTCAGATAACAAATCGATTCTGTCGGACTTCACCAAACACTTTCCAAAGCCCATGAATGTAACATTAACCACATTTCCAGAATCAAACCAGTTACTTCACCAAAAAAATCAGGCAATACAGTCAAACAAGATATGCTTTGAACAAATCGGTGCCGGGATTTAAATTAAATAATTCACATTTTTTTCCGGTACCAAAGATTTTTGCTCAATACTGTCTCTTGGAAATTCCCTCTCACACAGTATTACTGCAACACAGCCTCTCTCACAATATTACTGCAACACAGCCTCTCTCACAGTATTACTGCAACACAGCCTCTCTCACAGTATTGCTACAACACAGCCTCTCTCACAGTATTACTGCAGCACAGCCTCTCTCACAGTATTACTACAACACAGCCTCTCTCACAGTATTACTGCAACACAGCCTCTCTCACAGTATTACTGCAACACAGCCTCTCTCACAGTATTACTGCAGTACAGCCTCTCTCACAGTATTACTGCAACACAGCCTCTCTCACAATATTACTACAACACAGCCTCTCTCACAGTATTACTGCAACACAGCCTCTCTCACAGTATTACTGCAGTACAGCCTCTCTCACAGTATTACTGCAGTACAGCCTCTCTCACAGTATTACTGCAACACAGCCTCTCTCACAGTATTACTACAACACAGCCTCTCTCACAGTATTACTACAACACAGCCTCTCTCACAGTATTACTGCAACACAGCCTCTCTCACAGTATTACTGCAACACAGCCTCTCTCACAGTATTACTACAACACAGCCTCTCTCACAGTATTACTACAACACAGCCTCTCTCACAGTATTACTACAACACAGCCTCTCTCACAGTATTACTGCAACACAGCCTCTCTCACAGTATTACTGCAACACAGCCTCTCTCATAGTATTACTGCAACACAGCCTCTCTCACAGTATTACTGCAGTACAGCCTCTCTCACAGTATTACTGCAACACAGCCTCTCTCACAGTATTACTGCAACACAGCCTCTCTCACAGTACTACTGCAACACAGCCTCTCTCACAGTATTACTGCAGCACAGCCTCTCTCACAGTATTACTGCAACACAGCCTCTCTCACAGTATTACTACAACACAGCCTCTCTCACAGTATTACTACAACACAGCCTCTCTCACAGTATTGCTACAACACAGCCTCTCTCACAGTATTACTGCAACACAGCCTCTCTCACAGTATTACTGCAACACAGCCTCTCTCACAGTACTACTGCAACACAGCCTCTCTCACAGTATTACTGCAGCACAGCCTCTCTCACAGTATTACTGCAACACAGCCTCTCTCACAGTATTACTACAACACAGCCTCTCTCACAGTATTACTGCAACACAGCCTCTCACAGTATTACTACAACACAGCCTCTCTCACAGTATTGCTACAACACAGCCTCTCTCACAGTATTACTACAACACAGCCTCTCTCACAGTATTACTGCAACACAGCCTCTCTCACAGTATTACTGCAACACAGCCTCTCTCACAGTATTACTGCAACACAGCCTCTCACAGTATTACTACAACACAGCCTCTCTCACAGTATTACTGCAACACAGCCTCTCTCACAGTATTACTGCAACACAGCCTCTCTCACAGTATTACTGCAACACAGCCTCTCTCACAGTATTACTGCAGTACAGCCTCTCTCACAGTATTACTACAACACAGCCTCTCTCACAGTATTACTGCAACACAGCCTCTCTCACAGTATTACTGCAACACAGCCTCTCTCACAGTATTACTGCAACACAGCCTCTCTCACAGTATTACTGCAATACAGCCTCTCTCACAGTATTACTACAACACAGCCTCTCTCACAGTATTACTGCAACACAGCCTCTCTCACAGTATTACTGCAACACAGCCTCTCTCACAGTATTACTGCAACACAGCCTCTCTCACAGTATTACTGCAACACAGCCTCTCTCACAGTATTACTGCAACACAGCCTCTCTCACAGTATTACTGCAACACAGCCTCTCTCACAGTATTACTACAATACAGCCTCTCTCACAGTATTACTGCAACACAGCCTCTCTCACAGTATTACTGCAGCACAGCCTCTCTCACAGTATTACTGCAACACAGCCTCTCACAGTATTACTACAACACAGCCTCTCTCACAGTATTACTGCAACACAGCCTCTCTCACAGTATTACTGCAGCACAGCCTCTCTCACAGTATTACTGCAACACAGCCTCTCTCACAGTATTACTACAACACAGCCTCTCTCACAGTATTGCTACAACACAGCCTCTCTCACAGTATTACTACAACACAGCCTCTCTCACAGTATTACTGCAACACAGCCTCTCTCACAGTATTACTGCAACACAGCCTCTCTCACAGTATTACTGCAACACAGCCTCTCACAGTATAACTACAACACAGCCTCTCTCACAGTATTACTGCAACACAGCCTCTCTCACAGTATTACTGCAACACAGCCTCTCTCACAGTATTACTGCAACACAGCCTCTCTCACAGTATTACTGCAATACAGCCTCTCTCACAATATTACTACAACACAGCCTCTCTCACAGTATTACTGCAACACAGCCTCTCTCACAGTATTACTGCAACACAGCCTCTCTCACAGTATTACGCAACACAGCCTCTCTCACAGTATTACTGCAACACAGCCTCTCTCACAGTATTACTGCAGCACAGCCTCTCTCACAGTATTACTGCAACACAGCCTCTCTCACAGTATTACTGCAACACAGCCTCTCTCACAGTATTACTGCAACACAGCCTCTCTCACAGTATTACTGCAACACAGCCTCTCTCACAGTATTACTACAACACAGCCTCTCTCACAGTATTACTGCAACACAGCCTCTCTCACAGTATTACTGCAGCACAGCCTCTCTCACAGTATTACTGCAACACAGCCTCTCTCACAGTATTACTACAATACAGCCTCTCTCACAGTATTACTGCAACACAGCCTCTCTCACAGTATTACTGCAACACAGCCTCTCTCACAGTATTGCTACAACACAGCCTCTCTCACAGTATTACTGCAACACAGCCTCTCTCACAGTATTACTACAATACAGCCTCTCTCACAGTATTACTGCAACACAGCCTCTCTCACAGTATTGCTGCAACACAGCCTCTCTCACAGTATTACTGCAACACAGCCTCTCTCACAGTATTACTGCAACACAGCCTCTCTCACAGTATTGCTGCAACACAGCCTCTCTCACAGTATTGTCATGATATTCAAACACACACATCATGATAGACACACCAACAGACAAATCAGAACACACAACACCACAACCAATGACAGAAAGATATAAAAGCACAGACACAACCCCTGGTGGTCAGAAAGAGCGGCAGAGGAGAACCAGGACACAGCTATAGCCGGGGACACTCAGGGAGACAGCACGTGCAGAGTATCCGGAACGAACTGTATTATAAGAGTTATAATAAAATAGAGTTGTACCACATACAACTGTGTTGGCTCATCTGTGCACCAGAGCACCCAACACCACATGGTACAGGAGTGGATCGATACCTGCCGGCATACATCCAGTGTACAGAGACAACCAGCGGTGCCCAGACATGATGTACGAGCTCCCGGTTCCGCAGGCGCTCCAGTGCGACGGCGACCTCCACGAAAACTGGCGGCGATTCCGGCAAATGTTCGAGATGTTCCTGGCGGCAGCTCAACTCCAAGACCTGGATGATAAGGAAAAAATTGAATTTCTCCTCATCGTCGCCGGTGCAAGGGCAAGAGAAATATTCAGAAGGTTCAGGTTCTTCAGGAGGCAGCAAAGGCACGATTACCAGGCAGTCATGGGCAAATTCGCCAAGTACTGTGAAGAATACGCAATCCAATGGGGACTTAAAGGTAAGAAAAGCTGCAGTACTCACCTCGTGGCTGGGATCCCGGAGCCCGAAATCCCGGGCCTGAGAGAAGGCTGGGTCGAGGTCGACGGCCATCTTGCTAAAGGTATAACGCTAGCACAGTTGCGCGAGAAGTGCGCAGAACCGGAAGTTTCGTTTGCGCATGCGCGAGATGCTGCGCATCCGCAGTTAAGAAAACGGCCATCGGTAAAGGAACAGCGATCTGAGCATGCGCAGTCGCTTCCTACGTGCTACATACCGAGCGTCAGGATGTCAGAGGCCCAAGACTGGATCAATTTAAAAAGGAAATGTCCCAAATCCAATTTAAAAGGGAAACGTCCCAAATCAAAAAAACAAAAATCTGTTAAAGCTGTAAAACAACCTTCCCTCACCTGGAATGACAGCGCAGTGCCGCAAATTGACCCAGGACATGAATTTTACCTCCGAAGAACCCTCCGACAAGCAGTTACCTACGCACAAGCCGATGATTCCGACCTTGAATACTTCGATGACGATTTTTACAGTGTTTCCGGACCTCGCGAGCCCAATGATAGCTCCGTGGTCCTATATGACTATGACTCGGACGAACCTTTCGTGTTGCACATTGGCGGCCCCCATACTGAATCCGACGCAGATGCGGATTCATTTTTCGGATTTGAGGATCTTCAACCCAGCAGATATGACGTTCCAACTTATCAGTACCGGATGATGCTGCAGCCTGACATTAACAGACAGGGAGCGGTGCAAGCACACGGAGAGTGCCCTGCTGCCACACAGAGCGTGGTCCACGTCCCGCTCAACGTTCCCGACTCTATGAAAGAAGACATGCAAGACTCCAGAGTGCAGTCCTCGCATGAACCAGAAGTGACTCCAGTGTCACAAGCTTCCACAGCAAGCTCGTGGACAGCCTCCACGATAGAAGTAACGCAAGACTCCAGAGCGCAGTCCTTGCACGAACAAGAAGTGACTCCAGTGTCACAAGTCTCCACAGAGAGCTCGTGGACAGCCTCCACGATAGAAGCAACGCAAGACTCCAGAGCGCAGTCCTTGCACGAACAAGAAGTGACTCCAGTGTCACAAGCCTCCACAGAGAGCTCGTGGACGGACTCCACGATGGAAGGAACGCAAGACTCCAGAGCGCAGTCCTTGCAGGAACAAGACCATGAGGGTCTAGCAACCTCTCCTGACCAACCAGCGGCAGACGATGCAAGTCTGCCATGCTCCCGTGAACAGCAAGAAGGCTATAACAGCCTACCATGCTCCACTACACAGCAGCATGACCATGACGGTCTCTCATGCTACAATAAAGGGCACAGCGCTGAAGACTGTTCAAGCCCAACTGAAGACAAGCCAAAGGAATCGCCTCGTCCAAGCCCGAAGAAAAAAGGTTTATGCGCTGACCTTCAGGATCATTGTAGCCGAACAGAGATTAATAATGCAGCACGGCCACAGAAGGATGCTGAGGATTTCCTAACGAAATTAATTGTATGTTTAACTTGCAAGGAGCAGACTGAGAATTGCCAGTGTTTTAGTACGGATCGAAAAAATGGACAAGACATTGATCCTCAGGTAATGGAAATAACACAACCTGACTCATATCCACAGCAGGGACAAATGTCTCCCTTCAACACAATGCCGCAAAATCCCAACTTCGGAGACCAGCAGTTAGTCAGTAATGACTCTTCAAACCTGGAAGGGAACATTAATTGCATTGAACCTATACACACTCCACTGATTATTGAGCAGAACATTGGAGCAAGAATCCTGAGGACACCGACATCGAGTAGCCAGATAACGAATTTAACACCCACAGCAGTTTCAAGTGAACCAAGTGTGCTTTCCACTAATGATGAAGATGCAGATAAGGTCGAACCGATTATCCATTGTACCACACTAACCCCAGTGCTCAAGCAGTTATGTATGGGGAGTATGATGTGGGCAATTGAGAACAGTAAAAAAGAGACTGTGACCATGCCAGTCCCAGCAAAATCAGACCCAGAGACCATGAAGGCATGTACATCAAACAAAGTTACATATGAGGTACCTGAGAAGAAAAGTGAAACGGAATGTTCTTTGGAAAATGGTACAATGTCGATAGAAACAGTGGATACTATATTCGAGACCATACATATGGGAGAATTTGGGGGTAATAAACAAGGTTCTGCAATGTCTGGGGGAAGATTCAAAGTTCCAAAGAAGAAAAGCCCAAATGAAGGACAATGGCAAGACAATGACAGTCCACCGACATGGTGTGCACCACCAGATGAAAACTCTGACAATTTACCCAACCCTAGTGAACAGCAAGCTGCTAATGACGATCTATCCACGGGATGTGAGACGAGTGACGACAGCATCCCACTTCCCATGCAAAAGGTGCAAGGTGACAGACCTCGCCTAGTGCGTACCAAGGCACTCAACGATCACGGTGGGACCACTGACGACTGCGGTGGCGGCGCACCGCTTCCACCCTCGATGGCTCGAGCCTCTCCACTGGTTGGTGCATTCCTGCATGTTCCGACTCCAGAAGTGCAGCTTCAGGGAATCTCGGCTGCCTCCAGTGAACCTGTTGGGACTCCGGACGGGGGGCATCGACGGAAGGCAGACCGGACTCCAGATGGGGAGCAGCCAAGCGCCGACTCTGATCTGCGCACGCCAGACCTTGCTCCGGACGGGCAGTGTCGCGGCCTCGGTGATGGCACGCTCAGGGTGACGGCAGATGCCACGGCGACAGGGAATGGATCGCGTGGCAGTCCCACTGGGTCGGCAGTGGCAACCAGCACCGGCGGTCCAAGATGGACACACCAACTCGCGCCATCGCCCGTTGATGCGAGCAACAATTCTCTCTCCAAGGCGACATGCTTCGACGTTTCTCTGCGGAGTCGCCCTTCCGGCACAGCAGGTGGCCGGAACCAGCGTACACGGTCTTGGCCAACTTCCACATCTGGCACAGTCATCGCCTTGCATGATATTAGTGATGGTGCTACTTCAATGGCAACGACCCATCGGCTACAAGATGCCGTCCACCACAAACATAAAAAGAAAACAGACTCCACCTTGTTCCTGGCATGCAGGGCGGATGGATTGGTGCGTAGGCGCAATCAGCGGGCTCTGTGCCGCCTTCCACGCTCGCAACTGCACCGTACGCACACGCCGGATCCTCCACTGGTTCCCAAGGATGACTTCGTGGAGATGCCACGGATCATGCCCCTTCCATCGCCACCAGAACCAAACCACAGCCAGGGCACCACTAACAAAGATGTTGAATGTCATATTTGCAAGAATGAAAAAGACCAAGCACTGCACGAAGTACAACAAATGGTAAAGTAGAGACTTCGGCAACAGCATCACCTCCAACAGTCCAAGGTGAACCAGTGTGACCACAAATCTCCACAGCTGAACCGGCTTGAGGACCAGCCCATTCTTGAGGCGGTCACCCACTAGACTGGACTTATAACGCTGTTAATACGTTCAAAAAGTCAAACACTTCTGTATTATAACCTGTTGTTGTTTATTGTTCCAGATATCGTCTGACCGGACCAATGTTCAAGTTTTTTTCTCTCTCGCATCCAAGTTTTGTTATGGTACAACCTTGTTAGTGTGACGCACCCGACATCGCCCCATGTAAATAGTTACGTCATAAACACACGCTGTACACAACACAAACGCACACTCTTAGATGCACTCACGACACAATTGTATTTATAACCACGTAGGCACTTGTCTTTGTAAAAAAGGGGGATGTCATGATATTCAAACACACACATCATGATAGACACACCAACAGACAAATCAGAACACACAACACCACAACCAATGACAGAAAGATATAAAAGCACAGACACAACCCCTGGTGGTCAGAAAGAGCGGCAGAGGAGAACCAGGACACAGCTATAGCCGGGGACACTCAGGGAGACAGCACGTGCAGAGTATCCAGAACGAACTGTATTATAAGAGTTATAATAAAATAGAGTTGGACCACATACAACTGTGTTGGCTCATCTGTGCACCAGAGCACCCAACACCACAAGTATTACTGCAACACAGCCTCTCTCACAGTATTACTGCAACACAGCCTCTCTCACAGTATTACTGCAGTACAGCCTCTCTTCAGTATTACTACAACACAGCCTCTCTCACAGTATTACTACAACACAGCCTCTCTCACAGTATTACTGCAGTACAGCCTCTCTCACAGTATTACTGCAACACAGCCTCTCTCACAGTATTGCTGCAACACAGCCTCTCTCACAGTATTACTGCAACACAGCCTCTCTCACAGTATTACTGCAACACAGCCTCTCTCACAGTATTGCTGCAACACAGCCTCTCTCACAGTATTACTGCAACACAGCCTCTCTCACAGTATTACTACAACACAGCCTCTCTCACAGTATTACTGCAGTACAGCCTCTCTTCAGTATTACACTGAAGGACATGACTGGATTAATTGGTCAAATTGCTGAAGTTGGAGTTGAACTATGACCTTTGTACTCCGAGGACATTGGGAACCATGGTTGACATCTAAAGCCAATGGTGGGCTGAGGTGGGGGTGCAGATGGCCGATGTTATGGTCGGAGAACTGAACTCTATAAGTATTTATACATTCTACATTCTATCATCAAAGACAACTTAGAATTGGTTAGCACCCCGTAAACCTTCAGCAATCACACAACAACTTAATCCCCATTAAATGAACTACGTGAAAAAGTAAATTTCCTGGAAGGATCACGAAGCAACTTGAGTTTCATTCTCATAGTCATCAAATTAGTTTGATTAGATTCCAGTCTGTAACTTTCTCCCGGGTATCTGTTATTCTCTATATAAACCACCCAGAACTCCTCGATTAGATTCCAGTCTGTAACTCACTCCCGGGTATCTGTTATTCTATATATAAACACCTCGAACCCCTCGATAAGATTCCAGTCTGTAACTCACTCCCGGGTATCTGTTATTCTATATATAAACCACCCGAACCCCTCGATTAGATTCCAGTCTGTAACTTTCTCCCGGGTATCTGTTATTCTCTATATAAACCACCCAGAACTCCTCGATTAAACTCCAGTCTGTAACTCACTCCCGGGTGTCTGTTATTCTATATATAAACACCCCGAACCCCTCGATTAGATTCCAGTCTGTAACTCACTCCCGGGTATCTGTTATTCTATATATAAACCACCCTGAACCCCTCGATTAGATTCCAGTCTGTAACTCACTCCAGGCTATCTGTTATTCTATATATAAACCACCCCGAACCCCTCGATTAGATTCCAGTGTGTAACTCACTCCCGGGTATCTGATATTCTATATATAAACCACCCCGAACCCCTCGATTAGATTCCAGTCTGTAACTCATTCCCAGGTATCTGTTATTCTATAGAAACCACCCTGAACCCCTCGATTAGATTCCAGTCTGTAACTCACTCCTGAGTATCTGTTATTCTATATATAAACCATCTGCATTGTTTTTGACTGGTTCTTAGGAGCTCAGGTGAAGGGGTCCAGATCTTCGCACTATCTGCCAAGACAAATCAAAGCCCTGGGGCGCGATTCTCCGCTCCCGCGACTAAGTGCCCACGCCATCGAGTTTCACGACGGCGCGAAATGGCCCCGATCACGATCGATTCAATGCCCGAAAATGGGCTAGGAGTGGGGCCGCGAGGAACTCGGGGGGCGTGTCGCGAAAGCAGCATCGTCAGCGCGCACCGGGCATTGGCGCCGCATAACTGGCGTCACCCGCAGGTTGGCCGGCGCCAACCCATGCATGCGTGGTTGCCGTCCTCCCCGAGGCTGCCCTGCAAGAAGATGTCGGATGGATCTTGCGGGGCGCGGAGGAAAGGAAGTCCTCCTTCATAGAGGCCGGCCCGCCGATCGGTGGGCACCGATCGCGGGCCAGACCCCATTTGAGGCCCCCCTGGTGCAGGAACCCCCCCTCCCCCCCCCCCACAGGCCGTCCCCCCAGCGTTCCCGCGCTGTTCCCGCCGGCAGCGACCAGGTGTGGACGGCGCCGGTGGGAACCTGTCGTATTGGGCAGGCCGCTCGGCCCATCCGGGCCGGAGAATAGCGGGGAGAGCGGAGAATCGCCATTTTGGGTCCACGGGCGATTCTACGGCTTGCGCCGCGCAGAACACGACGGGGCCGTTCTCGCCGCTTGGGTGAATCGCGGGAGGGTGTCGGACCGGCGTCGCGGGGGAAAATGGCGCGCCAGGCGATTCTCCCAACCGGAGGGGGAGCGGAGAATCGCGCCCCTGATGTTTAAATTGCTGATTCAAGATGGTGAACATGAACATTCATTATATTCTAAAACAGATCTTTCAGAGTTCTTCTAAACATTTGAAATCCGTTTGAAATCTTGAAAGGTGTGGTCAGGAAATCTTTAACCTTTCAGGAAAGAATGGCTCCCTCAGTCAATCTGACTGTCAGTGTTTTCTGATACCATTCTCATTGTGAAACACTTCACTGACTGACACGTCAGAACCACAGATCTCTGAAGGTGGCAACACAAGTGGACAAGGTAGTCAAGAAAGCATATGGAATACTTGCCTTAATTGGACGGGGCATCGATGATAAAAACTGGCAAGTTATGCTCCAGTTGTATAGAACCTTGGTAAGGCCGCACTTGGAATATTGCGCACAATTCTGGTCGCCACACTACTAGAAGGATGTGGAGGCTTTGGAGAGGGTGCAGAGGAGGTTTACCAACATGTTGCCTGGTCTGGAGGGTGGCAGCTATGTGGAGAGGCTGAATAGACTCGGACTGTTTTCATTTAGAATGACGGAGGTTGAGGGGTGACCTGTTAGAGGTCTCCGAGATTATGAGGGGCATGGATAGAGTGGATGGACAGGCACTCTTTCCCAGGGTGAAGGGGTCTGTCATCAGGGGGCATATGTTTAATGTCCGTGGGGCAAAGTTTAGAGGAGACATGCGAGGCAGGTGCTTTACACAGAGGGTGGTGAGTGCCTGGAACGCGTTGCCAGGGGAGGTTGCGGAAGCAGATACATTAACGGCGTTCAAAAGACATCTCGACAAATGCATGGATAGGATGGGTATAGAGGGATACGGCACAAGGAAGCGCTGAGGGCTTCCTTGTCAAAGGTTGGTATCATGACCGGTACAGGCTTGGAGGCCGAAAGAGCCTGTTCCTGTATTGTTCTCTGTTCTGTCAGATGAAAGAGAAAGGATGCCAAAAAACTTTATGGAGCTCCCAAGGATTTTGAGAAGTGGACCCTTGCATAAATGAAGTTGCCAGCATAGTGAAGGAGTCCTGTGCTGCCCTTGTCTTTGAAAATGAAGTTTAAGACCCCTGTACAGGTTTACAGTTCTGAACCCACGGCATCAGGAAAAGCTGCCGAAACCCTGCAAACATTCCTCACTTCGCCTCCAGATTACTATGTCACCGTGGAATAGCAGCAGTCTCACCGTGGAACAGCAGCAGTTCACAGATGTAACAGTCAGTTTAATTTAGAAACTACCTTTGGGAAAGGGATTGAGATGTTGAAAGAAAGGAAAATCAATGCCTTCATTGAAAAGACAATCTGGAGTTTAAAACACCAACAACCAAATCAGTCGGACTTCCCCGGCCTCAGTCACTCCGGTATCCCCGGCCTCAGTCACTCCGATATCCCCGGCCTCAGTCACTCAGATTCCCCCGGCCTCAGTCACTCTGGTATCCCCGGCCTCAGTCACTCCGGTATCCCCGGCCTCAGTCACTCCGATATCCCCGGCCTCAGTCACTCCGGTATCCCCGGCCTCAGTCACTCCGGTATCCCCGGCCTCAGTCACTCCGATATCCCCGGCCTCAGTCACTCCGGTATCCCCGGCCTCAGTCACTCCGTTATCCCCGGCCTCAGTCACTCCGATATCCCCGGCCTCAGTCACTCCGGTATCCCCGGCCTCAGTCACTCCGGTATCCCCGGCCTCAGTCACTCCGGTATCCCCGGCCTCAGTCACTCCGGTATCCCCGGCCTCAGTCACTCCGGTATCCCCGGCCTCAGTCACTCCGATATCCCCGGCCTCAGTCACTCCGATATCCCCGGCCTCAGTCACTCCGATATCCCCGGCCTCAGTCACTCCGATATCCCCGGCCTCAGTCACTCCGATATCCCCGGCCTCAGTCACTCCGATATCCCCGGCCTCAGTCACTCCGATATCCCCGGCCTCAGTCACTCCGATATCCCCGGCCTCAGTCACTCCGGTATCCCCGGCCTCAGTCACTCCGGTATCCCCGGCCTCAGTCACTCCGGTATCCCCGGCCTCAGTCACTCCGGTATCCCCGGCCTCAGTCACTCCGGTATCCCCGGCCTCAGTCACTCCGGTATCCCCGGCCTCAGTCACTCCGATATCCCCGGCCTCAGTCACTCCGATATCCCCGGCCTCAGTCACTCCGATATCCCCGGCCTCAGTCACTGCGATATCCCCGGCCTCAGTCACTCCGGTATCCCCGGCCTCAGTCACTCCGGTATCCCCGGCCTCAGTCACTCCGGTATCCCCGGCCTCAGTCACTCCGGTATCCCCGGCCTCAGTCACTCCGATATCCCCGGCCTCAGTCACTCCGATATCCCCGGCCTCAGTCACTCCGATATCCCCGGCCTCAGTCACTCCGATATCCCCGGCCTCAGTCACTGCGATAACCCCGGCCTCAGTCACTCCGATATCCCCGGCCTCAGTCACTCCGATATCCCCGGCCTCAGTCACTCCGATATCCCCGGCCTCAGTCACTCCGATATCCCCGGCCTCAGTCACTGCGGTATCCCCGGCCTCAGTCACTCCAGTATCCCCGGCCTCAGTCACTCCGGTATCCCCGGCCTCAGTCACTCCGGTATCCCCGGCCTCAGTCACTCCGATATCCCCGGCCTCAGTCACTCCGATATCCCCGGCCTCAGTCACTCCGATATCCCCGGCCTCAGTCACTCCGGTATCCCCGGCCTCAGTCACTCCGGTATCCCCGGCCTCAGTCACTCCGGTATCCCCGGCCTCAGTCACTCCGGTATCCCCGGCCTCAGTCACTCCGGTATCCCCGGCCTCAGTCACTCCGGTATCCCCGGCCTCAGTCACTCCGGTATCCCCGGCCTCAGTCACTCCCGATATCCCCGGCCTCAGTCACTCCGATATCCCCGGCCTCAGTCACTCCGATATCCCCGGCCTCAGTCACTCCGATATCCCCGGCCTCAGTCACTCCGGTATCCCCGGCCTCAGTCACTCCGGTATCCCCGGCCTCAGTCACTCCGATATCCCCGGCCTCAGTCACTCCGATATCCCCGGCCTCAGTCACTCCGGTATCCCCGGCCTCAGTCACTCCGGTATCCCCGGCCTCAGTCACTCCGGTATCCCCGGCCTCAGTCACTCCGGTATCCCCGGCCTCAGTCACTCCGGTATCCCCGGCCTCAGTCACTCCGATATCCCCGGCCTCAGTCACTCCGATATCCCCGGCCTCAGTCACTCCGATATCCCCGGCCTCAGTCACTCCGATATCCCCGGCCTCAGTCACTCCGATATCCCCGGCCTCAGTCACTCCGATATCCCCGGCCTCAGTCACTCCGATATCCCCGGCCTCAGTCACTCCGATATCCCCGGCCTCAGTCACTCCGATATCCCCGGCCTCAGTCACTCCGATATCCCCGGCCTCAGTCACTCCGATATCCCCGGCCTCAGTCACTCCGATATCCCCGGCCTCAGTCACTCCGATATCCCCGGCCTCAGTCACTCCGATATCCCCGGCCTCAGTCACTCCGATATCCCCGGCCTCAGTCACTCCGATATCCCCGGCCTCAGTCACTCCGATATCCCCGGCCTCAGTCACTCCGGTATCCCCGGCCTCAGTCACTCCGGTATCCCCGGCCTCAGTCACTCCGGTATCCCCGGCCTCAGTCACTCCGGTATCCCCGGCCTCAGTCACTCCGATATCCCCGGCCTCAGTCACTCCGATATCCATGGACTCGGTCACTCTGATTTCCAGTCTCTGTCACTCCAATATTCGCAGCCTCAGTCAATCTAATATTCACAATCCCAGTCACTCGATATCGCTAATCCACAATTAAATTTGTTTGCTCCATTTGTCGCTCATACTGGAAGAGGTCAGCCAAGTCTTCATCCATGTGTTCACTGATCTCTGTCAAGACCACCTCCAGCACCTGCAGGAGAGAGAAACCTGTCACTGTTGATTCAACCATGTCTACCCAGCTGTCGATGTGTGGGGCGAGGCTTGCTTTTTACCGTGAATACCTCATCTCTCCATCATTCCCCTTGGAATTCTGAATGATTCCTTAATTTAGAGAAAGGAAGTGGAAGAATCAGATAGAAGGGGACTGCCGGTAGGTACTAGCCTGCCAGCTGGCAGTGCCCAAATAGGATAAATATACCTGCATGCTATTTCTTAATGTCCAATTATTAGGGCATTTTAAGTAATTTATATTTGTATTTAGATATTAGAAATAAAATATAGCTTTAAGTAAATTCATCTGGTTTCTAAATTTTAAAAGGTTGGTGACTTCGGGTTGGTTCAGAGACCTGCATGATAATGAGAGTTTACAACGTGAAGTATACTTGCTACAGTCCAGCTGCGATGAGGGAGTAGTGGGATATAGCTGGGATGAGGGAGTAGTGGGGTATAGCTGGGATGAGGGAGTAGTGGGATAAAGCTCGGATGAGGGAGTAGTGGGGTATCGCTGGGATGAGGGAGTAGTGGGGTATAGCTGGGATGAGGGAGTAGTGGGATATAGCTGGGATGAGGGAGTAGTGGGATATAGCTGGGATGAAGGAGTAGTGGGATATAGCTGGGATGAGGGAGTAGTGGGATATAGCTGGGATGAGGGAGTAGTGGGGTATAGCTGGGATGAGGGAGTAGTGGGATATAGCTGGGATGAGGGAGTAGTGGGATATAGCTGGGATGAGGGAGTAGTGGGATATAGCTGGGATGAGGGAGTAGTGGGATATAGCTGGGATGAGGGAGTAGTGGGGTATAGCTGGGATGAGTGTATTATAGTTGCTCTTTTATTGTTCAACAAATGTTTTATTCTTTGGTTAAAAACAAATTGGCCGTCCTGTGACTCTGTTCGTCCACATCACTAAACAAAAATAAAAATTAATATCTATTGAATCAATGTGGGATCTGACTGTCCAGCAGTAACACCAGATGGGATTGTAAAACTGTGCAAATATGTTTTATGTCAATCAGTTAATTCTTAATGAACATGCAGCACAAAATGTCTCACTTTTTTTTCATTCATTCACGGGATGCAGGCATTGTCCAACCCGAATTGTTCTTGAATGCAATCGTTCAGAGTGAACCACCTTGCAGTCGATCTGGCGTAAGAGACCTGACCAGGTAAGGACGGCAGGGTTTCACTCCCATAAGCACACTGGTGGAACAATGGTTTTTGGGCATCTTTTTAATTCTAGATTTTTCTTGAATTCAAACTTAATCAGGGCAGCACAGTGATGCAGTGGTTAGCACTGCTGCCTCACAGCGCCGAGGACCCGGGTTCGATTCCGGCCCCGGGTCGCTGTCCGTGTGGAGTTTGCACATTCTCCCCGTGTCTGTGTAGGTCTCACCCCCACAACCCAATGATGTGCTGGGTTGGTGGATTGGCCACGCTAAATTGCCGCTTAATTCGAAAAACAATAATTGGGTTTCCTAAATTAAAAAACAAAATAATTCGAATTTCATGACCTGCTGTGGCGGGATTTGGACCCGAACATTTTGAGATTATGAGTCAGTGACAATAGCACTTCGCCAGCACCTTAACACCATATCACAATCTCACTTAAAAAGACAATCAAAATGATGTTCCAATTGATACAGACCTTGGGCAGTATGACCTATAGTTCGGATAGGCGTTGAACTGGATTGACGGAACAAACCAGAGAAAGCTTTACTCTGTATCTTACCCCATGCTGTACCTGTCCTGGGAGTGTTTGATGGGGACCGTGTAGAGGGAGCTTTACTCTGTATCTAACCCCGTGCTCTACCTGTCCTGGGAGTGTTTGATGGGGACAGTGTAGCGGGAGCTTTACTCTGTATCTAACCCCGTGCTATACCTGTCCTGGGAGTCATGATGTGGAGATGCCGGCGTTGGACTGGGGTGAGCACAGTAAGGAGTCTTACAACACCAGGTTAAAGTCCAACAGGTTTGTTTCGATGTCACTAGCTTTCGGAGCGAAATCCTACCAACTGTCCTGGCTTGATGCAATTCACACCTCTTTAACCTGGCGTCACCCCATCTCTGGATCTGTAAAGATTTAATCACCTGCTAATGGTTGCATTCCAAGCATTGTTTGGCATCTTTGAATTTGTCTATATATGTGTTTCTGGAACATACCTCTTCATTCACCTGAGGAAGGAGCAGCGCTCCGAAAGCTAGTGACATCGAAACAAACCTGTTGGACTTTAACCTGGTGTTGTAAGACTTCTTACTGTCCTGGGAGTGTTTGATGGGGACAGTGTAGAGGGAGCTTTACTCTGTATCTAACCCAGTGCTGTACCTGTCCTGGGAGTGTTTGATGGGGACAGTGTAGAGGGAGGTCCACTCTGTATCTAACCCCGTGCTGTACCTGCCCTGGGAGTGTTTGATGGGGACAGTGTAGAGGGAGCTCCACTCTGTATCTAAGCTCGTGCTGTACCTGTCCTGGGAGTGTTTGATGGGGACAGTGTAGAGGGAGCTTTACTCTGTATCTAACCCCGTGCTGTACCTGTCCTGGGAGTGTTTGATGGGGACAGTGTAGAGGGAGCTTTACACTGTATCTAACCCCGTGCTGTACCTGTCCTGGGAGTGTTTGATGGGGACAGTGTAGAGGGAGCTTTACTCTGTATCTAACCCCGTGCTGTACCTGTCCTGGGAGTGTTTGATGGGGACAGTGTAGAGGGAGCTTTACACTGTATCTAACCCCGTGCTGTACCTGTCCTGGGAGTGTTTGATGGGGACAGTGTAGCGGGAGCTTTACTCTGTATCTAACCCCGTGCTGTACCTGTCCTGGGAGTGTTTGATGGGGACAGTGTAGAGGGAGCTTTACACTGTATCTAACCCCGTGCTGTACCTGTCCTGGGAGTGTTTGATGGGGACAATGTAGAGGGAGCTTTACTCAGTATTTAACCCCGTGCTGTACCTGTCCTGGGAGTGTTTGATGGGGACAGTGTAGAGGGAGCTTTACTCTGTATCTAACCCTGTGCTGTACCTGTCCTGGGAGTGTTTGATGGGGACAGTATAGAGGGAGCTTTACTCTGTATCTAACCCCGTGCTGTACCTGTCCTGGGAGTGTTTGATGGGGACAGTGTAGTGAAATCTTTTTGTTGCATGTTGCGATGCCAGCGCTTGAAATTGAAAGGTCTTAAAATCGCTCACTTGGGAAATGCAGAAGCCACAGATGTAAAAAATAAATTACGGAGAGAAAAACCTGGTCTTCGAATCAGAGACCCTACAGTGCAGAAGGAGGCCATTCGACCCATTGAGTTTGCACAGACCCTCTGAAACAGCATCCTACCTATGCCCATGTCCCCACCCTATCCCTGTAACTCCACCTAACCTTTTGGACACTAAGGGCCAATCCACCTAACCTGCACATGCTTGGACTGTGGGAGGAAACCGGAGCACCCGGAGGAAACCCCCGCACACACGGGGAGAACGTGCAGACGCCGCACAGACAGTGACCCAAGCCGGGAATCAAACCTGGGTCCCTGGCGCTGAGGCAGTTGTGCTAACCACTGTGCCGCCCCTTGCAGGCGACCTGGAGGCAGGAGAGCCAAACAGGAAATATTGGGAATTAATTGTATGAAATTTGCACTCACCACGTTGGTAAAAGCCTTGGTGTGGTAATCCCTCAGAGCCACATTTTCAACAGTTAAATTGTTGTGTTTTGTAATGTTAAGGTATTGCCCCAGCAGGACATCGAGCATCCAACCTACAAAAGGAAATGTTGAGTACGTTTGGAGTTGGGAATTGGCACTGAAATGAAACAAACATTCATCGCAAACGTTCTTGCAAATCCACCTGGTATCAGTTGTGGCTCAGTCAGTTGCACTCTCATTTCTCAGTCAGTGTGCTTTCAACTTCCAAATCAACACAATCACAAGGCAGCCAAGGGTTGTGGGGCTGGTTGGAAAGTGGAATTCAGGCCACTGTCAGATGCCCATGATTGTATTGAACGGTAGCAGGCTTGAGAGTCCAAATGATCTGCTCCTATTTCTCATGTAGTCCTGAGCCAATGCCAAATGCAGTTAGAACACACAGAATAACCCAACTGCAAAGACAAGAGGCTGGATTCTCCGATTCTGGGGCAATGTCCCCACGCCGGCGTGGGAACGGTGGAGAAAATGGTGTAAAACGGCCACCGATTCCCAATTTTGCTGGGCGCTAACATGCCGGCAGCGTGTACACCTGGTTCCAGCTGCCTCTATGGCCCAGAGAATTGTCGGGCCCGTGGCCGTGCATGGAGGGGGCCTGCAGTGGCCGGGCCGTGATATACGGCGGCCCCCCTATGGCCAGCTCACCTGCCTCGAACCACCCCCCCACAGTGTCCCCAGCCCCGAATAAAGCCCCCCCCCCCCCCCCCCCTGCCCGCGGATCGGCCTTCCCCTGACTGTGGCGGTGCTGGACTGAGTCCGCAGCCACCACACCGAGTTCCCGACGGATGAGGCCACACGTGACCGACACCGTCGGGAACTTGGCCAGTCGGGGGCGGAGCAACGGGGGGCGGGCCTCAGGCAGTGTTCTGAGACCGTCGATACGTGGCGCTTTGGAGGGGGCGGAGCATCGCAAAAGCCCCCCCCCCGATTTGGTCATAAACTTTGATTCTCTGGCCCATAGCCGTACGCGATTTCGGCGTCGCCGATTGGAAAATCCAGCCCAATGTCTGTTTGTTATTTTTCTATTTTATTATAAATTCCCATTTCCCCATTTGTCATGGACTTGTGTCGGCAATGTAATGACATCCTCCGATCAATGCTGCCTCATAGTCACAGTAAGAAGTCTCACAACACCAGGTTAAAGTCCAACAGATTTATTTTAAAACACAAGCTTTCGGAGCGCTGCTCCTTCATCAGGTGAAGACACCCGGTGTTGTGAGGTTTCTTCCTGTGCCCACCCCAGTCCAGCGCCGGCATCTTCACATCATAGTCAAACAGCCTGTTCACTTGGCCTCGTCATTCACAGGATGAGTGTGTCACCGGCAAGGCCAGCTTTTATTGCTCAAGGCTTCAGAAAGTGGTGGTGAGTCACCTTGTTGAATACAATCAAATGCCTTTCTCAACCATTCAGAGGCCAGTTTAGAGTCAACCAGTTGCTGAGTGTCTGCAATCACATGTCGGTCACACTACCTGAGGAAGAACATGAGTGAACCAGATTGTGTTTTATGAGAATCCAGTCGTTTATATATTAGGTTTTATTTCGAACACTAAGTTGCACAAGCATACACAGACTCTGTCCCAATCTGCATTTGTTTCAATGGAATCACCCCCATTTCTTTCAGATTCTCTCTTCCTTTTCACTCACTGAAACATTTGAATCTCACCAGTCTTCTTGGGATTTTGCAAAAGTTGCTTAATTGGCAGCTTGAAGATCGGCTAAGGGGGGTTTGATGAACTCATGGATTTTCCTCCTCCTCCTTTCTTGGGAACCATTGACTGTGTGTGTGCACACGTGTGTGTGTGTGTGTGTGTGTGTGTGTGTGTGTGGAGAAGCAAGTCCTGTGCTCAGTAAACTGTACACATTGCTCAATGTATGGATACACAGAGTAGAATGACTCACTGTCTAATAGCCTGTCCATCTCAATCTTTTCAGAGAATGCTCTCCCGTGTCTTCCTATAATCTTCACCAGATTCTCCAGAAGGAACATGTCAATCAGTCGCTTGCTGGCATATGTCCTGACCTGCATGAAAATATATGTTCATTATTAGGCTCCAAAGTGCTTGTGTTATTAATTACTGTAAACTACTAATGGACCTTGATCTCACAATTTGAGAGATCCCACCAACTCCTTGATAGAGATTGTCCTTCCCCAGCCAAAGCCAATTACAACTCAACAACACCTTTACAGTTTCTTCAGGCTGTACCGAACAGAGTTCAAATGCTTGCTATCAATAAACCACAGGTTATATTCACATAACCTGAGGAGGGCCCAACTGGATCTTGGCCTGGACCCCTGAAGATCTTCAAAGTAATTCCTGCATTCCTCCATTCCTTTAGCTCAGCTGGCTGGACAGCTGGTTCGTGATGCAGAGCAAAACCAACAGCATGGGTTCAATTCCCGTGCCGGGTGGATTGTCCATGAAGAACCCGCCTTCTCAACCTTACCCCTCGCCTGAGGTGTGGTGATCCTCAGGTTAAATGACCAGCAGTCAGCTCTCCCCCACAAAGGAGGGAAAACAGCCTACGGTCATTTGGGACTATGGCAGCTTTACTATAATCAACGCACCCTCAGCATTGGCAGCCATTAGAAGACAGTTCTCCAGATTTGCACTATGCTTTTCAGAAAAATAGCTGAAAGGGCTGAAATCACCCCCCCCCCCCCCCCCCCCCCTCCTGACTGGGTGCCATCGACTGCTGTGGCCGCTGTCTTATAGCAGCTCCCCTGACAATCATCCACTAATGGCATAGGGACCCAAACAGTTTATTTAAAATAGATCCTCCCCTACTGACCCCACAAATACTGGACGGAATTCTCCCCAAAAGTAACCAAAAGTGTCATTTCAGGCGTGAAAACGAATCTGATTGCGACCTTCCCGTACTGTGTCATTTTTTTTGAGGCGAGCACGTTTTGCGCTGGTTGGTACGGAGGGGCAGGGCCTAAACACGGCAGCAGGTCCAGTTCCTCAGAGATCGGGTCCCCTCCCCCTGCCCCATGGAGATCGCGAGCCTCGCAGACAAGGGGAACACCCCCAACGCTTCACTACAGAGGGGCAATCTCCTCCCCACCACCAAATGTTCGGGTCACCCCCCCTCACATCAAGCAGGCATCGGGTCACCCCCCCTCACCAACATCAGTAACCACACTCCCCCCCCCCCCCCCCATCCTCACCAACATCAGTAACCACACTCCCCCCCCCCCACCCGCCCCCCCATCCTCACCAACATCAGTAACCACACTCCCCCCCCCCCCATCCTCACCGGCATCAGTAACCACACTCCCCCCCCCCCCATCCTCACCAACATCAGTAACCACACTCCCCTCGTGCTCGCTGGCATCAGTAAACCAGCCCCCCCCCCCCCCCACATTCTCATCGGCATCAGTAACCCCCCCACCAATTGAACAACACTCCGCTATGGGGTCACCAAATGCCCCGCCCCCATCAGCCCCCATTTCAGTCCCTGTCCCTTGGCCGTGCCAACCTGGCCATGACCCCAACCAGCCAGGGGCTATAATGGCTTCTAAGCCCCCTGGCGTGGTCATCATGTCTAGTCTCCGTTTGTAGAGACCAGCAGGGATTCCCGCCAGCTCCACATCACGCTGGAGGGTGGGAACATTGGGAAGATTTTGCATATTTAAATGAATGGTAATCAGGTTCCTGCCCTGGTTGGGTGTGAATCTGGTGATGTCTTCTGGGAGAGCCCAGGGACATCATGAAGCGTTTGGCACTCTGGTTTCTGGGCTCTCCTAGTGTTTTCCTGACATTGTGAGACTTGCACTGGACACAATGAGGCCGGAAAAGCGCCCCCACTGGCTAAGTCAGCACTGCGAGTGACTATGGTCTTTACACTGTGATTATAAACCTGCTGATTTTGGGGTTCAGTCCATCTCCAATTCTCCATTGCTTTGCTCCGATCTCTTGCTGCTTCACATTCTTTCTGAGCTATTGCTCCCGTTTCCTTTCTCACTCAGTAATTCCTGGTTGTTATCAAATGATTTCAATACTTATCCTCTCTTCTCATCTCTTTATTTTCCTCCTAATTCCACCCTGTTGTCTTAGAATCATAGCATTTACAGGGCAGAATGAGGCCATTCGGCCCACCGAGTCTGCGCCGGCCCCTGGAAACATCATCCTACCTAAGCTCACAACTCCACCCCACCTCCACCTAACCTTTTCGGACACGAAGGGTAATTTAGCATGGCCAATCCACCTAACCTGCACGTCTTTGGACTGTGGGAGGAAACCGGAGCACCCGGAGGAAACCCACGCAGACACGGGGGAACGTGCAGACTCCGCACAGACAGTGACCCAAGCCGGAATCGAACCTGGGACCCTGGAGCTGTGAAGCAATTGTGCTAACCACTGTGCTACCGTGCTGCCCTTCTAAAGGAACAGTCTCATTCTGCTCACTGACAACAGAAGGTCAGGGAACAGGACTCCTTACAACCTCCTGAACTGAATTATTTCAGACCATAATCTCGGCATGCGTTTTTCTGTTTCTTTCCTTGTCCCATTAGCATCCGTATTTGCATTGCACCTTCATCCCCTTTGTCGTTTAATCTCCCCGGTCTATCATTGTACCAAAGACCTTCCCTTTTGTCCCATCTTCATCCCTGGCTTTTCTCTGATTCTGTGCTTGCTTAAAGCTGGCGAGGCTTTTAACTTTTGCCAGTTCTGACCGAAGGTCACTAATATTAAAAGTTAACCCTGTTTCTCTTGCCACAGGTATTGCCTAATGCTCACAGTACCTCAGCTAAAATAGCTATTCTTCACACGAGCCTTACAGGAATGAACAATTATTTGACCACAGTGAGGCCAGATTTACCCTGACAACCATACACACATGTGCATCTTTGCCAACAAGAGTCAATGGAGGGGAATACTGAGACAAATTGTACCAAACAAACTGGTGAACTGCTGACTATGACTGTGTAGTCAGTCCAGTGCGAAACCAGGCTGACCGCTATGACTGTGTAGTCAGTCCAGTGAGAAACCAGGCTGACCGCTATGACTGTGTAGTCAGTCCAGTGCGAAACCAGGCTGACCGCTATGACTGTGTAGTCCAGTGCGAAACCAGGCTGACCGCTATGACTGTGTAGTCAGTCCAGTGCGAAACCAGGCTGACCGCTATGACTGTGTAGTCAGTCCAGTGCGAAACCAGGCTGACCGCTATGACTGTGTAGTCCAGTGCGAAACCAGGCTGACCGCTATGACTGTGTAGTCAGTCCAGTGCGAAACCAGGCTGACCGCTATGACTGTGTAGTCAGTCCAGTGCGAAACCAGGCTGACCGCTATGACTGTGTAGTCAGTCCAGTGCGAAACCAGGCTGACCGCTATGACTGTGTAGTCAGTCCAGTGCGAAACCAGGCTGACCGCTATGACTGTGTAGTCCAGTGCGAAACCAGGCTGACCGCTGACTGTGTAGTCCAGTGCGAAACCAGGCTGACCGCTATGACTGTGTAGTCAGTCCAGTGCGAAACCAGGCTGACCGCTATGACTGTGTAGTCCAGTGCAAAACCAGGCTGACCGCTAGGACTGTGTAGTCAGTCCAGTGCAAAACCAGGCTGACCGCTGACTGTGTAGTCCAGTGCGAAACCAGGCTGACCGCTATGACTGTGTAGTCCAGTGCGAAACCAGGCTGACCGCTATGACTGTGTAGTCCAGTGCGAAACCAGGCTGACCGCTATGACTGTGTAGTCCAGTGCGAAACCAGGCTGACCGCTATGACTGTGTAGTCCAGTGCGAAACCAGGCTGACCGCTATGACTGTGTAGTCAGTCCAGTGCGAAACCAGGCTGACCGCTATGACTGTGTAGTCCAGTGCGAAACCAGGCTGACCGCTATGACTGTGTAGTCAGTCCAGTGCGAAACCAGGCTGACCGCTATGACTGTGTAGTCAGTCCAGTGCGAAACCAGGCTGACCGCTAACTGTGTAGTCCAGTGCGAAACCAGGCTGACCGCTATGACTGTGTAGTCAGTCCAGTGCGAAACCAGGCTGACCGCTGACTGTGTAGTCCAGTGCGAAACCAGGCTGACCGCTATGACTGTGTAGTCAGTCCAGTGCGAAACCAGGCTGACCGCTATGACTGTGTAGTCAGTCCAGTGCGAAACCAGGCTGACCGCTATGACTGTGTAGTCAGTCCAGTGCAAAACCAGGCTGACCGCTATGACTGTGAAGTCAGTCCAGTGCGAAACCAGGCTGACCGCTATGACTGTGTAGTCAGTCCAGTACGAAACCAGGCTGACCGCTATGACTGTGTAGTCAGTCCAGTGCGAAACCAGGCTTACCGCTATGACTGTGTAGTCAGTCCAGTGCGAAACCAGGCTGACCGCTATGACTGTGTAGTCCAGTGCGAAACCAGGCTGACCGCTATGACTGTGTAGTCAGTCCAGTGCGAAACCAGGCTGACCGCTATGACTGTGTAGTCAGTCCAGTGCGAAACCAGGCTGACCGCTATGACTGTGTAGTCAGTCCAGTGCGAAACCAGGCTGACCGCTATGACTTTGTAGTCCAGTGCGAAACCAGGCTGACCGCTGTGACTGTGTAGTCAGTCCAGTGCGAAACCAGGCTGACCGCTATGACTGTGTAGTCAGTCCAGTGCGAAACCAGGCTGACCGCTATGACTGTGTAGTCAGTCCAGTGCGAAACCAGGCTGACCGCTATGACTGTGTAGTCAGTCCAGTGCGAAACCAGGCTGACCGCTATGACTGTGTAGTCAGTCCAGTGCGAAACCAGGCTGACCGCTATGACTGTGTAGTCAGTCCAGTGCGAAACCAGGCTGACCGCTATGACTGTGTAGTCAGTCCAGTGCGAAACCAGGCTGACCGCTATGACTGTGTAGTCCAGTGCGAAACCAGGCTGACCGCTATGACTGTGTAGTCAGTCCAGTGCGAAACCAGGCTGACCGCTATGACTGTGTAGTCCAGTGCGAAACCAGGCTGACCGCTATGACTGTGTAGTCAGTCCAGTGTGAAACCAGGCTGACCGCTATGACTGTGTAGTCAGTCCAGTGCGAAACCAGGCTGACCGCTATGACTGTAGTCAGTCCAGTGCGAAACCAGGCTGACCGCTATGACTGTGTAGTCAGTCCAGTGCGAAACCAGGCTGACCGCTATGACTGTGTAGTCCAGTGCGAAACCAGGCTGACCGCTATGACTGTAGTCAGTCCAGTGCGAAACCAGGCTGACCGCTATGACTGTGTAGTCAGTCCAGTGCGAAACCAGGCTGACCGCTATGACTGTGTAGTCAGTCCAGTGCGAAACCAGGCTGACCGCTATGACTGTGTAGTCAGTCCAGTGCGAAACCAGGCTGACCGCTATGACTGTAGTCAGTCCAGTGCGAAACCAGGCTGACCGCTATGACTGTGTAGTCCAGTGAGAAACCAGGCTGACCGCTATGACTGTGTAGTCAGTCCAGTGTGAAACCAGGCTGACCGCTATGACTGTGTAGTCAGTCCAGTGCAAAACCAGGCTGACCGCTATGACTGTGTAGTCAGTCCAGTGTGAAACCAGGCTGACCGCTATGACTGTGTAGTCAGTCCAGTGCGAAACCAGGCTGACCGCTATGACTGTGCAGTCAGTCCAGTGCGAAACCAGGCTGACCGCTATGACTGTGCAGTCAGTCCAGTGCGAAACCAGGCTGACCGCTATGACTGTGTAGTCAGTCCAGTGTGAAACCAGGTTGACCGCTATGACTGTGTAGTCAGTCCAGTGCGAAACCAGGCTGACCGCTATGACTGTGTAGTCCAGTGAGAAACCAGGCTGACCGCTATGACTGTGTAGTCAGTCCAGTGAGAAACCAGGCTGACCGCTATGACTGTGTTGTCCAGTGCGAAACCAGGCTGACCGCTATGACTGTGTAGTCCAGTGCGAAACCAGGCTGACCGCTATGACTGTGTAGTCAGTCCAGTGTGAAACCAGGTTGACCGCTATGACTGTGTAGTCCAGTGCGAAACCAGGCTGACCGCTATGACTGTGTAGTCAGTCCAGTGTGAAACCAGGTTGACCGCTATGACTGTGTAGTCAGTCCAGTGCGAAACCAGGCTGACCGCTATGACTGTGTAGTCCAGTGCGAAACCAGGCTGACCGCTATGACTGTGTAGTCAGTCCAGTGCGAAACCAGGCTGACCGCTATGACTGTGTAGTCCAGTGCGAAACCAGGCTGACCGCTATGACTGTGTAGTCAGTCCAGTGCGAAACCAGGCTGACCGCTATGACTGTGTAGTCCAGTGCGAAACCAGGCTGACCGCTATGACTGTGTAGTCAGTCCAGTGAGAAACCAGGCTGACCGCTATGACTGTGTAGTCCAGTGAGAAACCAGGCTGACCGCTATGACTGTGTAGTCAGTCCAGTGCGAAACCAGGCTGACCGCTATGACTGTGTAGTCAGTCCAGTGAGAAACCAGGCTGACCGCTATGACTGTGTAGTCCAGTGCGAAAACCAGGCTGACCGCTGACTGTGCAGTCCAGTGCGAAACCAGGCTGACCGCTATGACTGTGTAGTCAGTCCATTGCGAAACCAGGCTGACCGCTATGACTGTGTAGTCAGTCCAGTGCGAAACCAGGCTGACCGCTATGACTGTGTAGTCAGTCCAGTGCGAAACCAGGCTGACCGCTGACTGTGTAGACCAGTGCGAAACCAGGCTGACCGCTATGACTGTGTAGTCAGTCCAGTGCGAAACCAGGCTGACCGCTATGACTGTGTAGTCAGTCCAGTGCGAAACCAGGCTGACCGCTATGACTGTGTAGTCAGTCCAGTGCGAAACCAGGCTGACCGCTATGACTGTGTAGTCAGTCCAGTGCGAAACCAGGCTGACCGCTATGACTGTGTAGTCCAGTGCGAAACCAGGCTGACCGCTATGACTGTGTAGTCAGTCCAGTGCGAAACCAGGCTGACCGCTATGACTGTGTAGTCCAGTGCGAAACCAGGCTGACCGCTATGACTGTGTAGTCAGTCCAGTGCGAAACCAGGCTGACCGCTATGACTGTGTAGTCAGTCCAGTGCGAAACCAGGCTGACCGCTATGACTGTGTAGTCCAGTGCGAAACCAGGCTGACCGCTATGACTGTGTAGTCAGTCCAGTGCGAAACCAGGCTGACCGCTATGACTGTGTAGTCAGTCCAGTGCGAAACCAGGCTGACCGCTATGACTGTGTAGTCCAGTGCGAAACCAGGCTGACCGCTATGACTGTGTAGTCAGTCCAGTGCGAAACCAGGCTGACCGCTATGACTGTGTAGTCAGTCCAGTGCGAAACCAGGCTGACCGCTATGACTGTGTAGTCAGTCCAGTGCGAAACCAGGCTGACCGCTATGACTGTGTAGTCAGTCCAGTGCGAAACCAGGCTGACCGCTATGACTTTGTAGTCCAGTGCGAAACCAGGCTGACCGCTGTGACTGTGTAGTCAGTCCAGTGCGAAACCAGGCTGACCGCTATGACTGTGTAGTCAGTCCAGTGCGAAACCAGGCTGACCGCTATGACTGTGTAGTCAGTCCAGTGCGAAACCAGGCTGACCGCTATGACTGTGTAGTCAGTCCAGTGCGAAACCAGGCTGACCGCTATGACTGTGTAGTCAGTCCAGTGCGAAACCAGGCTGACCGCTATGACTGTGTAGTCAGTCCAGTGCGAAACCAGGCTGACCGCTATGACTGTGTAGTCAGTCCAGTGCGAAACCAGGCTGACCGCTATGACTGTGTAGTCCAGTGCGAAACCAGGCTGACCGCTATGACTGTGTAGTCAGTCCAGTGCGAAACCAGGCTGACCGCTATGACTGTGTAGTCCAGTGCGAAACCAGGCTGACCGCTATGACTGTGTAGTCAGTCCAGTGTGAAACCAGGCTGACCGCTATGACTGTGTAGTCAGTCCAGTGCGAAACCAGGCTGACCGCTATGACTGTAGTCAGTCCAGTGCGAAACCAGGCTGACCGCTATGACTGTGTAGTCAGTCCAGTGCGAAACCAGGCTGACCGCTATGACTGTGTAGTCCAGTGCGAAACCAGGCTGACCGCTATGACTGTAGTCAGTCCAGTGCGAAACCAGGCTGACCGCTATGACTGTGTAGTCAGTCCAGTGCGAAACCAGGCTGACCGCTATGACTGTGTAGTCAGTCCAGTGCGAAACCAGGCTGACCGCTATGACTGTGTAGTCAGTCCAGTGCGAAACCAGGCTGACCGCTATGACTGTAGTCAGTCCAGTGCGAAACCAGGCTGACCGCTATGACTGTGTAGTCCAGTGAGAAACCAGGCTGACCGCTATGACTGTGTAGTCAGTCCAGTGTGAAACCAGGCTGACCGCTATGACTGTGTAGTCAGTCCAGTGCGAAACCAGGCTGACCGCTATGACTGTGCAGTCAGTCCAGTGCGAAACCAGGCTGACCGCTATGACTGTGTAGTCAGTCCAGTGCGAAACCAGGCTGACCGCTATGACTGTGCAGTCAGTCCAGTGCGAAACCAGGCTGACCGCTATGACTGTGCAGTCAGTCCAGTGCGAAACCAGGCTGACCGCTATGACTGTGTAGTCAGTCCAGTGTGAAACCAGGTTGACCGCTATGACTGTGTAGTCAGTCCAGTGCGAAACCAGGCTGACCGCTATGACTGTGTAGTCCAGTGAGAAACCAGGCTGACCGCTATGACTGTGTAGTCAGTCCAGTGAGAAACCAGGCTGACCGCTATGACTGTGTTGTCCAGTGCGAAACCAGGCTGACCGCTATGACTGTGTAGTCCAGTGCGAAACCAGGCTGACCGCTATGACTGTGTAGTCAGTCCAGTGTGAAACCAGGTTGACCGCTATGACTGTGTAGTCCAGTGCGAAACCAGGCTGACCGCTATGACTGTGTAGTCAGTCCAGTGTGAAACCAGGTTGACCGCTATGACTGTGTAGTCAGTCCAGTGCGAAACCAGGCTGACCGCTATGACTGTGTAGTCCAGTGCGAAACCAGGCTGACCGCTATGACTGTGTAGTCAGTCCAGTGCGAAACCAGGCTGACCGCTATGACTGTGTAGTCCAGTGCGAAACCAGGCTGACCGCTATGACTGTGTAGTCAGTCCAGTGCGAAACCAGGCTGACCGCTATGACTGTGTAGTCCAGTGCGAAACCAGGCTGACCGCTATGACTGTGTAGTCAGTCCAGTGAGAAACCAGGCTGACCGCTATGACTGTGTAGTCCAGTGAGAAACCAGGCTGACCGCTATGACTGTGTAGTCAGTCCAGTGCGAAACCAGGCTGACCGCTATGACTGTGTAGTCAGTCCAGTGAGAAACCAGGCTGACCGCTATGACTGTGTAGTCCAGTGCGAAAACCAGGCTGACCGCTGACTGTGTAGTCCAGTGCGAAACCAGGCTGACCGCTATGACTGTGTAGTCAGTCCAGTGCGAAACCAGGCTGACCGCTATGACTGTGTAGTCAGTCCAGTGCGAAACCAGGCTGACCGCTATGACTGTGTAGTCAGTCCAGTGCGAAACCAGGCTGACCGCTGACTGTGTAGACCAGTGCGAAACCAGGCTGACCGCTATGACTGTGTAGTCAGTCCAGTGCGAAACCAGGCTGACCGCTATGACTGTGTAGTCAGTCCAGTGCGAAACCAGGCTGACCGCTATGACTGTGTAGTCAGTCCAGTGCGAAACCAGGCTGACCGCTATGACTGTGTAGTCAGTCCAGTGCGAAACCAGGCTGACCGCTATGACTGTGTAGTCAATTGCGAAACCAGGCTGACCGCTATGACTGTGTAGTCAGTCCAGTGCGAAACCAGGCTGACCGCTATGACTGTGTAGTCCAGTGCGAAACCAGGCTGACCGCTATGACTGTGTAGTCAGTCCAGTGCGAAACCAGGCTGACCGCTATGACTGTGTAGTCAGTCCAGTGCGAAACCAGGCTGACCGCTATGACTGTGTAGTCCAGTGCGAAACCAGGCTGACCGCTATGACTGTGTAGTCAGTCCAGTGCGAAACCAGGCTGACCGCTATGACTGTGTAGTCAGTCCAGTGCGAAACCAGGCTGACCGCTATGACTGTGTAGTCCAGTGCGAAACCAGGCTGACCGCTATGACTGTGTAGTCAGTCCAGTGCGAAACCAGGCTGACCGCTATGACTGTGTAGTCAGTCCAGTGCGAAACCAGGCTGACCGCTATGACTGTGTAGTCAGTCCAGTGCGAAACCAGGCTGACCGCTATGACTGTGTAGTCAGTCCAGTGCGAAACCAGGCTGACCGCTATGATTGTGTAGTCAGTCCAGTGCGAAACCAGGCTGACCGCTATGACTGTGTAGTCCAGTGCGAAACCAGGCTGACCGCTATGACTGTGTAGTCCAGTGCGAAACCAGGCTGACCGCTATGACTGTGTAGTCAGTCCAGTGCGAAACCAGGCTGACCGCTATGACTGTGTAGTCAGTCCAGTGCGAAACCAGGCTGACCGCTATGACTGTGTAGTCCAGTGCGAAACCAGGCTGACCGCTATGACTGTGTAGTCAGTCCAGTGCGAAACCAGGCTGACCGCTATGACTGTGTAGTCAGTCCAGTGCGAAACCAGGCTGACCGCTATGACTGTGTAGTCAGTCCAGTGCGAAACCAGGCTGACCGCTATGACTTTGTAGTCCAGTGCGAAACCAGGCTGACCGCTATGACTGTGTAGTCAGTCCAGTGCGAAACCAGGCTGACCGCTATGACTGTGTAGTCAGTCCAGTGCGAAACCAGGCTGACCGCTATGACTGTGTAGTCAGTCCAGTGCGAAACCAGGCTGACCGCTATGACTGTGTAGTCAGTCCAGTGCGAAACCAGGCTGACCGCTATGACTGTGTAGTCAGTCCAGTGCGAAACCAGGCTGACCGCTATGACTGTGTAGTCAGTCCAGTGCGAAACCAGGCTGACCGCTATGACTGTGTAGTCAGTCCAGTGCGAAACCAGGCTGACCGCTATGACTGTGTAGTCCAGTGCGAAACCAGGCTGACCGCTATGACTGTGTAGTCAGTCCAGTGCGAAACCAGGCTGACCGCTATGACTGTGTAGTCCAGTGCGAAACCAGGCTGACCGCTATGACTGTGTAGTCAGTCCAGTGCGAAACCAGGCTGACCGCTATGACTGTGTAGTCAGTCCAGTGCGAAACCAGGCTGACCGCTATGACTGTAGTCAGTCCAGTGCGAAACCAGGCTGACCGCTATGACTGTGTAGTCAGTCCAGTGCGAAACCAGGCTGACCGCTATGACTGTGTAGTCCAGTGCGAAACCAGGCTGACCGCTATGACTGTAGTCAGTCCAGTGCGAAACCAGGCTGACCGCTATGACTTTGTAGTCCAGTGCGAAACCAGGCTGACCGCTATGACTGTGTAGTCAGTCCAGTGCGAAACCAGGCTGACCGCTATGACTGTGTAGTCAGTCCAGTGCGAAACCAGGCTGACCGCTATGACTGTGTAGTCAGTCCAGTGCGAAACCAGGCTGACCGCTATGACTGTGTAGTCAGTCCAGTGCGAAACCAGGCTGACCGCTATGACTGTGTAGTCAGTCCAGTGCGAAACCAGGCTGACCGCTATGACTGTGTAGTCAGTCCAGTGCGAAACCAGGCTGACCGCTATGACTGTGTAGTCAGTCCAGTGCGAAACCAGGCTGACCGCTATGACTGTGTAGTCCAGTGCGAAACCAGGCTGACCGCTATGACTGTGTAGTCAGTCCAGTGCGAAACCAGGCTGACCGCTATGACTGTGTAGTCCAGTGCGAAACCAGGCTGACCGCTATGACTGTGTAGTCAGTCCAGTGCGAAACCAGGCTGACCGCTATGACTGTGTAGTCAGTCCAGTGCGAAACCAGGCTGACCGCTATGACTGTAGTCAGTCCAGTGCGAAACCAGGCTGACCGCTATGACTGTGTAGTCAGTCCAGTGCGAAACCAGGCTGACCGCTATGACTGTGTAGTCCAGTGCGAAACCAGGCTGACCGCTATGACTGTAGTCAGTCCAGTGCGAAACCAGGCTGACCGCTATGACTGTGTAGTCAGTCCAGTGCGAAACCAGGCTGACCGTTATGACTGTGTAGTCAGTCCAGTGCGAAACCAGGCTGACCGCTATGACTGTGTAGTCAGTCCAGTGCGAAACCAGGCTGACCGCTATGACTGTAGTCAGTCCAGTGCGAAACCAGGCTGACCGCTATGACTGTGTAGTCCAGTGAGAAACCAGGCTGACCGCTATGACTGTGTAGTCAGTCCAGTGTGAAACCAGGCTGACCGCTATGACTGTGTAGTCAGTCCAGTGCGAAACCAGGCTGACCGCTATGACTGTGCAGTCAGTCCAGTGCGAAACCAGGCTGACCGCTATGACTGTGTAGTCAGTCCAGTGCGAAACCAGGCTGACCGCTATGACTGTGCAGTCAGTCCAGTGCGAAACCAGGCTGACCGCTATGACTGTGCAGTCAGTCCAGTGCGAAACCAGGCTGACCGCTATGACTGTGTAGTCAGTCCAGTGCGAAACCAGGCTGACCGCTATGACTGTGTAGTCAGTCCAGTGCGAGACCAGGCTGACCGCTATGACTGTGTAGTCAGTCCAGTGCGAAACCAGGCTGACCGCTATGACTGTGTAGTCAGTCCAGTGCGAGACCAGGCTGACCGCTATGACTGTGTAGTCCAGTGCGAAACCAGGCTGACCGCTATGACTGTGTAGTCAGTCCAGTGCGAAACCAGGCTGACCGCTATGACTGTGTAGTCCAGTGCGAAACCAGGCTGACCGCTATGACTGTGTAGTCAGTCCAGTGCGAAACCAGGCTGACCGCTATGACTGTGTAGTCCAGTGCGAAACCAGGCTGACCGCTATGACTGTGTAGTCAGTCCAGTGCGAAACCAGGCTGACCGCTATGACTGTGTAGTCAGTCCAGTGCGAAACCAGGCTGACCGCTATGACTGTGTAGTCAGTCCAGTGCGAGACCAGGCTGACCGCTATGACTGTAGTCAGTCCAGTGCGAAACCAGGCTGACCGCTATGACTGTGTAGTCAGTCCAGTGCGAAACCAGGCTGACCGCTATGACTGTGTAGTCAGTCCAGTGCGAAACCAGGCTGACCGCTATGACTGTGTAGTCAGTCCAGTGCGAAACCAGGCTGACCGCTATGACTGTGTAGTCAGTCCAGTGCGAAACCAGGCTGACCGCTATGACTGTGTAGTCAGTCCAGTGCGAAACCAGGCTGACCGCTATGACTGTGTAGTCCAGTGCGAAACCAGGCTGACCGCTATGACTGTGTAGTCCAGTGCGAAACCAGGCTGACCGCTGACTGTGTAGTCAGTCCAGTGCGAAACCAGGCTGACCGCTATGACTGTGTAGTCAGTCCAGTGCGAAACCAGGCTGACCGCTATGACTGTGTAGTCCAGTGCGAAACCAGGCTGACCGCTATGACTGTGTAGTCCAGTGCGAAACCAGGCTGACCGCTATGACTGTGTAGTCAGTCCAGTGCGAAACCAGGCTGACCGCTATGACTGTGTAGTCAGTCCAGTGCGAAACCAGGCTGACCGCTATGACTGTGTAGTCCAGTGCGAAACCAGGCTGACCGCTATGACTGTGTAGTCAGTCCAGTGCGAAACCAGGCTGACCGCTATGACTGTGTAGTCAGTCCAGTGCGAAACCAGGCTGACCGCTATGACTGTGTAGTCAGTCCAGTGCGAAACCAGGCTGACCGCTATGACTTTGTAGTCCAGTGCGAAACCAGGCTGACCGCTATGACTGTGTAGTCAGTCCAGTGCGAAACCAGGCTGACCGCTATGACTGTGTAGTCAGTCCAGTGCGAAACCAGGCTGACCGCTATGACTGTGTAGTCAGTCCAGTGCGAAACCAGGCTGACCGCTATGACTGTGTAGTCAGTCCAGTGCGAAACCAGGCTGACCGCTATGACTGTGTAGTCAGTCCAGTGCGAAACCAGGCTGACCGCTATGACTTTGTAGTCCAGTGCGAAACCAGGCTGACCGCTATGACTGTGTAGTCAGTCCAGTGCGAAACCAGGCTGACCGCTATGACTGTGTAGTCAGTCCAGTGCGAAACCAGGCTGACCGCTATGACTGTGTAGTCAGTCCAGTGCGAAACCAGGCTGACCGCTATGACTGTGTAGTCAGTCCAGTGCGAAACCAGGCTGACCGCTATGACTGTGTAGTCAGTCCAGTGCGAAACCAGGCTGACCGCTATGACTGTGTAGTCAGTCCAGTGCGAAACCAGGCTGACCGCTATGACTGTGTAGTCAGTCCAGTGCGAAACCAGGCTGACCGCTATGACTGTGTAGTCCAGTGCGAAACCAGGCTGACCGCTATGACTGTGTAGTCAGTCCAGTGCGAAACCAGGCTGACCGCTATGACTGTGTAGTCCAGTGCGAAACCAGGCTGACCGCTATGACTGTGTAGTCAGTCCAGTGCGAAACCAGGCTGACCGCTATGACTGTGTAGTCAGTCCAGTGCGAAACCAGGCTGACCGCTATGACTGTAGTCAGTCCAGTGCGAAACCAGGCTGACCGCTATGACTGTGTAGTCAGTCCAGTGCGAAACCAGGCTGACCGCTATGACTGTGTAGTCCAGTGCGAAACCAGGCTGACCGCTATGACTGTAGTCAGTCCAGTGCGAAACCAGGCTGACCGCTATGACTGTGTAGTCAGTCCAGTGCGAAACCAGGCTGACCGCTATGACTGTGTAGTCAGTCCAGTGCGAAACCAGGCTGACCGCTATGACTGTGTAGTCAGTCCAGTGCGAAACCAGGCTGACCGCTATGACTGTAGTCAGTCCAGTGCGAAACCAGGCTGACCGCTATGACTGTGTAGTCCAGTGAGAAACCAGGCTGACCGCTATGACTGTGTAGTCAGTCCAGTGCGAAACCAGGCTGACCGCTATGACTGTGCAGTCAGTCCAGTGCGAAACCAGGCTGACCGCTATGACTGTGTAGTCAGTCCAGTGCGAAACCAGGCTGACCGCTATGACTGTGCAGTCAGTCCAGTGCGAAACCAGGCTGACCGCTATGACTGTGCAGTCAGTCCAGTGCGAAACCAGGCTGACCGCTATGACTGTGCAGTCAGTCCAGTGCGAAACCAGGCTGACCGCTATGACTGTGTAGTCAGTCCAGTGCGAAACCAGGCTGACCGCTATGACTGTGTAGTCAGTCCAGTGCGAGACCAGGCTGACCGCTATGACTGTGTAGTCAGTCCAGTGCGAAACCAGGCTGACCGCTATGACTGTGTAGTCAGTCCAGTGCGAGACCAGGCTGACCGCTATGACTGTGTAGTCCAGTGCGAAACCAGGCTGACCGCTATGACTGTGTAGTCAGTCCAGTGCGAAACCAGGCTGACCGCTATGACTGTGTAGTCAGTCCAGTGCGAAACCAGGCTGACCGCTATGACTGTGTAGTCCAGTGCGAAACCAGGCTGACCGCTATGACTGTGTAGTCAGTCCAGTGCGAAACCAGGCTGACCGCTATGACTGTGTAGTCCAGTGCGAAACCAGGCTGACCGCTATGACTGTGTAGTCAGTCCAGTGCGAAACCAGGCTGACCGCTATGACTGTGTAGTCAGTCCAGTGCAAAACCAGGCTGACCGCTATGACTGTGTAGTCAGTCCAGTGCGAGACCAGGCTGACCGCTATGACTGTAGTCAGTCCAGTGCGAAACCAGGCTGACCGCTATGACTGTGTAATCAGTCCAGTGTGAAACCAGGCTGACCGCTATGACTGTGTAGTCAGTCCAGTGCGAAACCAGGCTGACCGCTATGACTGTGTAGTCAGTCCAGTGCGAAACCGGGCTGACCGCTATGACTGTGTAGTCAGTCCAGTGCGAAACCAGGCTGACCGCTATGACTGTGTAGTCAGTCCAGTGCGAAACCAGGCTGACCGCTATGACTGTGTAGTCCAGTGCGAAACCAGGCTGACCGCTATGACTGTGTAGTCCAGTGCGAAACCAGGCTGACCGCTGACTGTGTAGTCAGTCCAGTGCGAAACCAGGCTGACCGCTATGACTGTGTAGTCAGTCCAGTGCGAGACCAGGCTGACCGCTATGACTGTGTAGTCAGTCCAGTGCGAAACCAGGCTGACCGCTATGACTGTGTAGTCAGTCCAGTGCGAGACCAGGCTGACCGCTATGACTGTGTAGTCCAGTGCGAAACCAGGCTGACCGCTATGACTGTGTAGTCAGTCCAGTGCGAAACCAGGCTGACCGCTATGACTGTGTAGTCAGTCCAGTGCGAAACCAGGCTGACCGCTATGACTGTGTAGTCCAGTGCGAAACCAGGCTGACCGCTATGACTGTGTAGTCAGTCCAGTGCGAAACCAGGCTGACCGCTATGACTGTGTAGTCCAGTGCGAAACCAGGCTGACCGCTATGACTGTGTAGTCAGTCCAGTGCGAAACCAGGCTGACCGCTATGACTGTGTAGTCAGTCCAGTGCAAAACCAGGCTGACCGCTATGACTGTGTAGTCAGTCCAGTGCGAGACCAGGCTGACCGCTATGACTGTAGTCAGTCCAGTGCGAAACCAGGCTGACCGCTATGACTGTGTAATCAGTCCAGTGTGAAACCAGGCTGACCGCTATGACTGTGTAGTCAGTCCAGTGCGAAACCAGGCTGACCGCTATGACTGTGTAGTCAGTCCAGTGCGAAACCAGGCTGACCGCTATGACTGTGTAGTCAGTCCAGTGCGAAACCAGGCTGACCGCTATGACTGTGTAGTCCAGTGCGAAACCAGGCTGACCGCTATGACTGTGTAGTCCAGTGCGAAACCAGGCTGACCGCTGACTGTGTAGTCAGTCCAGTGCGAAACCAGGCTGACCGCTATGACTGTGTAGTCAGTCCAGTGCGAGACCAGGCTGACCGCTATGACTGTGTAGTCAGTCCAGTGCGAAACCAGGCTGACCGCTATGACTGTGTAGTCAGTCCAGTGCGAGACCAGGCTGACCGCTATGACTGTGTAGTCCAGTGCGAAACCAGGCTGACCGCTATGACTGTGTAGTCAGTCCAGTGCGAAACCAGGCTGACCGCTATGACTGTGTAGTCAGTCCAGTGCGAAACCAGGCTGACCGCTATGACTGTGTAGTCCAGTGCGAAACCAGGCTGACCGCTATGACTGTGTAGTCAGTCCAGTGCGAAACCAGGCTGACCGCTATGACTGTGTAGTCCAGTGCGAAACCAGGCTGACCGCTATGACTGTGTAGTCAGTCCAGTGCGAAACCAGGCTGACCGCTATGACTGTGTAGTCAGTCCAGTGCGAAACCAGGCTGACCGCTATGACTGTGTAGTCAGTCCAGTGCGAGACCAGGCTGACCGCTATGACTGTAGTCAGTCCAGTGCGAAACCAGGCTGACCGCTATGACTGTGTAGTCAGTCCAGTGCGAAACCAGGCTGACCGCTATGACTGTGTAGTCAGTCCAGTGCGAAACCAGGCTGACCGCTATGACTGTGTAGTCAGTCCAGTGCGAAACCAGGCTGACCGCTATGACTGTGTAGTCAGTCCAGTGCGAAACCAGGCTGACCGCTATGACTGTGTAGTCAGTCCAGTGCGAAACCAGGCTGACCGCTATGACTGTGTAGTCAGTCCAGTGCGAAACCAGGCTGACCGCTATGACTGTGTAGTCAGTCCAGTGCGAAACCAGGCTGACCGCTATGACTGTGTAGTCAGTCCAGTGCGAAACCAGGCTGACCGCGTGCCCACAATCGAGCAGCAGTACACTGGGTGGGATTCTCTCAGCCCGACCGGAGAATCCCCGCGAGCGGCGCGAATCGCGCCATGCCGCTGGCCGCAGAGCGGAGAATCGGCGCCGGCGTGGTTGGCGCAGCTCCGGCCGGGGGCCGCTCTACACTGCTGGCCCGGGATGGGCCGAGTCCCGCCGGCGCCGTCCACACCTGCTCTCAGCCGGCGGGAACTCGGCGTGGAAGGGTCGGGGGGGCGGCCTGTGGGGTGGGGAGGGGGGGTGTGACCCCGGGGGAGGCCTCCGATGTGGCCTGGCCTGCGATCGGGAACCACCGGTCGGCGGGCCGGCCTCTCTGGCTGGGGGCCTCCTTTCCTCCGCGTCGGCCCCTGTAGTCCTGCGCCATGCTGCGTCGGGGCCGGCACGTTGAAGGGAGCCACTGCGCATGTGCGCGTTGGCGCCAGTGCCACTGTGCATGCGTGGATCCCGCGATGCCCAGTTCACGCCCGGATCAGCAGCTGGAGCGGCGAGAACCGCTCCAGTGCCGTGCTGGCCCCCTGTAGTGGCCAAAATTGCTGATCCTGAGGCCGTGTCAACACCGTCAAGAAACGCCAACACTTAGCCTCAGGCTCACAGAATCCTGCCCTCTGTATAACGTTTTTATAAATACTTTTACATTAGTCATTTCAATGTGATACAAACAATCATTGTGATCAAGAGACAATTCTCTGGTTTCTCACTTACTGCCTGCTGCTGCTCAGATATCTCAGTGTCGTAATCACTCAGCAGTAACATTGCAACATTCCTCATTTCCTCATCCACTACCTCTGTCAGCATTTCTTCCTGTAGGATTTCCTGGAGCAACGCCTCACTTACAGCTTCTTTCACCTATCAGGTTAAAAACACAATTATAAATTCTTAGGAACACCCCAGAACAGATTTACACAGTGAACAAGGAATCAAGCTACTCAGAAATGGAGTCATAGTGTTTCAAAGAGCTTCAATACGATGATATACTGTGAAGTGCAGTGGCTATTATTCTGTAGGAAGACTCTGTAGCCATTCTGCATCCGCGACATCCCCGCAGGCTGCAATGTATGAACAGACAGTTCTACTGTTTGAGAATTTTGGGTGGAGGAAGGAGGCGAAGGAGAATTCCTCCTCCTGCAAACAGTGCCAGGAAATGTTTCAGTATCAGCCTTGGTAACCTTCTCACCACTGAAGCAGAGGTGACTGGCTCGAGCTCCAGTCTGGAGACATGAGCATGTACACCACTGAAATATCCATATACCAAATATCAGGGTCTTTCAAAGTGCAGGTCGCGACCCACAGGTGTCGGGAGGGTGGCAGAGCGATCGGTCACGGTGTTCCCGGGGTTGTCCCGGGAGAAGTGCCCAATGGCCATTACTGACATTTAAATTGAGAATGGCGGCCACTACCAGCTTTTAAATATGAATTAAATAGGCTGTGTGCTGTCTTCCAACCATAAGCGGCAGCAGCGAGCAAGTCACGTGCTCTGCATGTACACTTGACATCAAGCACCCTGTACATACGTGCTTTTGGTGTCAAATCACGGAGAGCTTCTTCCATTTTCTACCTGCTGGCAAGCAAGGCAAGACTGTGAAAGGTGGATTCTTTTATTACAAGGAATAAACGACCAGACACAAATAGGCAGAGTACCTACAGGCCAGGTTCTCACACCTGAATCTGCTGGAGAGCATCGTGGGAGAGTTTGAGGCAGGACAAGGCAGTGCTAGTGTTAGCTCTGTACAGAGCCCCAGGGCCTCTGGTGAACAGCCTGCAGCTGAGGAGAAACTTAACTCAGGAACAAAACAGAGATGATTTATTGAAATTAAAAATGAAAATCGCTTATTGTCACAAGTAGGCTTCAAATGAAGTTACTGTGAAAAGCCCCTAGTTGCCACATTCCGGCGCCTGTTCGGGGAGGCTGGTACAGGAATTGAACCGTGCTGCTGGCCTGCCTTGGTCTGCTTTCAAAGCCAGCGATTTAGCCCTGTGCTAAACAGCCCCAACAGTGAAACATATTGAGGTATGGTTTGTCAGATGTGCCAATGCAGATAAAGATGTAGAGTCTGTGTGTAATACGCAGGGAAGTACTTGCAAAAGAGAGGCAATTTCAGATTTTGAAAGTGAAGTGGTGGGTGAAAAATTATTTTTTGAGGTTGTGTCCCCAGAGTCAGTTATTAATTTACAGCTGACTCCAAATGAAAAGTCTAAGCTGCTGTAACTGACCTGTGACACACAATAAAAACACAGCAAACGCCATGTGACTGTCAGCATTCTGGAGTAGCATCTCCCAGGAGTATCCAATGCTGAGTAAAAGAAGCATTTTGTTGCTACAGCCCTTCCCAAAGACATCCCGAAAGACATGCTTGAATTGGACATTGTGAATTCTCCTTCTGTATACCCGAACAGGCGCGGTGGCGACTAGGGGATTTTCACAGTAACTTCATTGCAGTGATAATATAAGCCTACTTGTGACACTAATAAAGATTATTATTATTATTCATGGCGGCCTACAAGGTTGGATTTTCCGTTCCCACAGAGATGAAGACGGCACAAAGGAACTGGCTGAACTCTGATATGCGCATTGCTCTCTCCTCCTTTGGACTTGATTGGAATGAGCTTGTGAGGATCAAGCAGGTTCCCCTTTCACATTAAAGAGAAGCAAACGTGGTGTGTGTCGTTAAGGTCAGCCAGCGTGGGTCGCGTTGGCAAGGTTGGGGGAAAAAGTTTGCCATAGTGTGTGGAATCTCACCAGAATTTGGCAAAGTGTCAGTCTCAGACTAAAACTGGTGTGTAGTTCTCCACTTGCACAGATCTCTTTTCTCTCCGGATCTCAAACCGTGACATAAGGTTGGTGAGGCATGGGTATTTAGTGAGGGGGGATCATGTGGTGGGGACGCCCGTTAATTCTCAAACTGATTCAAATCTATTTAAATGAGGTTCCCGCCCGACGAGGGGAGAGAAAAATTGTGGAAACGTGTTCTCTCTGGAGAGAATTGTTTTTCCCAATTCTATCCGTTATTTCGGCCTGTGTCGCCGTTCTCTCGGACAGTGATCACGGCTGAAAATCGCACCCAGTAAGTATATATGGTGCAATATTGATGGGGTGCTGCATTGCTGGTGGTGCCGTGCTTTGGATGGGAGGCAATCCCATGACATTATGTGAAAAACAACAAGGAGTTCTGGCCAATATTGCTCTCTCCTGCAGCATTGTCTCATTGTTTGTGAAACCATGCTCTGTGCAAATTGGCTGCTGCATTTCCCGCTATTGGAAAAGCGATTGCACTTCATTAGCTCGAAAGTGTTTTGGGATATATAACTGTAGAGCAATTGTCCATATTGAACAGGCTCATGAACCATGGTGATGCTTAATAAAGCTGATCCTGGGATAATGCCCAAAGTTTGCTGCTACCTTTACTACAGTTTAACATACACACTGAATGTGCATGGGGGAAATATCCCAAGTATTATTGTGACAGCGTCATAAAAGCGAGACCAAACATGTTGCTTGGCTGTCAATGATTCTTATACACCATCATTCAGGACAAATCAAGGTATCATTGTGAGATGAATTTCAATTTAAACAGGAAATGTAATAATCTCTAACAACGTTATTCAGTGATACCCACAAGCTGTGCCACCATTGGCTCAGTCGTCTCCGCCATTACTTCCGTCAGAGATTCGGTGATGGCTGCGGTGGTCAGGTGATTGCTGACCAGCTCCTCAACAACCGTTCGGATCAATCCCAAGGTCAGCTCACTGACTATCTCCTCCAGGAGGGTGTCTAATACTGACAGAGCTGGTTGCTGCTTCAATACATCCAGTTTAACTATCTGTCTGAAAGATACAAGTATTTATCATTGAATTTATCATAGAATTTACAGTGCAGAAGGAGGCCATTCGGCCCATCGAGTCTGCACCGGCTCTTGGAAAGAGCACCCTACCCAAGGTCAACACCTCCACCCTATCCCCATAACCCAGTAGCCCCACCCAACACTAAGGGCAATTGTGGACACTGAGGGCAATTTATCATGGCCAATCCACCTAGCCTGCACATCTTTGGACTGTGGGAGGAAACCGGAGCACCCGGAGGAAACCCACGCACACACGGGGAGGATGTGCAGACTCCGCATAGACAGTGACCCAAGCCGGAATCGAACCTAGGACCCTGGAGCTGTGAAGCAATTGTGCTACCCACAAGGCTACCGTGCTGCCCACAAGTAGCAGCTTGTGAAATTATACCAGGACACCACAGCAGCAGGAGATAATAAGAGATGAATGGTCATGTGAGGGATTCGTCTATCCAGAGATTTATATCAGCTACAATGTGAGGGGAACAGTATTCAAGGAGACGCCCCGACACCTTTTCAAGGCAGTTTGGCTTTTTTAAACAGCTTTGCCAGCATTGACCACTCACTGAAAATAAAGAGAATTATCCATGAAACCTGTTCCAGGAAGTCATGGCCAATGTTCCACAGGAGTCTGTGTGCCCCTTGGCAGGTCGAGGCAAAGATGTTTAATAAACCTGTTGGACTTTAACCTGTAAGACTTCTTGCTATGTTTAATAAAGACATGCTGAACCGTGGGATATACATTATCTCCAAGAGAAATTGATTCCTTTTACACAGTTTTCATTTGATAAATCAAAGCTGTTCTATGCGCTAAAAAAAAACATTTCTCATCATTTGAATTAAGCAATAGAAAAGCAAAGTGGAAATTTCACGCTAAAATAATTGAATGATCAGACATTTGAAACAAGTGACTTCAATTGTACAATCTCCACATAAGCTTAGGTTTATGGAATAAAGCGTTTTAACATGTATTTTAATAGCACTGTAATACAGTCAAACACCCCCCGGTTGCACAGAGTCATAGAGGTTTACAGCATGAACACAGGCCCTTCGGCCCAACCTACCCCCGCCGCCCAGTTTTTACCAGGAGTATTATTAAACAAAAATTGACAGCACGTCACAAAAGGAAATATGAGGCCAGGTGATCAGACGCTTGGTCAAAGAGGTCGGTTTAAAGCAGCATTTTAAAGGAGGGAAGTGGGATAGGGAGTTATAGAGATTTAGGGCGGGAGATCCAGAGCTTTGGGCCAAGACACTTGAAGACATGGCTGCCAGTGGTGGAGCAATTAAAATTGATGATGTTCAAGACCCAGAATTGGGGAATCACAGATATCTCAGAGGGTTATAAGACTGAAGGTTAGAAAAAAATGGAGAGCAGCAAGGACAGGAAAGGATATGGAAACGGGCGGCACAGTGGCACCGTGGTTAGCACTGCTGCCTCATGGCACCGTGGTTAGCACTGCTGCCCCATGGCACCGTGGTTAGCACTGCTGCCCCATGGCACCGCGGTTAGCACTGCTGCCTCATGGCACCGTGGTTAGCACTGCTGCCCCATGGCACCGTGGTTAGCACTGCTGCCCCATGGCACCGCGGTTAGCACTGCTGCCTCATGGCACCGTGGTTAGCACTGCTGCCTCATGGCACCGTGGTTAGCACTGCTGCCCCATGGCACCGTGGTTAGCACTGCTGCCCCATGGCACCGCGGTTAGCACTGCTGCCTCATGGCACCGTGGTTAGCACTGCTGCCCCATGGCACCGCGGTTAGCACTGCTGCCCCATGGCACCGTGGTTAGCACTGCTGCCTCATGGCACCGTGGTTAGCACTGCTGCCCCATGGCACCGCGGTTAGCACTGCTGCCTCATGGCACCGTGGTTAGCACTGCTGCCCCATGGCACCATGGTTAGCACTGCTGCCCCATGGCACCATGGTTAGCACTGCTGCCTCATGGCGCAGTGGTTAGCACTGCTGCCCCATGGCGTAGTGGTTAGCACTGCTGCCCCATGGCACCGTGGTTAGCACTGCTGCCCCATGGCACCGTGGTTAGCACTGCTGCCTCATGGCACCGTGGTTAGCACTGCTGCCTCATGGCACCGTGGTTAGCACTGCTGCCCCATGGCGTAGTGGTTAGCACTGCTGCCCCATGGCACCGCGGTTAGCACTGCTGCCCCATGGCGTAGTGGTTAGCACTGCTGCCCCATGGCGCAGTGGTTAGCACTGCTGCCCCATGGCACTGTGGTTAGCACTGCTGCCCCATGGTTAGCACTGCTGCCTCATGGCACCATGGTTAGCACTCTGCCTCGTGGCACCGTGGTTAGCACTGCTGCCCCATGGCGTAGTGGTTAGCACTGCTGCCCCATGGCGTAGTGGTTAGCACTGCTGCCTCAAGGCGCAGTGGTTAGCACTGCTGCCCCATGGCGTAGTGGTTAGCACTGCTGCCTCAAGGCGCAGTGGTTAGCACTGCTGCCCCATGGCGTAGTGGTTAGCACTGCTGCCCCATGGCGTAGTGGTTAGCACTGCTGCCTCAAGGCGCAGTGGTTAGCACTGCTGGCTCGTGGCACCGTGGTTAGCACCGTGGTTAGCACTGCTGCCCCATGGCACCGTGGTTAGCACTGCTGCCCCATGGCACCGTGGTTAGCACTGCTACCTCATGGCACCGTGGTTAGCACTGCTGCCCCATGGCGTAGTGGTTAGCACTGCTGCCCCATGGCACCGCGGTTAGCACTGCTGCCCCATGGCGTAGTGGTTAGCACTGCTGCCCCATGGCGCAGTGGTTAGCACTGCTGCCCCATGGCACCTTGGTTAGCACTGCTGCCCCATGGTTAGCACTGCTGCCTCATGGCACCATGGTTAGCACTCTGCCTCGTGGCACCGTGGTTAGCACTGCTGCCCCATGGCGTAGTGGTTAGCACTGCTGCCCCATGGCGTAGTGGTTAGCACTGCTGCCTCAAGGCGCAGTGGTTAGCACTGCTGCCCCATGGCGTAGTGGTTAGCACTGCTGCCTCAAGGCGCAGTGGTTAGCACTGCTGCCCCATGGCGTAGTGGTTAGCACTGCTGCCCCATGGCGTAGTGGTTAGCACTGCTGCCTCAAGGCGCAGTGGTTAGCACTGCTGGCTCGTGGCACCGTGGTTAGCACCGTGGTTAGCACTGCTGCCTCATGGCGCAGTGGTTAGCACTGCTGCCTCACGGCACCGAGGACCCGGGTTCGATCCCGGCTCTGGGTCACTGTCCGTGTGGAGTTTGCACATTCTCCCCGTGTCTGCGTGGGTCTCATCCCCACAACCCAAAGATGTTCAGCGTAGGTGGATTGGCCTCGCTAAAGTGTCCCTTAATTTGAAAAAAAAAAATGAATTCTGTGCTCTAAATTTATATTTAAAAAAAGGATCTGGAAACAATGGTGGGAATTTCAAAATCTAAGTGCTCGACCAATACCTGAGCAGACTCACTTCAGGATGGGCCAGTTTAGCTCAGTTGGCTAGACAGCTGGTTCGTGATCCAGAACAAGGCCAACAGCGGGGGTGCAATTCCCGTACAGGCGGAGGTTAGTCATGAGGATCCCGTCATCGCAACCTGGGCCCCCGCCTGAGGTGTGGTGATCCTCCAGTTAAATCACCACTAATCAGCTCTCCCCCTCATAGGGGAAGGCAGCCTCAGGTCACCTGGGTTATGGTGACTTTACTTTAAGACTCACTTCACACATGTGCAGAATCAATAGTTTAGGCACAGCCCAGCCCCTCCCCCCAGAGTCTAACGAATTCTGGCTCCAGAGGAGTGTGGAGACCCTGGAAGAGGAAGCATCACTTCAATTTGCTCTGGATTCAGGCACAGTTGCCTAGTCTGGAATTATGGGGGTGATTCTCCGAGTCCTGCGCCGGGCCGGAGAATTGGCGCAACCGCACCACGACGCCGGCGTGAGATTCTCTGAGGTGCGAAGAATCGGCGGCATTTGCGCCAGCGCGACGCCGGCCGCGGGCCTCTGGAATCAGCGGGATTGCCGATTCTCCGGCCCGGATGGGCCGAGCGGCCGCACGGATACGACAGAGTCCCGCCGGCGCCATTCACCCCTGGTCACTGCTGGCGGGAACTCTGCGCGAACGGGCGGGGGGGGGGGGGGGGGCCTGTGGGGTGGGAGGGGAGTGTGGCTCCGTCCCCGTGGGGGCCTCCGATGGGGTCTGGCCCGCGATCGGGGCCCACCGATCGGCGGGCCGGCGTCTCCCCCTCCGCCCTGAACACCGACGCCATGTTGAGGCGGGGCCGGCGCACTGAAGGCCCCAGTACAGGCGCAGCTGGCGCGGCCCAACTGCACATGCGCGGGTTGGCGCGGTGCCCATTTGGTTCCAGGAAAGGAGGCTGGAGCGGCGTGAACCACTCCAGCGCTGTGCTGGCCCCCTGTGGGGGCCAGAATCGGTCGTCCCCGTGCCAGTTTCGCGCCGCCGTGAAACGCGACGGCGCAAACACTTGGGCTCCATTTGGGAGAATCGCCCTCATATTCTACATAGAAATCTGGTAAATTCACCAGTTTGCTGGCAAGCATTCGCGTTGTGAGAGTTTACAGATTAAAGTTGGGATAGTTTGAGGTGTCAACTCAGCAGTAGAACTCTCTTCTGAGTCAATAGAGTGTGGATTCTAGTCCCACTCGAGATTCCACCCAGGCTGAAGCTTCAATGCAGTGCTGATGGTTCCTGTATTGTAACAGGTGCTGGCTTTTAGCTAAGGTGTTAAAGTTAACGTCTCGTCTCCCATCTAACTTGGTTGTAAGATGCCAAGACGCGACTTGGTGTCCTGACTAATGTTTAGTGCACAATCAACAATGCTGAAACAGGTAATCTGCCCATTATCTTATTTGTGTGTTTTTGGGGCCTTCCTGTACTCAGGTATGTTTCCTGCCTCACAAAAAGGTTATTTCAATGGCAGTGAGGTGCTCTAGGCTATCCTGAGGTCACGAACGGCACTAAGTAAATGCAAGTCTTTCTTCTTTTCATTATACTTACTGTAGGTTACTCTTGCTGTGGAAATTCTTCTTTGTTGGTAAATACAAAGGATGCTGAAAAAGAAAATACATTTAATTCCAAACAGCAGCTTTTACAATACCCAGTGTTGTGAATCAAAATGCAGCTTCTGTAAGTAAGCACTCATTTTTTTTTTAGAAATTTAGAGTACCCAATTCATTTTTTCCAATGAACAAAGAACAAAAAACAAAGAAAAGTCCAGCACAGGCCCTTCGGCCCTCCAAGCCTGTGCCGACCATGCTGCCCGACTAAACTACAATCTTCTACACTTCCTGGGTCCGTATCCCTCTATTCCCATCCTATTCATGTATTTGTCAAGATGCCCCTTAAATGTCACTATCGTCCCTGCTTCCACCACCTCCTCCAGCAGCGAGTTCCAGGCACCCACTACCCTCTGTGTAAAAAAAGTTGCCTCGTACATCTCCTCTAAACACTGCCCCATGCACCTTAAACCTATGCCCCCTAGTAATTGACCCCTCTACCCTGGGAAAAGCCTCTGACTATCCACTCTGTCTATGCCCCTCATAATTTTGTAGACCTCTATTAGGTCACCCCTCAACCTCCGTCGTTCCAGTGAGAACAAACCGAGTTTATTCAACCGCTCCTCATAGCTAATGCCCTTCATACCAGGCAACATCCTGGTAAATCTCTTCTGCACCCTCTCTAAAACTTCCACATCCTTCTGGTAGCGTGGCGACCAGAATTGAACACTATACTCCAAGTGTGGCCTAACTAAGGTTCTATACAGCTGCAACATGACTTGCCAATTCTTATACTCAATGCCCCGGCCAATGAAGGCAAGCATGCCAAAAAGAACAAAAGAACAAAAGAAATGTACAGCACAGGAACAGGCCCTTCGGCCCTCCAAGCCCGCGCCGACCATACTGCCCGACTAAACTACAATCTTCTACACTTCCTGGGTCCGTATCCTTCTATTCCCATCCTATTCATATATTTGTCAAGATGCCCCTTAAATGTCCCTATCGTCCCTGCTTCCACTACCTCCTCCGGTAGCGAGTTCCAGGCACCCACTACCCTCTGCGTAAAAAACTTGCCTCGTACATCTACTCTAAACCTTGCCCCTCTCACCTTAAACCTATGCCCCCTAGTAATTGACCCCTCTACCCTGGGGAAAAGCCTCTGACTATCCACTCTGTCTATGCCCCTCATAATTTTGTAGACCTCTATCAGGTCGCCCCTCAACCTCCTTCGTTCCAGAGAGAACAAACCGAGTTTATTCAATCGCTCCTCATAGCTTATGCCCTCCATACCAGGCAACATTCTGGTAAATCTCTTCTGCACCCTCTCTAAAGCCTCCACATCCTTCTGGTAGTGTGGCGACCAGAATTGAACACTATACTCCAAGTGTGGCCTAACTAAGGTTCTATACAGCTGCAACATGACTTGCCAATTCTTATACTCAATGCCCCGTCCAATGAAGGCAAGCATGCCGTATGCCTTCTTGACTACCTTCTCCACCTGTGTTGCCCCTTTCAATGACCTGTGGACCTGTACTCCTAGATCTCTTTGACTTTCAATACTCTTGAGGGTTCTACCATTCACTGTATATTCCCTACCTGCATTAGCCCTTCCAAAATGCATTACCTCACATTTGTCCGGATTAAACTCCATCTGCCATCTCTCCGCCCAAGTCTCCAGACAATCTAAATCCTGCTGTATCCTCAGACAGTCCTCATCGCTATCCGCAATTCCACCAACCTTTGTGTCGTCTGCAAACTTACTAATCAGACCAGTTACATTTTCCTCCAAATCATTTATATATACTACAAACAGCAAAGGTCCCAGCACTGATCCCTGTGGAACACCACTGGTCACAGCCCTCCAATTAGAAAAGCATCCCTCCATTCCTACCCTCTGCCTTCTATGGCCTAGCCAGTTCTGAATCCACCTTGCCAGCTCACCCCTGATCCCGTGTGACTTCACCTTTTGTACTAGTCTACCATGAGGGACCTTGTCAAAGGCCTTACTGAAGTCCATGTAGACAACATCCACTGCCCTACCTGCATCAATCATCTTAGTGACCTCCTCGAAAAACTCTATCAAGTTAGTGAGACACGACCTCCCCTTCACAAAACCGTGCTGCCTCTCACTAATACGTCCATTTGCTTCCAAATGGGAGTAGATCCTGTCTCGAAGAATTCTCTCCAGTAATTTCCCTACCACTGAAGTAAGGCTCACCGGCCGTATGCCTTCTTGACTACCTTCTCCACCTGTGCCCCTTTCAATGACCTGTGGACCTGTACACCTAGATCTCTCTGACTTTCAATACTCTTGAGGATTCTACCATTCACTGTATATTCCCTACATGCATTAGACCTTCCAAAATGCATTACCTCACATTTGTCCGGATTAAACTCCATCTGCCATCTCTCCGCCCAAGTCTCCAAACGATCTAAATCCAGCTGTATCCTCTGACAGTCCTCATCGCTATCCGCAATTCCACCAACCTTTGTGTCGTCTGCAAACTTACTCATCAGACCAGTTACATTTTCCTCCAAATCATTTATATATACTACGAACAGCAAAGGTCCCAGCACTGATCCCTGCGGAACACCACTAGTCACAGCCCTCCAATTAGAAAAGCATACGTAAGGCTCACCGGCCTGTAGTTCCCTGGATTGTCCTTGCTACCCTTCTTAAACAAAGAAATAACATTGGATATTCTCCAGTCCTCCGGGACATCACCTGAAGTCAGTGAGGATCCAAAGATTTCTGTCACGGCCTCAGCAATTTCCTCTCCAGCCTCCTTCAGTATTCTGGGGTAGATCCCATCAGGCCCTGGGGACTTATCTACCTTAATATTTTTCAAGACGCCCAACACTTCGTCTTTTTGGATCTCAATGTGACCCAGGCTATCTACACACCCTTCTCCAGACTCAACATCCACCAATTCCTTCTCTTTGGTGAATACTGATGCAAAGTATTCATTTAGTACCTCGCCCATTTCCTCTGGCTCCACACATAGATTCCCTTGCCTATCCTTCAGTGGGCCAACCCTTTCCCTGACTACCCTCTTGCTTTTTATGTACGTGTAAAAAGCTTTGGGATTTTCCCAAACCCTATTTGCCAATGACTTTTCGTGACCCCCTTCTAGCCCTCGTGATTCCTTGCTTAAGTTCCTTCCTACTTTCCTTATATTCCACAGGCTTCGTCTGTTCCCAGCCTTCAAGCCGTGACAAATGCCTCCTTTTTCTTTTTGACAAGGCCTACAATATCTCTCGTTATCCAAGGTTCCCGAAATTTGGCATATTTATCCTTCTTCCTCACAGGAACATGCCGGTCCTGAATTCCTTTCAACTGACACTTGAAAGTCTCCTACATGTCAGATGTTGATTTACCCTCAAACATCCGCCCCCAATCTATGTTCTTCAGTTCCCGCCTAATATTGTTATAATTAGCCTTCCCCCAATTTAGCACATTCACCCTAGGACCACTCTTATCCTTGTCCACCAACACTTTAAGGGGCAATTTAGCGTGTTCAATCCACCTACCCGGCACATCTTTGGGTTGTGGGGGCGAAACCCATGCAAACACGGGGAGAATGTACAAACTCCACACGGACAGTGACCCAGAGCCGGGTACGAACCGGGGTCCTCGGTGCCGTGAGACAGCAGTGTTACTCACTGCGCCACCGTGCTGCCCATGTAAGTAAGCACTCATGATCTATATTGAAAATTACCTACATTTAGGTGAGATACAAAGTTAGTTCATAGCCCCAACTGGTAGTCTCCAGCCGTAATCAACATTGAGAGTTAAGAGACTGATCATAATGTTGCTTCTACAATAATTCCCCTGCAGTGTTCTCCGCTGGAGTACCAACTCTTTCCAGCTCCTGCTAGATTTCTTGTGCCTCTTTCCAATGGTTGCCTGTGATCGCCTTCACGGGGACCATGATGGATCGCTGATTAATCTCCCCGTGGGTTCCATAGAATACGAGTTCCCGTGGTGAGCGGGCAGAGGCCCACCCAGCTGGGGCTCATTAGCGGGACCTATAAATGTAGCTCCCAGACCAGGGCCGGTAGCACCTGGTAGACCCGGGCCGATAGCACCTGATAGTCCCGGGCTGGCAGCACCTGATAGTCCCGGGCCGGTAGCACCTGATAGTCCCGGGCTGGCAGCACCTGATAGTCCCGGGCCGGTAGCACCTGATAGTCCCGGGCCGGCAGCACCTGATAGTCCCGGGCCGGCAGCACCTGATAGTCCCGGGCTGGCAGCACCTGATAGACCCGGGCTGGTAGCACCTGATAGTCCCGGGCTGGAAGCACCTGATAGTCCCGGGCTGGTAGCACCTGATAGTCCCGGGCTGGCAGCACCTGATAGACCCGGGCTGGTAGCACCTGATAGTCCCGGGCCGGCAGCACCTGATAGTCCTGGGCAGGCAGCACCTGATAGTCCCGGGCAGGCAGCACCTGATAGTCCCGGGCCGGCAGCACCTGATAGTCCCGGGCCGGCAGCACCTGATAGTCCCGGGCAGGCAGCACCTGATAGTCCCGGGCCGGCAGCACCTGATAGTCCCGGGCTGGTAGCACCTGATAGTCCCGGGCTGGCAGCACCTGATAGACCCGGGCTGGTAGCACCTGATAGTCCCGGGCCGGCAGCATCTGATAGTCCTGGGCAGGCAGCACCTGATAGTCCCGGGCAGGCAGCACCTGATAGTCCCGGGCCGGCAGCACCTGATAGTCCCGGGCCGGCAGCACCTGATAGTCCTGGGCAGGCAGCACCTGATAGTCCCGGGCCGGCAGCACCTGGTAGACCAGGGCCGGTAGCACCTGATAGTCCCGGGCCGGTAGCACCTGATAGTCCCGGGCTGGCAGCACCTGATAGTCCTGGGCAGGCAGCACCTGATAGTCCTGGGCAGGCAGCACCTGATAGTCCTGGGCAGGCAGCACCTGATAGTCCCGGGCCGGCAGCACCTGGTAGACCCGGGCCGGCAGCACCTGGTAGTCCCGGGCCGGCAGCACCTGATAGTCCCGGGCCGGTAGCACCTGATAGTCCCGGGCCAGTAGCACCTGATAGTCCCGGGCCAGTAGCACCTGATAGTCCCGGGCCGGTAGCACCTGATAGTCCCGGGCCGGTAGCACCTGATAGTCCCGGGCTGGTAGCACCTGATAGTCCCGGGCTGGTAGCACCTGATAGTCCCGGGCTGGGACATTTGTTTTGTTTGCCGCGGTAGAGGTATTTTCAGTTTAAAATAAGCCAAATTGGCTTCTCATTCCCCGCCTCCTGGAATCATTACACTGGCGACAAGGATCAAGCACCAGATTCTACGCAGCCTTTTCGAAATTTCCAATGACAATTCCGGAAAGAAACAAAGTAAAAAGAATACACCTGGAAATGTCCTTGTTTGGGGAGGTCGAGCCTTATGATGTGGACATGTTGGACTGGCTCCAATATGCTGTACACATGTGTTACTTCCTCCAACAGCGTAGGAGGGGATGTTTGATGAATGTACGAATTCCAGATGTGTTGTATTATGTGTATTTTGTGCGGTAAGGGTTAAAAGCCTGGGTTTGTGTGTGTATGATAGCTGCAGTCATGGTATAAAAAATCCTGGTTTGCAAGACAGCTAGGCCTTTTGGGAGCCAGAGGTGAAGTTAAAGCATCGTAAAAGTGGATGATGGTCCTTTATGTATATTAAAAGGGTTCCTGCAGAGTAGTTAATTAGAGATTTTAGTGAGATATGATGTGGTTAATGGGAGGAGCCAGGGGTTGAAGCAGTCAGGCATTAAGGATTTACAGGGTTAGGTTACCGGGACAAACACACACATGCGATTTCCAGCTAGTATCTTTCCGAAATTCAGCTTTCGTCTTGCGAGGCTTGAGATGGTTTTCTCCAACAAGGTTGTCTACCTTCTCTGCAGACTCAGCATCATTTCAGCTTCACAGGAAAGATGTGCCTGGCACTCACTGCTTTCACTTATTTTAATAAATGTTTTTATTCTCCATTTTCACATTTTCCTTCAAAATTTACACCCCACCCACAGACAGTAAACGGCTACAAATACAAAATCAATCCCCTGAACAATACCAACGATCCCATCCTCTCACCACCCCAAACAATGGCCCACCTGTCAATATATGCATCCAATAAAACAAACCCTCCCACGGTGGAAACAAAAAACAAAGGAGAAAAAGAAAAAGGAGTCCGGGACCGCCCATGGTCACCATTAACCTATAGAGTCCTCCCCCCTACCCCCCTCCTACACTCAACGCCCTCCATCCTCTGAAAGAGTACCGTACATGATACCCAAGAGTTATAAACCCCCCCCCAGTCTCCAACTCCTTCCGTCCACTGCCTCTTGTAAAACTCCTCCCCCCAACCTCGGTTCCTTCCCCCCAACTTTCCACCCCGGCTAGACCACTCGGACCCTGTTCTGCCAGGCTCCGATGCCCGCAGCCCCTCCCCCCACCTCGCTCCCGTTCACTGGCCGGCTTAAACCGGCCAGCGTGGAGGCCCCCGCCCGGGTCCCTTGCCCCCTTGCCCGGCCCTAGGAAAGCCCAGAAATCCCCTTTTAGCACACAAACCCCGCATATCCACCTATGCACCAAAGAGCCCTCATTTCGAGTGTAAGTCCCATCACTTCCCTTGTCCAAATATATACAACAGTGGCTCCTTTAGCGCATACACCCGCACGCAGTGAAACAAAAAAGAAGAAAATACAGTCCTGAGGTTACATCGGCACATGGCCATTCCTCAATTTCTCAGTTCTGCCACAGTCCTTCTGCTTTCGCAAACTCCTCCGCTGCTTCCGCCGTTCCAAAATAAAAGTCCCTGAGCTTGTAAGTCACCCTCAGCTTCGCTGGATATACAATGCCGCACTGCACCTTGCTAATGTACAGTGCCCTCTTCACCCGGTTGAAGGCAGCCCGCCTCCTCGCCAGCTCCACCGTAAAGTCCTGGTATACACGTATACCAGCTCCAGCCCACTGCACCACCCGCTTCTGCTTGGCCCAGCTCAGGACCTTCTCCTTTGGATTATTCAGCTTGAATTGAATGAACGTGGTCAATACGGAAGCACAGAGTCACTGCCCTTGGCGGCTCACTCGCCTTTGGTACAGGCCTCCATGACCGAAGAGCCCGATCCAGCTCATATCGGGAGGGATCCTCCCCCTCCCCCAATAGTTTCGCCAGCATCGCGGCAAAATACTCAGTCGGCCTCGGTCCTTCAACTCCTTCGGGCAGCCCCACAATCCTCAAATTCTGTCGCCTGGATCTGTTTTCCAGGTCTTTCATTTTTCCTCACAGATCCTTGTTAATCTCCATCATCTTCCGTATCTCCTTCCCCATTGAGGTAAGTTGATCACCGTGCTGCAATAATGTCTCCTCCACTTCCTTCAGCGTCTCCCCTTGCTCTCGCACCTCCGTCACTGCGCTCGCCACCTCCGTCGTCACCGGGGAAATCGCCTCCTCCACTAACGCACTCAAAACCTCCCTCATCTCCTTCCTCACCGTCTCCATGCCTTTTGCAAACTGCCTTTCGAATACCGCAGCCATCACCTTAGTTATTTCTTCAGCCGTAAGCAATGCAGCCTCCCCTGGTGCTCCAGCCTCCATTTTCCTTGGTGACCCTGTGGTGACCTTTCCACTCCCCAACGGACCTTCAGCTGTTTTTTTTACAGCCATTTCTTTGCTCACCCTCGACATTTTTCTTTACTATGCCTTCACTCTGCCTCCTCTGTGCCTTCTCCCTGCTTTTGCCGCCTCCGTGGACCCTGGGACCGGGCTTAAAGCCCCGAAAATGCCGTTCCCGAACGGGAGCCCTCCATTGTGCAGCCGCCTCCCGCCCGCTGTCACCGGAAGCCTCCGGCACTCGCTGCTTTCACAACAATAGAACAGTTCTTTCCCTTCAGCGCGAGCAGGAGAGAGAGAAACTGTTCTTTCTCCTTCCAAGGTGTTATGGGCCAGGGGGTAGAAACTCCAAAGTGTATTATGGAGTTCACCGGACCTACAACCTTTATGTTGACTTTGGCTAGGATGAGAACAAGAGCCTTCTCTTCAGGTGTGATTCATCGGTCTTCCCAGACACTTTAATCAAAGCAAGCTTTATTCTAAGAACTTAGTTAACATTTATATAAACGCACAGCAAGAATTTTTATCAATTACAAACACAGATACCCACAGTTACAGTAATCTATGTATAACACTTAATGAAATCCCCCTTAACTGTTCCAATTCAAAAACAAAATCACATAAACCAAACCCCCTTTTCAAGGGCGTGGCCCAGCACTCTGCATTCTCACTTGAATAAGACTGGCTTTTCCTGGGATTCTGACCCCGTCTCACCAGCAGGTTTAAACCCTTCCGGAAAGCAAACTATATGTTTTAATTTACCAAAACAGCAGGTAGCTATAATCAATGGGTTTTTGACTGGAACAGATATTTAAAATACAAAGAGAGAGAGACAGACCAAAACACTTCTGTTATCTGTCTGAGTCCATAGCAGCCAAAACTGAAAGCGAAAGTAAAACTCACAGCCACAGCCCAGCTCCACCCACACAATGACATCACTGAAGCCATGTGATAAGACAAAAACCTTTCTTAAAGGGACATTCCCATGACAAAGGTCTAAACACTTCTGCCACGTTCTCTCAGAAAGCGTCATGCAGGAACCAATCACTGATCGTTGTTAGGCAGAACACTGTCCCTGACTGCCCCACCAGTTGCGATCTTAGGCTGGGTTGAGGGGGGGGTTGGGGGAGGGGGGCTGGGGGTGGGGGAAGGGGTGGGGCAGGGGGACACTCGCAAAGGCCCCCACATGCCTCACCCACCACTAGGACATTCAGCCAGGACATTCTGGCATCTCAAAAGATGGCAGGATAACCCTGGAAGCCTCCCCGGAGGACTATAAACATCAGTTGCAAGGCTGCTGTAAGTGGGGTCAAAGGACACGACCCAGGCAAGGCTGCCAGAATCAGCAGTATGCATGCCACCCAAGCTGGAAGCCAAAGCCACCTCAGGCCCATGCCTTGCATGTTTATCAGCCCCTAGAGGACAAAATGATGCAGCTAAGGTCCCCCGATAAAGATAACACTCTTGGTCAATGGCCATTCCCTAGAAATGGAGGTGGATCCGGGAGTTGCCATCTCCATCATCGGGGAACAGACATTCCGTTGTCTCTGGATGGGCATCTAAACCCTGGTTAGACCCCATTTGGAGTCACCGTGAGCAGTTCTGGGCATCACAGCTTAGGAAGGATATATTGGCCTTGGAGTGAGTGCAACGTAGGATTACAAAAATAATACCTGGACTACAGGAATTAAGTTACAAGGAGAGGTTAGACAAATTAGGCCTGTTTTTGCTCGAATTTAGAAGGTTAAGGGGTGCTTTGATCGTATTCAAGACATTAACAGGGAAAGATAGGGTAGATAAAGATTATTTACACTGGTTGGAGATTCTAAAACTAGTGGGCATAGTCTAAAAATTAGGGCCAGAATGTTCAGGAAAGGGTGGTAGAGGTTTGGAACTCTCTCCCACACACAGCAGCTGAAGCTGGAACAGTTGCTAATGTTAAATCTGAGATAGTTACATTTTTGTTGAGCAAAGATATTAAGGGATAGGGGCCAAAGGCAGGTATATAGAGTTAGGTCACAGATCAGCCGTGATCTCATTGAATGGCAGGACAGGCTCGAGGGGCTGAATGGCCTCCTTCTGTTCCGATGTAACGTAAAACGCACGACCACAGGGGTGAGGTGAAAAGCACAGAGTAAGCTAGATAAACATACAGGCTAGAACGGAATAGACGGTCCATGTGGTGCATAAACACCAGCATGGAGCCATTGAGCAAATTGGTCAGTTATTAAGCTGTACATTCTCTGCATGTTAGACAAATTATTAGGGGACAAACATCCTTTTACTTGGACTGTGCAGTGTTATTAACAGTAGACATACACAGTACCTTTGTGTAGGAATCTGACAGCACTTCCATCAAGATATCAGGCACCAACTCATCTCGAAGCACCTCTAAAATGAACAAGTCCAGAAAGTTCCAGGCAAATGATTTGTTTTCCCTGAAGAAACTGCATGCTGCAAATTCCTGTGAGCAGACCAGATGGAATAAAATCACACGTTAGCGCCGTGCTCAGGGTTAGCCATTGTGGCAATATCTCTCTGCACTGCCTGAGTGCGCTATGGTGAACTCCCCCAGTTTAACACTTCACTGTGGGCAAGGAGAGAATACATGGGAGTGATTCCATTCCCAGGAAGCTCCACCCCAGCAAACAGACCAGGAGACACTGGTAACAAGCCTGAGGCACAATTTTTATCTACCAGCCAAGTAGATGCCCAGGAAGTCAAAGAGCGATATGAAGCAAAATACACATTCCTGAAGTAGTATTTTGCACATCCACAATGCAGGGAGTTTTCAATGCCATCCATATGTCTGGGGAACAGGACATAGTGGCAGTCAGAGGAGCCAGGCAGCCCACCCAACATCTGTCGAACTCTCAGCAGCTCTCTGACGAACTATGGGCTGGATTCTTCGCTGGCGGGATTCTCCGTTACACCGACAGCGCACCCACCACCGGGGATTTCCCGACGGCATGGGCTGCCCACAATAGGAAACCCCATTGGCCGGCAGGAGGGGTGGAGAATTGTTTGGATTGGGTGGGGGGTCAGGAGTATGGATTGGAGTGCACCTCATTCTGTTCTCCCCATCTACCTCCTGGGACATCAGACAAGAAGCAGAACTCCCTCCTTCTGAGATCAGCAACTCAGCATTGACCCGGGGTAATAATCCTTCACTCTCTTACCCGCTGAAGCCCTGGGCTGTGGCTCCAGGTCCCTGCCTCCTCATGGCCTCCGTGGTCTTGTTGTCTAACCGAGGCACTGTTCTGAAAACAAGTACAATCAGTCAAGTTCAAATCTTCCTGTACTTCCATATTGATTAGAAACAGTTAAGACAACTAAATTAAATTAATCTTGTTTTTTTGTGCTGCTGGTTAAGGGAGGAATGTTTACGGACCACTCGGAGTCTTTCCTCTGCCTCTTCAGGCAATACCATAGGGACCGTGTCCCTCTCTACTTACTACTCTGGAGGTTGAATTCACAAGTTTCAGATCCAGAAAAGGCTCAACTAAGCCAATTGTCCTTAAAATTCCAGGTTGTTTGGGGTTGCACGTTCCTTCTCCAAACCCATGCCCAGGAATAAGCCTCGTTCGACTGTTGGGAACAATTTCCAAAGACAAATTAATCTCTGGGGTGCTGCTGCAAATTTGAAAGATTTTCAGGAATTGACAGAGCTGCCCCTCAGGCAGGTTCGGTGAATTCACTCGTTCTGTGCTTCATTGGGGAAGAGGCTCAAAGGTGTGCAGTTCAAACCCACAATCAGCCACGGTCATACTGAGTGGCAGAGCCAGGGGGCCTGTGGGCTGCTCCTGCTCCTAGATTTATTGCTTCCTTTGATCATGGCTCCTAAATAAAGTGTAAAATCAGTAAAAGACCAATAATAAAAGTGGCTGCATTGGCCGAATGTGTTACAAATTACTGTCAGTACTGCCCTTGCACAAATACATAATGCACTCATGCTAAATTTCTTTCTGCACTATTTTAACGCAGGTGTTAAACTTTATGGGAAGTACTGGTTATGATTGTATCAGACTTAATAGAACAGATATCAGCTGTGGCTCGTGGTAACGCTCTCACTACTCGATCAGAAGGTTGTGGGTTCAAGTCTCATTCTAGAGAGTGTTGTTCTGAGGGAGCAATGCTATCAGAAGTGTCATCTGTCAGGTGTGATGTTAAACCGAGACCCTGTCAGGAGGATATAAACGACCCCCCTGCAATATTCGAAGAAGAACTGGGGAGTTCTGCTGCTGTGCTAGGGTAATACACATCCCCATCAACATCACAAAAGCTGATTTTCCAAACGCTGCCCTATGGGGGATGGTTGTGAGCAGATTGGTTGCTGTGTTTCCTACATCACAACAGTGACTACACGTGTTAGACGTTATTGGCTGGAAAGCACTTTTGGACATTCTGAAGCTGCGAAAGGCGCTACAAAAATACAAGATCTCTCTTTAACTCTTAAGCATTTGAACATGAATTGTGCTGACTATAATCTCTCCTACTCCCTGGCAGTATGGTGACGCAGTGGTTAGCACTGCTGCCTCATGGTGCTGAGGACCCCGGTTCAATCCTGGGTCACTGTCTGTGTGGAGTTTGCACATTCTCCCCGTGTCTGAGTGGGTCTCACCCCCACAACCCAAAGATGTGCAGGGTAGGTGGATTGGCCGCGCTAAATTGCCCCTTAATTGGAATATTTTTTTTAAAATAAACAATATCTCCAAAATGCAAGTTGAGATTATTGGCTGTCAGAACGTGAGGCTGACAGGAATTCTGATTGTGCACACTGCCCACGAGCAAAGGAATAGGAAAGCTGACAACCATTCTTGCTGACTGGGGGTGTGTGGAGTTGGAGAACTTTTGGGAGGATGTTTAGGAACTATTGAGGATTGAGATGAAGCTGGACCCTATGGTGGCGATTTTGGGTGATGGGTGATGCCGGAGCTGCTGGAGGGGGTGGGAGGCGACTGTCATGGCCTTCGCCTCTCTGATTGCCCGACAACGGATGTTTTTGAATTGGAGGTCACCCACGCCACCGGGGGGGTCAGGCACACCGCCGGGGGGTCAGGCACACCGCCGGGGGGTCAGGCACACCGCCGAGGGGTCAGGCACACCGCCGGGGGGGTCACCCACGCCGCCGGGGGGGTCACCCACGCCGCCGGGGGGTCACCCACGCCGCCGGGGGTCAGGCACACCGCCGGGGGGTCAGGCACACCGCCGGGGGATCAGGCACACCGCCGGGGGGGTCAGGCACACCGCCGGGGGGTCAGGCACACCGCCGGGGGGTCAGCCATGGAGGTTTGGTGGTGGACGCTCATGGCTATATTTGAGGAGCTGTTGTCAGGGGAGGGGGGGGGGGGGGTGAGTAAATTGGGAAAATGTACAAACTGTGCTCTGTTGGATGTTAAAGTTGTGTTCTGCTGTTGAACATGTTTGGAATAAACTACCGATGACTCTCCAGCTGGGAGTTTGAGTGCCAGGAGAGAAGCGCAACACCTGAACACACCCAGCTCGGGTGCCATCCATACTTGATTAGCCTGTACTCGGTGCCACCTACAGGGGACAATAGCCATTTCGGGGCACTGAAGAGGTCTGCACACTGTGGAACTGTACCCCAGCAAAATCAAAACGCTCCAACAAAGAAAAGGAGACTTTGAAAAGAAGAACCACCTTTCTGAGAAAATAACAACAAAAATCTCATCATCAATCACATAAACATAAATCTCAAACAGCCTCCTCTGACAGAATCTTACCGGCAGCAAGCGACCTGAGCAGAGAATCATGCCAGAGTCCCGGATGTCACAATATTCTGGTTGACTGACGGGTTGCTGAGAACTGCAGATCGCTGACTTCCTCAGAGTCCCCTTTCTGTTCAAAGAGCAGATTCATGGAAAACAAATCACAGGGATCACGTTGAATTGTATCACCAAAATACTGCCATGCCATGAGTCATGATCCAGTATTATTTTAATAACAATATACGCATTGCATGATCTTTTTAAACCAAGTGTAGATCTCTTACCTGCCATTGGTCTTTTCACTGGACAGCGGAGGGACAACTACCCGAGGGCCCCGTCTCAGATCAACCAAGGGTCTGTGAGAAACTCCATCAGGTGTCGTCAACAGCCTAGGAGAGCAAGTTAGTGCCGAGGAGGAAATGATCACCCAGCTAATTCCAAGAAGACAACAAAGTATATTCAACATCATACAAAGCAAAATGGGGAGGGGGCAAGGGCTGAGGAGGGACAGAACAAACAGACAGGAATGTACGGAGAGTGAGAGGTGGACATGGTGGGGAGGCCACTGTTTAAGCACCATTTCTGAGCGTCATGAGAATGGCAAAGCTGAAAACAGCTCCGGATCTCATATTTTCTTCATTCTTTGTGACGATCGACTGTTTAGAGTTCCTTAAATTTAAGCTTCTGATCAGCATATGTCGTGAACAGCAAGCTGCATTTTGCATTATGATTGAAAGAAGGATTGAATAAGTTTGGCACAATCCTTTGATTTTAGAAGATTGAGGTCTCTTTTTAACTTGAGCTGTTTAAAATGGTAAAAAAGTTTGATAGGGTAAATAGAAAGGAACAATGTCCTCAGCTGGGGCAAGTGCAGAACAAAAGGGGCCATATATTCCTGACCCATCGACCACAATCAGTATGGATAAACAACAACACCTCCTTCATGATAGTCCTCAATACCAGGGCCCCGCAAGGCTGCGGACTTAGCCCCCTACGATACTCCCTGTACACATATTGTGGCTCCAACTCCATCTACAAGTTTGCTCATGGTACGACTGTAGTGGGTTGGATCTTGAACAACGATGAGTCAGATTACAGGAGGGAGATAGAGAACCTAGTAGAGTGGTGTAGCAACAATCTCTCCCTCAATGTCAGCAAAACTAAAGAGCTGGTCATTGACTTCACTCCTGTCAGCATTAGCGGGGCCGAGGTGGCGATGAAATGAAAATCGCTTATTGGCACAAGTAGGCTTCAAATGAAGTTACTGTGAAAAGCCCCTAGTCGCCACATTCCGGCGCCTGTTCAGGGAGGCTGATACCTCCCCTCCCGGGGAGGATGGTTGACAGCTTCAAATTCCAAGGGATGCACATCACCAACAATCTGTTCTGATCCACCCACGTCAATGCTACGACCAAAAAGCGCAACAGCGCCTATACTTCCTCAGGAAACTAAGGAAATTCAGCATGTCCACATTAACCCTTACCAATTTTTACAGATGCACCATAGAAAGCATCCTATCTGACTGCATCACAGCCTGGTATGGCAACTGCTCAGCCCAAGACCGTAAGAAACTTCAGAGAGTCGCGAACACCGCCCAATCCATCACACAAACCCGCTTCCCATCAAATAACTCTGTCTACACCTCCCACTGCCTTGGGAAAGCAGGCATATTATCACACAAATGGTTGTGAACTCTCTCTCCCAAAAGGGTGAGGATTCTGTGGGGGTGTTCAACTGAAACCTTCAAGACTGAGATTGACAGATTTTTGTTGGGTGAGACTATTAAAGAATATGGAGAGAAGGGAGGTATATAGAATTGGCATGCAGATCAGCCATAATTTAATCTAATAAGGGATCAGACCTCGGGTAGTAAATAACTTAGTCTGTCCCAGGAAATCTTGGAAATCACCGTACCTGGGTAGATGAGATGGGGAATGCACCTTCTGCCTGTTATGCTGGGGGGTTGAATGGACACGTGGAGGAGCATCTCTGGCCACAAGGTTATCCCATCCTGCCCGGGAAACGAAGCCCAGCTGCTGTCGAACACGATTTAAACTGCAGAGAAACACACAGTGCAATCAGAGTCTGTCACAGAATCCCTGCCGAACGTATCTCAACTCAGCTGGCAGCCCTCTCACCTGACAGAAGGTCACGGGTTTGAGCCCCAATCCAAAGTCTTGAGCAGAAAATCTGGGCCAACATTCCCAGTGGTGTACTGATGCAGTGCTGCACTACTGGATGGCATGTAAAACCCTCTCAGGGGCTCGCTACACACACGTTGGCTCTGCTACAGTCAAACTATTTTAAAAGCCTGGTTTGTTTCAAAGCGCTTTGTGACATGTGCCATTGAAAATGCTAATCCTTCTTTCCCAATAGGTAGGAAGCAGGTGAGTTGCCACAAACAACAATAATTTGAACAAAAATGCAATGAGAAAGAAAAGTCAAAGTTAAGATCCAACTGTGAAAGAAAAAGACCTTACTTGTGGTCTTAAAGGATTGCCATATCAGAACTCCACTCAAAAAGCTTTCTCAAAAGGTCTGAATGCCTTAGCTCCACCCAGCACTGACTGCATCTCCCCAGGCTGAAAACACATTAACTCCCCAGGAGCTCCCCTAATCAAACAACAGTGCATTAGCCCAGGCTTTTACGATGGTCAATTTCATCTTGAATGTTTCTGGTCTTGCAAAACAAGATTATTTTAAAAACATGACCACTGCAGTCAAACACACTCTAACCCAGACTTTTAACTCTTAAATTGCCAAATGTTTATAATCTAATATATCTAAAATCCTGCATTCGTCACACAGGAAAGTGTACATTTGCCATCAGCTGTATCAGGGGAGAAAGTGAAGCATTTTGGAAAGAAAGGACAAATGAAGGGGATCAAATTGTCAGTGTCCCTAAGGCAGTATCAGGTCTAGAGTCAGATGTTTGTAGCATGAAAACAGGCCCTTCGGCCCAGCTTGTTCATGCCGCCCAGTTTCTATCACTAAGCTAGTCCCACTTGCCTGCATTTGGTCCAGATCCCTCTATACCCACCCTGCCCTTGTAACTGTCTGTTTTTTAAAGGAAAAAATTGTACCCGCCTCTACCGCTGCCTCTGGCAGCCCGTTCCAGATGCTCACCACCCTCTGTCCGAAAGTATTTCCCCTCTGATCTCTTTTGTATCTCTCCCCTCTCACCTTAAACCTATGCCCTCTAGTTCTAGACTCCTCTACCTTTGGGAAAAGATGTTGACTATTTAACTTATCCATGTTCATCATTATTTTATTGACCTCTATAAGATCACCCCTAAGCCTCCTACGCTCCAGGGAAAAAAGTCCCAGTCTATCCAGCCTCTCCTTATAACTCAGACCATCAAGTCCCGGTAGCATCCTCGTAAATCTTTGCTGCACTCTTTCTAGTTTAACAATATCCTTCCTATAATAGGGTGACCAGAACGGAACACAGGATTCCAAGTGTGGCCGTATCAATGTCTTGTACAACTTCAACAAGACGTCCCAACTCCTGTATTCAACATTCTGACCAATAAAACCTAGCATGCTGAATGCCTTCTTCACCACCCTGTCCACCTGCGACTCCACCTTCAAGGAGCTATGAACCTGTTCCCATAGATCTCTTTGTTCTGTAACTCACCCCAACTCCCGACCATTAACCGAGTAGGTCCTGCCCCGATTCTATCAAACAAAATGCATCACCTCACATTTATCCAAATTAAACTCCATCTGCCATTCATCGCTCCACTGGCCCAATTGGTCAAGATCCTGTTGCAATCTTATACAACCTTCTTCACTATCCGCTATGCCACCAATCTTGGTGTCATCATTCCTAACCATGCCTCCTACATTCTCATCCAAATCACTAATATATGTAACAAATAACTAGACCAGCACTGATCCCTGAGGCACACCGCTGGTCACAGTAATGAGGGGAGGCTGTGACGTAGTGGTATTGTCACTGGACAAGTAAACCAGAGGTCCAGGGCAATGCCTTGGAAATCCAGGTTCAAATCCCGCCACTGCAGATGCTGAGCTTTGAATTCAATAAAAAAATCTGGAATTAAAAGTCGCATGATAACCATGAAACCATTGTTGTAAAAACGCATCTAGAAGGAAATCTGCCATCCTTACCTGGCCTACATTTGACTCCAGACCCATAGCAATGTGGTTGACTTTTAACTGCCCCCTCAAGGGAAATTAGGGATGGGAAATGAATGCTGACACGTCCCATAAATACATTTTTAAAAAGCAGTAACTCGCTCCTTGCTGGGAGAATGAACCACACCAGGCCCTGCTTTGAGCCGGCTTCTATGAGTCTTTAACGCGCTTCAGCTGGGCCTCTGAGCTCCAGCTGGTGCCACTTGTGTCTCCAGCTGCCTGTGGTCCCTCCCAAAGCCCAAAGTCCCCTTCAGCCGCCAACAGTTGTGGCTGTCTGCGCCGCTTTGCCAGAGACTGTGCTTCCACTTTCAGCGGCTCTGGCTTGGACGGTGTGCATCAGTTCGTTGACTGCCATTTCTGGCCAACCTCCGGAGTGTTATTGCTGGGACCTCGATCCCGGACACGATCTCGTCCGTAGGCACAGGCACTTCATGTCCATTTCAGAGCCAAGGTCATCCTCCTCCTGCTGGACTGGGCGCGGGATATAAACGGTTGGGACCCCAGGTGGAGTGGTTCCTGGCACGGAGGAGGTGTCAATGCTGATGGTTGAATGTTGTGAAGCGCAGTTTTCGCCTCTTCCAGTGGTCGAAATGCCCTGAATCTTAACCTTGTACGAGGCCGATCCAGTTCTCTCCAGCATGACACCTGGGAGCCAAAGCTGTGGGTTTGAGTGAAACTGCCAGCCTGACGTCCTCAAGTCACGGTGCCTCCTGCTGCACCTCCACTTTCCTGCCAGGTTGGGAATGTGAGACTCAACCGGGTTCTGAGCCTTTGGCCCGTCAACAGCTCTGCAGGGGCAATTCCATCATCACATGTGTCATTGTGGAGTAGTTAAAAAGGAACCACGCAGTCGCGTGCCCATGGAACCCTTGTTTGTTTTTTTATGCTCCTTTTGAAAGTCTGGTGCGGCCTTGCTGCAAGGCCGTTGGATGAGGGATGGTACTGGGCGGTTCTAATATGCCAGACACCACTCTGGTTTAGCTCACTGGGCTAAATCGCTGGCTTTGAAAGCAGTCGAAGGCAGGCCAGCAGCACGGTTCAATTCCCGTACCAGCCTCCCCGAACAGGCGTCGGAATGTGGTGACTAGGGGCTTTTCACAGTAACTTCATTTGAAGCCTACTTGTGACAATAAGCGATTTTCATTTCATTTATGTGGCAAACGCTTCACGAGTGAAGGGTGTCCCATTATCCGTTATCACAACGTCAGTGATCCCATGGGTGCAGAACGCGCACCGGAATTTTTCTACCACCACCCTGGATGTTGTTGAGGTCATCTTGTACACCTCCAGCCTCTTTGAGTGGGCATCCACAATGATGAAGAACTGCAGTCGCGCCCATGGCCGTCCCAGCCACTCCCATGGATGAAGATGCCACTGGCGGGAGTTTCTGATGCTCCTGGCATGCCGGGCAGCTGTGCCCGGTCCTCTAAATGTCCCCATCAATGTCGGGCCGACAGACATATCTTCACCTTAGAAGCCTGGGTGCCCACTGTGGAGGTCCTGCAGCAGGGGCTCCGAACCCTGCGGCAGGATTACTACGCAAGCTCCCCACAATATGACAGTGTCCTCCACGCTGAGCTCCGAGAGCTTCTGGGCAGAGGGCCGGAGAGCCACAGGAAGGGTCCCCTGCGTTTCACTGCTCATAAGCACGAGGCCAAGTTTCATCAGTCCCGGATCCCACTGGGTCCATGCGCGCACCTGGGAACTGTTACCGCATGGTATCCATAAAGTTGAGAGTTGCAACCACTTCAGTTTGTCCATGTGCTCCTTCTCTATGGTGCCCGTGATGAGCACATTGTCCAGATCGACGGCCACCTTCAGCAGGCCCTGCTGGATGTTCTCCATTACCCGCTGGGAAATCACCTGGGCCAATGAAACCCCAAACGGAAGGCAAGTGTATTCAAATAATCCCCTATGGGTGCTTATGGTCACAAATTTCCTGGCCGCTGGATCGAACTACACCTGTAAATAAGCATGGCTCATCTCAGGCTTCATAAAAGAACATCCTCCTGTCAGTTTTGCATATAGATTCTCCACTCAACAAATCGGGTACGTCTAGGCGTGAAGCTCTGTTCACCCCGAGCTTAAAATGCTCCCAGAGTCAAACACATTTATCAAGCTTAATTACCCACACCACATCCATTCCGCAAATTGTACAGGACGTATGACCCCCAGATCCTTCAGACGCCGAAGCTCCGCGTCAACCTTGGCAAGCACTGCATGAGGGACAGGCCTTGTCCTCAATACCGGGGCTTATCATCGGGATGGACCTAGATATGGACCTCGGCCCTTTTATCCTGTCCAGACTCTCCTGGAACAGTTTGGGGTATTTTCCCAGTACATCGCACAGATTCCCGGTGCCCACCTGAAATACCTGTTGCCAGTTGTGATGGAGGACCCGCAACCAGTCATGCCCCAGCAAACTGGGCCCCGGTCCCTGTACCACAGCCAAGGGAAAATGGACCAACTGCTGTCGTGTGTTACCGGAGTTACGGTGGTCCCCACAATCTTCAAACATTCGCCGGTATAAGTCGCCAACCTCACTTTGGTCACAATGTCAGCGGCATGATCCCTGCGTTGAGTCACCAAAACACTACGGAAACGGCCGCTCCAGTGTCCATTACCGCAGGGTGACCATTTACTTGTACTGTCACCCGGGTCAGTGCTACTTTCAGGGCCGTGACACAATTCAATTGCATCAAACGGTCCTCCTCATCCGGGGCTAATTATTATAATATTATTAATGTGCAAGGCTCCGGTTCGCGGTGATCTCGGCGGCTGCCGCGGACAACGTTCTCTGTGCAGAAACTTGCCATCACTTGTCCTCCAACCACACATCTGGCACTGTGGCCCGCTCTCCCCTTCTTCCTCTCTGCATGCTCCCGCGACAGCGATAGTTCAATTGTCCGTTTCAGATCCAAGGTGGGTCCCGCCAACAGCTTCCATGTCTTTTATGCCGCACACTAACCTATCCCTCAACATTTCAGAGAGGGATGGCCCAAACTCGCAATGTTCAGCTGGATGCCTCAGACAGGTCAAGAAATCATTGACCGATTCACCTGCAGATTGCATCGCTATATTAAATCTGTACCACTGCATGATCATGGAAGGTTTAGGTTGTAACTTTCAGCTACTAAAGCGACCGGCTCATCAAATTATTTGGAGTCCAGTGCGGCCGGGTAAGACTTTTTATGGTCCCAAAGGTCGGAGCCCCGCAGGCGGTCAGGAGGAATTCTTTCTGGAGTCTTCCCCCAAAATCCCATTATCCTGGAAAGAATACCTCATGCGTTCATAATACTGGCTCGTCTTCCAGCCGCACCGAAGGATTGCAGTTCCACAAACAGTGGCATCCTGAATTCTGCAGTCTCCGGGACTGTAATCCGGGCAGCTAGGCAGTTCCACAAGTAAGTCCGGAGGTTCCTTTTGTCCTCGTTGCCAGTTTAGTAACTTGAGGAAGCCATTAGTAGTAGAACTAAGAATTATTTAACAATATATAATATTCTGCTCACAGCAGTAACTCTGTCCCGCTTCAATCATTGCTGGGAGGACTAACCACACCAGGCCCTACTTTAGGCCGGCTTTTATGAGCGTTTTTAAAGAGTTTCAGCTGAATGGTATCTTCCCCGTCTCTGTGAAGCTCATACTCCAGGAGTCCTTGCGTTGCGCAGGTCAAAGAGACACAGCCTGAGTGAGTGAGACACATCCAGAGTGGGAATTTGAAACTTGGTAATTCGGTGCAGTGAGGTAATTCGGTGCAGAGTGGGAGAAGGTGCTTTTTCCCTACTGTTTTGTTCTCTCTCTTTCTACGGGCCTAGTTTTGGGAGCCGTTCGGAGGAGGAGGAGCAGTCTCTGTGTGAGTATAAAAACCTACTTTAACCCGGGGATCGCGGCCTAGTTTCGGGAGCCGTTCGGAGGAGGAGGAGCAGTCTCTGTGTGAGTATAAAAACCTACTTTAACCCGGGGATCGCGGCCTAGTTTCGGGAGTCGTTCGGAGGAGGAGGAGCAGTCTCTGTGTGAGTATAAAAACCTACTTTAACCCGGGGATCGCGGCCTAGTTTCGGGAGTCGTTCGGAGGAGGAGGAGCAGTCTCTGTGTGAGTATAAAAACCTACTTTAACCCGGGGATCGCGGCCTAGTTTCGGGAGCCTTTCGGAGGGGGAGGAGCAGTCTCTGTGTGAGTATAAAAACCTAACGGTAACTTCCTGTTTTCCACTTTTTTTTTCAAAAGTGATGTCAGAGGGAAGCTGTGATCTGATTGGTTGATAGCAAATCTGCCCCAAATTTAAAAAAAAACACAGCTAAACTCGTAAACTTAAATTAAACTAATTAATTAATTAGAGATGGCTGGTCAGGTGATTTGCTTGAGCTGCTTGATGTGGGAGCTGGCAGATCCCATTGCGAGCTGCAGCGACCACATCTGCAGTAAGTGTTGGCTGCTCGAAGAGCTCCGGCTCAGAGTTGATGAGCTGGAGTCTGAGCTTCAAACACTGAGGCACATCCGGGAGGGGGAGACTTACCTGGACATTGTGTTTCAGGAGGCAGTCACACCTGTCAGAGTAAGTAGTTTAAATCCTGCCAGTGGCCAGAGACAGCAGGGTGTGACTGCAAGTCAGGCAGGTAAAGGGAACCAGCAGTCAGGAACTCAGGAGCCTCAGCCCTTGACCCTGTCCAACAGGTACAAGTCACTTGCTCCCTGTGTGGATGGCGAACAGGGCTGCAGGAAGGATGAGTAGGCTGACCAAGGCACCATGGTTTAGCAGGCCATTCAAGGGGAGGGAGTAAATAGGCAAGTTGTAGTTGTAGGGGATTCTATTATCAGGGGGATAGATAGTATCCTTTGTGAGCAGGATAAAGAGTCCCGCATGGTATGTTGCCTGCCCGGTGCTAGGGTGCGGGACATCTCTGACCGGCTTGAAAGGATACTGGAGAGGGAGGGGGAGGATCCAGTTGATGTGGTCCATGTCGGTACCAACAACATAGGCAAGTCTAGGAAAGAGGACCTGTTTAGAGATTATAAAGAGCTAGGATTCAAATTAAAAAGCAGGTCCTCAAGGGTCATAATCTACGGATTACTGCCCGAGCCACGTGCAAATTAACATAGGGAGGCAAGAATAAGGGAAGTTAACACGTGGCTGAAAGAGTGGTGTGGGAAAGAGGGGTTCCTTTTCATGGGACACTGGCATCAGTTTTGGGTCAAGGGGGACCTATACCATTGGGATGGTCTCCACCTGAACCGAGCTGGGACCAGTGTTCTGGCGAAAAGAGTAAATAGGGTGGTCAATAGGACTTTAAACTAGAGATGGGGGGGGAAGGGAAAGTCAGGGAATCAAGAGGTGAAGTAATCAGTGGGAAGCATAACTGCTTAGGAATACAAAAAAGCACGAAAAGACAGAACTCCGGAGAGGTTACGATAGTCCCCATCTCACAAAATATGACGCAGTGTATGGAAAGGCTCAGTAAACCAAGGTCCACCACACTAAGAAAACAAAAAGGGACGGTCAATAGAGAATTAAAGGTGCTATATTTAAATGCACGCAGTGTACGGAACAAGGTAGATGAGCTTGTGGCCCAGATTGTGACTGACAGGTATGATGTGGTAGGCATCACAGAGACGTGGTTGCAGGGGGTTCAGGACTGGCATTTAAACATCCAGGGATTCACAACCTATCGAAAAAACAAAGAGGTGGGCAGAGGTGGCGGGGTTGCCTTGTTAATTAGGAATGAAATTAAATCAATAGCACTAAACGACATAGGGTCAGATGATGTGGAGTCTGTGTGGGTAGAGTTGAGGAACCGCAAAGGCAAAAAAACCATAATGGGAGTTATGTACAGGCCTCCTAACAGTGGTCAGGACCAGGGGCACAAAATGCACCACGAAATAGAAAGGGCATGTCAGAAAGGCAACGTCACAGGGATCATGCGGGACTTCAATATGCAGGTGGACTGGGTAAATAATGTTGCCGGTGGACCCAAAGAAAGGGAATTCATTGAATATTTACAGGAGGGCTTTTTGGAACAGCTTGTGATGGAGCCCACGAGGGAACAGGCCATTCTGGACTTAGTGTTATGTCATGAGCCAGACTTGATTAAAGATCTTAAAGTAAGGGAACACTTAGGAGGCAGTGATCATAATATGGTAGAATTCAATCTGCAATTTGAAAGAAAGGAGGTAGAATCAGATGTAAAGATGTTACAGTTAAATAAAGGTAACTACAGGGGCATGAGGGAGGAACTGACGAAAATCGACTGGGAGCAGAGCCTAGTGGGAAAGACAGTAGAACAGCAATGGCAGGAGTTTCTGGGAGTAATTGAGGACACAGTACAGAGGTTCATCCCAAAGAAAAGAAAGGTTATCAGAGGGGGGGGATTAGGCAGCCATGGCTGACAAAGGAAGTTAGGGAATGTATCAAAGCAAAAGGGAAAGCCTACAATGTGGCAAAGAGTAGTGGGAAGTCAGAAGATTGGGAAGGCTACAAAACCAAACAGAGGATAACAAAGAGAGAAATAAGGAAAGAGAGGATCAATTATGAAGGTAGGCTAGCCAGTAACATTAGGAATGATAGTAAAAGTTTCTTTAAATACATTAAAAACAAACGGGAGGAAAAAGTAGACATTGGGCCGCTCCAAAATGCGCTGGTAATCTAGTGATGGGAGACAAGGAAATAGCTGAGGAACTAAATAAGTACTTTGCGTCAGTCTTCGCAGTCGAAGACATGAGTAATATCCCAATAATTCAGGAGAGTCAGGGGGCAGAGTTGAATATGGTAGCCATCACAAAGGAGAAAGTGCTAGAGAAACTAAGAGGTCTAAAAATTGATAAATCTCTGGGCCCAGATGGGCTACATCCTAGAGTTCTAAAGGAGATAGCTGAAGAAATAGTGGAGGCGTTAGTTATGATCTTTCAAAATTCACTGGAGTCCGGGAAAGTCCCAGAGGATTGGAAAATCGCTGTTGTAACCCCCCTGTTCAAGAAGGGAACAAGAAAAAAGATGGAAAATTATAGGCCAATTAGCCTAACCTCGGTTGTTGGCAAGATCCATCGTTAAGGATGAGATTTCTAAATTCTTGGAAGTGCAGGGCCGGATTAGGACAAGTCAGCATGGATTTAGTAAGGGGAGGTCGTGCCTGACAAACCTGTTAGAGTTCTTTGAAGAGATAACAAATAGATTAGACCAAGGAGAGCCAATGGATGTTATCTATCTTGACTTCCAAAAGGCCTTTGATAAGGTGTCTCACGGGAGACTGCTGAGTAAAACAAGGGCCCATGGTATTCGAGGCAAGGTACTAACATGGATTGACGATTGGCTGTCAGACAGAAGGCAGAGAGTTGGGATAAAAGGTTCTTTTTCGGAATGGCAACCGGTGACGAGTGGTGTCCCGCAGGGTTCAGTGTTGGGGCCACAGCTGTTCTCTTTATATATTAACGATCTAGATGACGGGACTGGGAGCATTCTGGCTAAGTTTGCCGATGATACAAAGATAGGTGGAGGGGCAGGTAGTATTGAGGAGGTGAGGAGGCTGCAGAAAGATTTAGACAGTTTAGGAGAGTGGTCCAAGAAATGGCTGATGAAATTCAACGTGGGCAAGTGCGAGGTCTTGCACTTTGGAAAAAAGAATAGAGGCATGGACTATTTTCTAAACGGTGATAAAATTCATAATGGTGAAGTGCAAAGGGGCTTGGGAGTCCTAGTCCAGGATTCTCTAAAGGTAAACTTGCAGGTTGAGTCCGTAATTAAGAAAGCAAATGCAATGTTGTCATTTATCTCAAGAGGCTTGGAATATAAAAGCAGGGATGTACTTCTGAAGCTTTATAAAGCACTAGTTAGGCCCCGTTTAGAATACTGTGAGCAATTTTGAGCGCCACACCTCAGGAAGGACATACTGGCACTGGAGCGGGTCCAGCGGAGACTCACACGGATGATCCCAGGAATGGTAGGCCTAACATACGATGAACGTCTGAGGATCCTGGGATTATATTCATTGGAGTTTAGGAGGTTGAGGGGAGATCTAATAGAAACTTATAAGATAACGAATGGCTTAGATAGGGTGGACGTAGGGAAGTTGTTTCCATTAGCAGGGGAGACTAGGACCCGGGGGCACAGCCTTAGAATAAAAGGGAGTCACTTTAGAACAGAGATGAGGAGAAATTTCTTCAGCCAGAGAGTGGTGGGTCTGTGGAATTCATTGCCACAGTGGGCGGTGGAGGCCGGGAAGTAGTATTGAGGAGGTGAGGAGGCTGCAGAAAGATTTAGACAGTTTAGGAGAGTCTAAGACAGAAGTTGATAAATTCTTGATTTCTCGAGGAATTAAGGGCTATGGAGAGAGAGCGGGTAAATGGAGTTGAAATCAGCCATGATTGAATGGTGGAGTGGACTCGATGGGCCGAATGGCCTTACCTCCGCTCCTATGTCTTATGGTCTTATAGTCCTGAGGGAAGATCAACAATGGTTTCCCCGTGGTCCTCGTGGGGGTTATAAGGTCACACTTTCTGGCCGATATCCTAATCCCGCCAGTTGAAGCAGGCCGGGAGAATGGGAAACTTCAGGGCTCTCCTGCAATTCACCCAACAGAATGGAATTTGCGCCGGGTACAGCTCAGCCACAGCATTGCCCCCTATAGGTTTTGCCCTTCCATGCACAGAAACACTGGGCGCGATTCACCCAAATGGAAACAAAGTTCCACAGTGAGCGTGTTTAGCCGTGTGCTTCCCAGCGCTACAGAGATCGGGATGCCATTTACTAAAGCGATCCCCGACCTCCCCTCAACACCCATGCAGGTCACCCCAGCCTGATCACAAGCAGAAAATGCCACCCTGGCAGTGCCACATGGGCACCATGGCAGTGCCTGTCTGGCACCAAGGTGGCACAGCTAGGGTGCTAGGCTGGCACTGTCAGGGTACCCAGGTAGTATCAGCAGTGCCAGGGCACCGCCCTGCCCAAAGGGCATGCAGCTGGGGGCCTCCGATCCCCTGGGAGGCTCCTGCGAGTGCCGTTCTTGCTGAATGGCGTTCGCCCGAGGTCTCCGAGGTGAAGCCTCACGTATCTTGGGAATCTGCACATTCGAGTAAGACGAGTAGCCTCACTGTAACATGCAGATTTGCTAAAAAGTGATCTGTCCACAATGGGCGGGATTCACATTGCAATGACACGCGAGATCACACTGGATCTTGTGAGGCGGGGTGAGCCAGATAGATCCCGGGTACGGGGTCCCCAGCTGTAATCGGACACGCTGTCACAGCGAGCTGCGTTTGCGGTGCAGCGTGGCCATTAACTTAAACTCACTTAAATGCAGCTGACAAACAGGCAAAGCTCCTGGTCACAATACCCGGCTGTAATTACCCCAGATAGATTAGAAATACATTTACAGCAGTCAGAGCTTCACTGTGTCCTGTGACAGGGGTTGAGAAATGAGTCCTCACAACACAATTCAGTTTCACACATGCACTGACCAAATCCAGAAGCACTGCGGCAGCAAACATTTGTACCATTTGTAATGACACCTGAATGTTATAGTGAATTACTTTGCATGCTCCAAGAAGTAACTCTTTCTATGAAAACAGAAAGTTCTGAAAACACTCAGCCGGTCCAGCAGCATCTGTGGAGAGAGAAACAGCTAACGGGGGTGATTTCCCCTCCACGATGCGCCTGGTGCACCTCCTGCTATTCCGAGAGAATAGCAGGAGCCCTAAACCGGTATCATGCCGGGCACAGAATGGAGCACTGGACGGAATCCAGTTCATGACCTCAATATGTGTGAACCAGGTTTGCATATTTAAATGAGTATCGAAACACATTTCAATCTGTAATTCTGGGTATTAGCCAGGGGTTTGGGACAGGTTGGCAATGCCAGGGCGCCAAGGGGCAGTGCCAGCATGCCAAAGGGCACTGCCAAGGCAAATGGTGCCTAAGAGGGGCATGGCCTAAAAAGAGGGGCAATTGAGGGCCAGTGGCCGAAGATGGGAACATTCCATCCAAAATTAGTCATTTTTTGGGAGAATTCTGCCCAATGCCTTGAATCAACTTGAAATAAAGATCTGAAGTCAGTTTTGACTCAAAACATTAACGCTGTTTCTCTCTTCACAGCTGCTGTCAGACCTGCTGAGATTTCCAGCACAATGTTGCTTTGACTTCAGTTTCCAACATCAGTTTTTTGTTTGTATTTTTGCATTTTCTGTACCTCTCCTGTAGATCACTCCAGGTTTTCTCAGTTTTATAAGATGCCATGAGGCATAATTTCAAACCCTAGTAAAAACAAATACCAGAATTAAAAATTGACCATCCAGCAAAGATTCCGGCTCAGCCCTGGCTGCCTTTAGTGTTGATGACGCTTCTTCTTGAAATATTGTGTGAAGGGTGGTTCAGCACAGTGGGCTAAACAGCTGGCTTGTAATGCAGAACAAGACCAGCAGCGCGGGTTCAATTCCCATACCGGCCTCCCCGAACAGGCGCCGGAATGTGACGACTAGGGTCTTATCACAGTAACTTAATTTGAAGCCTACTTGTGACAATAAGCCATTATTATGAAGGTACCCCAACCTTAGGTTAGGAGCAATGTTTCCTTTCAAATTTAGTTGTGTGTGGAAAGTATTTTCAGTGCACGGGCCCTTTAAGTTTAGTTGCATGACCAAACACATCGGATTCATCATGGAATAAGCCATATCCAGGCTGCTGTGCAATCAGTGCAATTTAGCAGGAAGATTGGTCAGGCATTCCAGGATTTTGACACAGGGATTTTCCAATGAAGTGGTTTGGATGTGGATGGGAGTGTGTAATTAGGTGCAGTAACTGTCCTTATCCTCTCTTCATGGTTGACCAGACTATGTTCCTTCAATACCCCATCCCCCCCCCAATCCCCATCCCCCCACTCCCAGGGCTCCTCCCACTCCCAGGGCCCCTCCTCCCACTCCCAGGGCTCCTCCTCCCACTCCCAGGGCTCCTCCCACTCCCACTCTCACTCCCCCTCCCACTCCCAGGGCCCCTCCTCCCACTCCCAGGGCCCCCCCCCACTCCCAGGGCCCCTCCTCCCACTCCCAGGGCCCCCCCCCACTCCCAGGGCTCCTCCCACTCCCACTCTCACTCCCCCTCCCACTCCCAGGGCCCCTCCCACTCCCAGGGCCCCTCCCACTCCCCATCCCCCCTCCACCCCCGTCCCCGCCGCTGCAGCTCAATCACATTTTCTTGTTATTTTGCTCCCGGATCCGTCCGTCCTCCGGGTGGGGCCGGAAGTGGGGCCCTGAAGGGGAGGGACCGGAAGTGGGGGGAGGGACCGGAAGTGGGGGGAGGGACCGGAAGTGGGGGGGCGGGCCCGGCGGGTGACTGACAGTCTGGCCCCGCCCTCGGCGACACATGCGCGGTCCGCCTGCCGCACGGCCCTCTGGGAAGATGGCGGCCCCCGGCTCAGACCGATAGCAGAGAGCGCGGACCCCGCTCCCGCCGGCGGCCTCCCCGCGCCAACATGTCCGGAGAGCGGGTGAGAGAGAGACAGACAGCGCGGCAGCCCCCCCCCAGTTACTGAGTCTGAGTGAAGCCGGCTCCAGAACCCCCCCCACCCCGGTTGTGGTCCCAGCACCGACCCCTCTCTCTGTCAGGCAGCCAATCCTCTGTCCGTGCCGGGAACTTACCCTGAACACCATGGGCTCTTAACTTATTTAACAGTCTCCTATGCGGCACCTTGTCAAAAGCCTTCTGGAAATTAAATAAATCACATCCACTGGTTCTCCTTTGTCTAACTTCCTTGTTACCTCCTCAAAGAACTCTACCAGATTTGTCAGACACGACCTCCCTTTGACGAAGCCGTGCTGACTCAGTCCTATTTTGCCGTGCACTTGCCAGTACTCCGCAATCTCATCTTTAATAATGAACTCCAAAATCTTACTAATGACCAAAGTCAGGCTAACTGGACGATAATTTCCCATCTTCTCAGGGGGCAGCACGGTAACATTGTGGATAGCACAATTGCTTCACAGCTCCAGGGTCCCAGGTTCGATTCCGGCTTGGGTCACTGTCTGTGCGGAGTCTGCACATCCTCCCCGTGTGCGTGGGTTTCCTCCGGGTGCTCCGGTTTCCTCCCACAGTCCAAAGATGTGCGGGTTAGGTGGATTGGCCATGATAAATTGCCCTTAGTGTCCAAAATTGCCCTTAGTGTTGGGTAGGGTTACTGGATTATGGGGAGAGGGTGGCGGTGTGGACCTTGGGTAGGGTGCTCTTTCCAAGAGCCGGTGCAGACTCATTGGGCCGAATGGCCTCCTTCTGCACTGCAAATTCTATGAAATTCTGCCTCCCTCCCTTCTTAAACAGTGGTCTTGCATTCACTACTTTCCAGTCCTCTGGGACCCTCGCTGTCTTCAGTGATTCCTGAAAGATCATCACCAATGCCTCCACAATCTCCTCAGCTATCTCTTTTAGACCCTGGGGTGTAGTCTCTCCAGTCCAGATGATTTATCCACCTTCAGACCTTTCAGTTTCTCCAGCACCTTGACCTCCATGATGGCCACTGCACTTACCCCTGACTCTTGAAGTTCTGGAATCCCACTGCTGTCTTCCATTGTGAAGACTGATGCAAATTTTGTCCCCTTTTCTACTTCTGCAGCCTTATTTTCCTGTGCATCATTTATAAAAAAAATTATGAATTTGGATTTGGTACTGGGTAATGAACCAGGACGGGTGTTAGATTTGGAGGTAGGTGAGCACTTTGGTGATAGTGACCACAATTTGATTACTTCTACTTTAGTGATGGAAAGTTTAAACTAATTTGGCAGGGGAATGGGAACCGGATTTGTAGTCCAGCAACTAAGGTAGCTGATATTCAGGACGCCAAAGCATGTAATGAGGCAGTGGGGAAGGGAACACTGACAAAGGAGAGTATTTGCAGGCACGGAGATGGGTTGAAGTGTGTATACTTCAACGCAAGAAGCATCAGGAATAAGGTGGGTGAACTTAAGGCATGGATCGGTACTTGGGACTACGATGTGGTGGCCATCACGGAAACTTGGATAGAAGAGGGGCAGAAATGGTTGTTGGAGGTCCCTGGTTATAGATGTTTCAATAAGATTAGGGAGGGTGGTAAAAGAGGTGGGGGGGTGGCATTATTAATTAGAGATAGTATAACAGCTGCAGAAAGGCAGTTCGAGGAGTATCACCCTATTGAGGTAGTATGGGTTGAAGTCAGAAATAGGAAAGGAGCAGTCACCTTGTTAGGAGTTTTCTATAGGCCCCCCAATAGTAGCAGAGATGTGGAGGAACAGATTGGGAAACAGATTTTGGAAAGGTGCAGAAGTCATAGGGTAGTAGTCATGGGCGACTTTAACTTCCCAAATATTGAGTGGAAACTCTTTAGATCAAATAGTTTGGATGGGGTGGTGTTTGTGCAGTGTGTCCAGGAAGCTTTTCTAACACAGTATGTAGATTGTCCGACCAGAGGAGGGGCAATATTGGATTTAGTACTGGGTAATGAGCCAGGGCAAGTGATAGATTTGTTAGTGGGGGAGCATTTTGGAGATAGTGACCACAATTCTGTGACTTTCACTTTAGTAATGGAGAGGGATAGGTACGTGCAACAGGGCAAGGTTTACAATTGGGGGAAGGGTAAATACGATGTTGTCAGACAAGAATTGAAGTGCATAAGTTGGGAACATAGGCTGGCAGGGAAGGACACAAGTGAAATGTGGAACTTGTTCAAGGAACAGGTGCTAAGTGTCCTTGATATGTATGTCCCTGTCAGGCAGGGAAGAGATGGTCGAGTGAGAGAACCATGGTTGACAAGAGAGGTTGAATGTCTTGTTAAGAGAAAAAAGGTGACTTATGTAAGGCTGAAGAAACAAGGTTCAGACAGGGCATTGGAGGGATACAAGATAGCCAGGAGGGAACTGAAGAAAGGGATTAGGAGAGCTAAGAGAGGGCATGAACAATCTTTGGCGGGTAGGATCAAGGAAAACCCCAAGGCCTTTTACACATATGTGAGAAATATGAGAATGACTAGAGCGAGGGTAGGTCCGATCAAGGATAGTAGCGGGAGATTGTGTATTGAGTCTGAAGAGATAGGAGAGGTCTTGAATGAGTACTTTTCTTCTGTATTTACAAATGAGAGGGGCGATATTGTTGGAGAGGACAGTGTGAAACAGATTGGTAAGCTCGAGGAAATACTTGTTAGGAAGGAAGATGTGTTGGGCATTTTGAAAAACTTGAGGATAGACAAGTCCCCCGGGCCTGACGGGATATATCCAAGGATTCTATGGGAAGCAAGAGATGAAATTGCAGAGCCGTTGGCAATTATCTTTTCGTCCTCACTGTCAACAGGGGTGGTACCAGGGGATTGGAGAGTGGCGAATGTCGTGCCCCTGTTCAAAAAAGGAACTAGGGATAACCCTGGGAATTACAGGCCAGTTAGTCTTACTTCGGTGGTAGGCAAAGTAATGGAAAGGGTACTGAAGGATAGGATTTCTGAGCATCTGGAAAGACACTGCTTGATTCGGGATAGTCAGCACGGATTTGTGAGGGGTAGGTCTTGCCTTACAAATCTTATTGAATTCTTTGAGGAGGTGACCAAGCATGTGGATGAAGGTAAAGCAGTGGATGTAGTGTACATGGATTTTAGTAAGGCATTTGATAAAGTTCCCCATGGTAGGCTTCTGCACAAAGTAAGGAGGCATGGGATAGTGGGAAATTTGGCCAGTTGGATAACGAACTGGCTAACCGATAGAAGTCAGAGAGTGGTGGTGGATAGCAAATATTCAGCCTGGATCCCCGTTACCAGTGGTGTACCGCAGGGATCAGTTCTGGGTCCTCTGCTGTTTGTGATTTTCATTAATGACTTGGATGAGGGAGTTGAAGGGTGGGTCAGTAAATTTGCAGACGATACGAAGATTGGTGGAGTTGTGGATAGTAAGGAGGGCTGTTGTCGGCTGCAAAGAGACATAGATAGGATGCAGAGCTGGGCTGAGAAGTGGCAGATGGAGTTTAACCCTGAAAAGTGTGAGGTTGTCCATTTTGGAAGGACAAATATGAATGGGGAATACAGGGTTAACAGTAGAGTTCTTGGCATTGTGGAGGAGCAGAGAGACCTTGGGGTCTATGTTCATACATCTTTGAAAGTTGCCACTCAAGTGGATAGAGCTGTGAAGAAGGCCTATGGTGTGCTCGCGTTCATTAACAGAGGGATTGAATTTAAGAGCCGTGAGGTGATGATGCAGCTGTACAAAACTTTGGTAAGGCCACATTTGGAGTACTGTGTACAGTTCTGGTCGCCTCATTTTAGGAAGGATGTGGAAGCTCTGGAAAAGGTGCAAAGAAGATTTACCAGGATGTTGCCTGGAATGGAGAGTAGGTCTTACGAGGAAAGGTTGAGGGTGCTAGGCCTTTTCTCATTAGAGCGGAGAAGGATGAGGGGCGACTTGATAGAGGTTTATAAGATGATCAGGGGAATAGCTAGAGTAGACAGTCAGAGACTTTTTCCCCAGGTGGAACACACCATTACAAGGGGACATAAATTTAAGGTGAAAGGTGGAAGATATAGGAGGGATATCAGAGGTAGGTTCTTTACCCAGAGAGTAGTGGGGGCATGGAATGCACTGCCTGTGGAAGTAGTTGAGTCGGAAACATTAGGGACCTTCAAGCAGCTATTAGATAGGTACATGGATTACGGTAAAATGATATAGTGTAGATTTATTTGTTCTTAAGGGCAGCACGGTAGCATTGTGGATAGCACAATTGCTTCACAGCTCCAGGGTCCCAGGTTTGATTCCGGCTTGGGTCACTGTCTGTGCGGAGTCTGCACGTCCTCCCCGTGTCTGCGTGGGTTTCCTCCGGGTGCTCCGGTTTCCTCCCACAGTCCAAAGATGTGCGGGTTAGGTGAATTGGCCAATGATAAATTGCCCTTAATGTCCAAATTGCCCTTGGTGTTGGGTGAAGGTGTTGAGTTTGGGTAGGGTGCTCTTTCCAAGAGCCGGTGCAGACTCAAAGGGCTGAATGGCCTCCTTCTGCACTGTAAATTCAATGATAATCTATGATTAATCTAGGACAAAGGTTCGGCACAACATCATGGGCCGAAGGGCCTGTTCTGTGCTGTATTTTCTATGTTCTATGTATGTTAGGCCGACCATTCCTGGGAACATCCGTGTGAATCTCTGCTGGACCCGCTCCAGTGCCAGTATGTCTTTCCTGAGGTGTGGGGCCCAAAATTGCTCACAGTATTCTAAATGGGGCCTAACTAATGCTTTATAAAGCTTCAGAAGTACATCCCTGCTTTTATATTCCAAGCTCTTGAGATAAATGACAACATTGCATTTGCTTTCTTAATTACGGACTCAACCTGCAAGTTTACCTTTCGAGAATCCTGGACTAGGACTCCCAATCTATGATTAATCTAGGACAAAGGTTCGGCACAACATCGTGGGCCGAAGGGCCTGTTCTGTGCTGTATTTTCTATGTTCTATGTTCTATGTTAAAGGGATAGGTATATACCGCAGGGCAAGAATCTGGGGGAAAGCTAATTATGATGCGATGAGGCAAGACTTAGGATGCATCGGATGGAGAGGAAAACTGCAGGGGATGGGCACAATGGAAATGTGGAGCTTGTTCAAGGAACAGCTACTGCGTGTCCTTGATAAGTATGTACCTGTCAGGCAGGGAGGAAGTGGTCGAGCAAGGGAAACGTGGTTTACTAAGTCAGTCGAAACACTTGTCAAAAGGAAGAAGGAGGCTTATGTAAAGATGAGACATGAAGGATCAGTTAGGGCGCACGAGAGTTACAAGTTAGCTAGGAAGGTTGGAAGGACCTAAAGAGAGAGCTAAGAAGAGCCAGGAGGGGACATGAGAAGTCTTTGGCAGGTAGGATCAAGGATAACCCTAAAGCTTTCTATAGATATGTCAGGAATAAAAGAATGACGAGGGTAAGAGTAGGGCCAGTCAAGGACAGTAGTGGGAAGTTGTGCTTGGAGTCCGAGGAGATAGGAGAGGTGCTGAAAGAATATTTTTTGTCAGTATTCACACAGGAAAAAGACAATGTTGTCGAGGAGAATACTGAGATTCAGGCTGCTAGACTAGAAGGGCTTGAGGTTCATAAGGAGGAGGTGTTAACAATTCTGGAAAGTGTGAAAATAGATAAGTCCCCTGGGCCGGATGGGAGTTATCCTAGGATTCTCAGGGAAGCTAGGGAGGAGATTGCTGAGCCTTTGGCTTTGATCTTTAAGTCATCTTTGTCCACAGGAATAGTGCCAGAAGACTGGAGGATAGCAAATGTTGTCCCCTTGTTCAAGAAGAGGAGCAGAGACAACCCCGGTAACTATAGACCAGTGAGCCTTACTTCTGTTGTGGGAAGGTCTTGGAAAGGTTTTTAAGAGATAGGATGTATAATCATCTGGAAAGGAATAATTTGATTAGAGATAGTCAACACGGTTTTGTGAAGGGTAGGTCGTGCCTCACAAACTTTATTGAGTTCTTTGAGAAGGTGAGCAAACAGGTGGATGAGGGTAAAGCAGTTGATGTGGTGTATATGGATTTCAGTAAAGCGTTTGATAAGGTTCCCCACGGTAGGCTACTGCAGAAAATACGGAAGCATGGGATTCAGGGAGATTTAGCAGTTTGGATCAGAAATTGGCTAGCTGGAAGAAGACAAAGGGTGGTGGTTGATGGGAAGTGTTCAGACTGGAGTCCAGTTACTAGTGGTGTACCACAAGGATCTGTTTTGGGGCCACTGCTGTTTGTCATTTTTATAAATGACCTGGAGGACGGCGTAGAAGGATGGGTGAGTAAATTTGCAGATGACACTAAAGTCGGTGGAGTTGTGGACAGTGCGGAAGGATGTTACAAGTTACAGAGGGACATCGATAAGCTGCAGCGCTGGGCTGAGAGGTGGCAAATGGAGTTTAATGCAGAAAAGTGTGAGGTGATTCATTTTGGAAGGAATAACAGGAAGACAGAGTACTGGGCTAATGGTAAGATTCTTGGCAGTGTGGATGAGCAGAGAGATCTCGGTGTCCATGTACATAAATCCCTGAAAGTTGCCACTCAGGTTGAGAGCGTTGTTAAGAAGGCGTACGGTGTGTTAGCTTTTATTGGTTGAGGGATTGAGTTTAGGAGCCATGAGGTCATGTTGCAGCTGTACAAAACTCTCGTGCGGCCGCATTTGGAGTATTGCGTGCAATTCTGGTCGCCGCATTATAGGAAGGATGTGGAAACATTGGAAAGGGTGCAGAGGAGATTTACTAGAATGTTGCCTGGTATGGAGGGAAGATCTTATGAGGAAAGGCTGAGGGGCTTGAGGCTGTTTTCGTTAGAGAAAAGAAGGTTAAGAGGTGACTTAATTGAGGCATACAAGATGATCAGAGGATTGGATAGGGTAGACAGTGAGAGCCTTTTTCCTCAGATGGTGATGTCTAGCACGAGGGGACATAGCTTTAAATTGAGGGGAGATAGATATAAGACAGATGTCAGAGATAGGTTCTTTACTCGGAGAGTAGTAAGGGCGTGGAATACCCTGCCTGCAACAGTAGTGGACTCGCCAACACTAAGGGCATTCAAATGGTCATTGGATAGACATGTGGACGATAAGGGAATAGTATAGATGGGCTTTAGGTCGGCGCAACATCGAGGGCCGAAGGGCCTGTACTGCGCTGTAATGTTCTATGAAGTACCCAATTCTTTTTTTCTTCCAACTAAGGGGCAATTTAGCATAGCTCATACCCTGCACATCTTTGGGTTGTGGGGGTGAGACCCACACAGACACGGGGAGAATGTGCAAACTCGATGGGTCGAATGGCCTCCTTCTGCACTGTAAATTCTATGATAATCACTATGATAATCCACACGGACAGTGACCCAGGGCCAGGATCGAACCTGGGACCTCGGCGCCGTGAGGCAGCAGTGCTGACCCCTGTGCCGCCGTGCTGCCTAAAGTTCTCATCACTATCCTGCATTCTCACCTCCTTTAACTTTGATTTTTTAATTTTCCATACAACTGAACACTTGCCCCCCCCATTTAGTTTAAAGCCCCTCATACCTCCGAAACTGAAATACCCCCTATCCCTTCCCCCGTCCTCTCCCCCGTCCCTGACTTTCTAACCCCAACCCGATTCCTGACCCCTCCCCTATCCCCGACCTTCCTCTATCCCCGACCTGCTCCCCCTAACTCCAACTCCCTCACGCCGATCCCCTACCCCCTCTTATCCCAACTTTCTAACTCCAACCCCCTCACCCAATTCTTGACCCCCGACCCCTAACCCTATCCTCGACCCCATTTCTATGAACCCCTATCCCAGCCTGACCTCCGATGTCCCTCAACCTCCTCCAATATCCCCGACTCCCCTGCTCTTACCCCTGAATACCCCTTACCCCCGACAGACCCTGGTTAAAACCTCTACAGCCCTCTCAGACCCCCGAACCCAACCCTCCATTCACACGCCCGATCCAACCTAAATACCCGCCCTAACCAAATCTGACACCCCCTCAAATGCCTAACACCCATATCTTCTATCTGAGTCATGCCACCACCTCCACTAAAACTAGCCCAGGCCTTCTGTTTGCAGTGGGCAATAAATGCCTCTGTCGAGGTTGCCCAAAGTCATTGCTCTGTGTGTGTGGTTGGTGGGGGGGGGGGTCTGGGGGTGTGGGGGAGGGGGGCACTCGCTTGACTCACTCTGTGCTCCGCTTTAGAATGGCACAGTTAAACACGCCCGCTTCCCCCATTCCTATCTCTCCTTTAGCTGCAGCTCTGCTATTGTCACTCCGTAAGGTTGACTGCCTTGTACCTTGTTATCTTTTGAACCACATTGGAGTGGAAAATGGTTTACGTCACAGTGTGAGGGTGGTGGAGGGGGCATAAGAATAAATGCACAAGGTTTTTCTCCACATTCTGAGAGTGGGTCCCTCGGTGCGCACTTTGGGGAAAGAAAGGATTTCAGGATGTTGGCGAACGATTGGGTGAGCTTTGTAGCAGGAACGGAATAGTGTGTGTATATCATTTGGAGGTTGGAACAGTGTTGAACAGAATGTAAGCAGCTTGTATTTAATCTGTGATGCTGCTGCAGTTTTTGTCACATTCTGTTTTATATTTTCTGCACTAAAAATTTGCAGATAATTGTTATAAACAAATGTTGAATATTCAAGGGAGATTCACAATTAATTTTACTACCAAGGCAGCATAAGCTAATTTCACCAAGTCGTTGGTGCACATCTTTGAAAGAATGAGTTTAGGTTCAATGGGCGGATGGTGAGGGGTACAAGTATTTAGTTGTTTGCAAGTATATACTGATGCTGTATTTAAAAAGGACAGTAACATTGAGTTTTATAAATAGGCATATACAGTACCAGACTGAACAGAGGATGAAAAGATAGTAAAAGCTAATGTTGAAACCAAAGGGAACAGAACAAACGTGCTTTTATACTCTGTCCAGTTTCGGTACCAAATTATAGAAAGAATATGAAAGTTCCAGAGAATCTACAACACAGATCCAGAGAATTATACCAAGGATGGAAATAATCCTAATCCTGTTATCTCTATTGGAGCACAGAGGCTCAAAGGGAAATTAAGATTTAAAAAAAATTTTGATAGGGAAAAATTATTTTGCCTGGCTGGAGATGATTCAGCAATGAGTTAGAAGCAGTTTGAACCTCGTGAGGCAATAATTTGGGAGTAATCCCCATCTTGCAGAGAGAAGCAGTGTAAAGTTCTTTGCTGCAGGAACTGGCTGAAGCAACTTTTAACAAGATAAGCATTTGAAAGAGGAAAATGGGAGGCTAAAAGCAGAGAGAGCTGCACAATGGGACAGTTTGTCATGGTGAATTGAATGGCCACCTCCCATGCTGCAAATGGTCTTGAGATATAACCAGTGGGTTACTTTTGGATTTGGTTATTTTATAGTCAAATGTTACCGACAATTTGTGCACAGTCAGATGTCACAGCTGGGAATCGGGATGAATATGCCGTTGATGTGATCTGAGTGAAAGGATGAATATTGGGCAGAATGAGAGGAAAATCTCTCCCCCCTTCTCCATATGGGTTGTGTGATCTTAAATTTGTTCCCGAGCGAGGAGAGAGTCTCTGTTTAATGTTTGATCCGAAAGACCTTTGGTGATTTCGGTAACTCAACATTGAGCTAAGGCTCCAGAGTGGGTTGTGTGCTCCAGTCTGTCCGGGGGTGAGGGGGGGTGGGGGGGGTTGTACCTACATCCTCTGGCTTAGAGCAGAGAGTGCTAACCATTTCAAATTGTCACTCAGCAATTTCAGGAAAGGTCAGGAAAAAAATTTGCACAGGTATAAATAGCCAGAGTGACTCTGGGCAGTGTAGTTAGTTGATCAAGCAATTGTGTGATACTGTCCATGGTGAGGAAGCAGTGTGTTTCTATGGAAGGTGAGCTCGGTGGTGTACACGTGGTATCTCTCAACTCCACTAATCTTGGAGAGGCATTTACTGCATTGACTAAAGTCAGTAAAGATAATCTGTACAACAGGGAGAATGGTGGTTTTAGCTACACAGATTGGTAACATGATCATACCCTGTATCACGTATCAGCTTGATGATAACTTACTGCAATGTTGGAAGATTTTTGAATATGAATTTTACTCCAAAGTCTGACTTGGTTTTATTGCGAAGGTGAGTGGGATTCTGTCCTCTGGAACCTCATTGCATCTAGCCCCGATATTAAACAGCGGAATCACCGAGGAGTTGAAATAATACGTGGAGAATTAAACAAAATATTGAGATTGTTACTCTGAATATTTAAGCTGGTCAGTGTGGAACAGCACAGGATTCATTTTCTCCATATGGAGAAGGGGAGAGAATTTTTTTTTAAAAAAAAATAAAATAAATTTAGAGTACCCAATTCATTTTTTCCAATTTAAGGGCAATTTAGAGTGTTCAATCCACCTACCCTGCACATCTTTGGGTTGTGGGGGCAAAACCCACACAGACACGGGGAGAATGTGCAAACTCCATATGGACAGTGACCCAGAGCCAGGATCGAACCTGAGACCTCGGTGCCGTGAGACTGCAGGGCTAACCCACTGCGCCACGGTGCTGCCTGAGGGGAGAGAAATTCAACTCTAATCACAGGCATATCACCGCTACAAATGTACAATTCCTCCATCACAAATATTTTTATTTTATGGCCAAATGTACTGATTCAGTTTGAAGTTGACTCAATTTTGTGTAATCCGTGACCTGACATTGTGTGTTATCAAATTACCTCCCAAATGAATCTAACATTTAGAAATGCATTTGAATTGCACATTCAGTTTGATTAGCGTCTGTCTTTCAGTGTTGATGTTTTTGATATTGTGTGGCCGCTCTATAATGATCCACATCACACCTGCACATTCTTCAATGCGCACCTTTAGGTATTGGATAATTTTGGTTGTCGGTAAATTTGTCATTTCTGAAACATTATCCCTTCTAGAACTCTGCTGCTCACGGTGAGAATTCTTCTAGAATCATCCGAGTTGGAACGAGAAAGAGTCAGGTAAGTTGCTAACTTCTTGTTTCTGAAAGATTCCCAGCAAGCTGAAGCTATATCTGTATTGAATTCTGCATCCTGCTGTTTTTTGTGGGGAAAATAATCAAAATCCTTTGATTTCCTCAATGGTTAAGACATCATTTCAAAACTCTAACACGTTTGTATGGACGGAGCACTGTACCTTCAGGCAATTCCTGTGTGCAGCATCATAGCTTAAACTCGTGGGATGGTATTGTAATCACCATGAGCAGTAGCTAGTGTGTGAAGGTGATGGGTTTTCCCGCCGTCTCTTATCCATATCGGCAGAATTGTGCCAGTTTGTAGCTGAGTCATTGCAGAGGGAATTGTGGGAGGGGGAGCTTGCATCATTAAACTAAAGGGAGGGGCAGGTGGACTGTCTAGATAAGTACTTTTGTTCAGAGAATTCTCCAGATTACTACACAATAATTGTCAAGATTCCTCTGAAATACTGGTAAGAGTTTCAGCAAAAATATGTACAGCTATACAACAGCCGCTTAAACCTTTCTCGATCTAGCATTAGATATGCGTTTCTCTGAGACCAAGCATGCAAGTGCAGCAAGCAGTTAAGGAGGCAAATGATATGTTGGCCTTCATTGCAAGAGGATCAAGGATCTCTTGCTGCAGCTGTACAGGGTCTGGGTGAGACCACACCTGGAGTATTGTGTTCAGTTTTGGTCTCCTTGCCAAAGAAAGGATAAACTTGTCATTGAGGGAGAGCAGCGAAGGTTCACCAGACTGATTCCCGGGATGGCAGGATTGTTGTGTGAGGAGAGATTGGGTTGACGGGGCCTGTATTCACTGGAGTTCAGAAGAATGAGAGGGAACCTCTAACGACATAGGTAGGAAAGGGGACAAGGATGTCAGGCAGGCTTTCAGGGAGCTAGGATGGAAGCTCAGAACTAGAACAAACAGAGTTGTTATCTCTGGGTTGTTGCCCGTGCCACGTGATAGTGAGATGAGGAATAGGGAGAGAGAGCAATTAAACACGTGGCTACAGGGATGGTGCAGGCAGGAGGGATTCAGATTTCTGGATAACTGGGGCTCTTTCAGGGGAAGGCGGGACCTCTACAGACAGGATGGTCTACATCTGAACCTGAGGGGCACAAATATCCAGGGGGGGAGATTTGCTAGTGCTCTCTGGGGGGGTTTAAATTAATGCAGCAGGGGCATGGGAACCTGGATTGTAGTTTTAGGGTATAGAGTATAGAGAGTATGAGAATGAGAGTATAGAGGTCAGGAGCACAGATTTGACGTCGCAGGAGGGGGCCAGTGTTCAGGTAGGTGGTTTGAAGTGTGTCTACTTCAATGCCAGGAGTATACGAAACAAGGTAGGGGAACCGGCAGCATGGGTTGGTACCTGGGACTTCGATGTTGTGGCCATTTCGGAGACATGGATAGAGCAGGGACAGGAATGGATGTTGCAAGTTCCGGGGTTTAGGTGTTTTAGTAAGCTCAGAGAAGGAGGAAAAAGAGGGGGAGGTGTGGCGCTGCTAGTCAAGAGCAGTATTACGGTGGCGGAGAGGATGCTAGATGGGGACTCTTCCGAGGTAGTATGGGCTGAAGTTAGAAACAGGAAAGGAGAGGTCACCCTGTTGGGAGTTTTTTATAGGCCTCCTAATAGTTCTAGGGATGTAGAGGAAAGGATGGCGAAGATGATTCTGGATAAGAGCGAAAGTAACAGGGTAGTTATTATGGGAGACTTTAACTTTCCAAATATTGACTGGAAAAGATATAGTTCGAGTACAATAGATGGGTCGTTTTTTGTACAGTGTGTGCAGGAGGGTTTCCTGAAACAATATGTTGACAGGCCAACAAGAGGCGAGGCCACGTTGGATTTGGTTTTGGGTAATGAACCAGGCCAGGTGTTGGATTTGGAGGTAGGAGAGCACTTTGGGGACAGTGACCACAATTCGGTGACGTTTACGTTAATGATGGAAAGGGATAAGTATACACTGCAGGGCAAGAGTTATAGCTGGGGGAAGGGCAATTATGATGCCATTAGACGTGACTTGGGGGGGGATAAGGTGGAGAAGTAGGCTGCAAGTGTTGGGCACACTGGATAAGTGGGGCTTGTTCAAGGATCAGCTACTGCGTGTTCTTGATAAGTATGTACCGGTCAGGCAGGGAGGAAGGCGTCGAGCGAGGGAACCGTGGTTTACCAAGGAAGTGGAATCTCTTGTTAAGAGGAAGAAGGAGGCCTATGTGAAGATGAGGTGTGAAGTTTCAGTTGGGGCGATGGATAGTTACAAGGTAGCGAGGAAGGATCTAAAGAGAGAGCTAAGGCGAGGAAGGATCTAAAGAGAGAGCTAAGACGAGCAAGGCGGGGACATGAGAAGTATTTGGCAGGAAGGAACAAGGAAAACCCAAAAGCTTTCTATAGGTATGTCAGGAATAAACAAATGACTAGGGAAAGAGTAGGACCAGTCAAGGACAGGGATGGGAAATTGTGTGTGGAGTCTGAAGAGATAGGCGAGATACTAAATTAATATTTTTCGTCAGTATTCACTCAGGAAAAAGATAATGTTGTGGAGGAGAATGCTGAGCCCCAGGCTAATAGAATAGATGGCATTGAGGTACGTAGGGAAGAGGTGTTGGCAATTCTGGACAGGCTGAAAATAGGTAAGTCCCCGGGACCTGATGGGATTTATCCTAGGATTCTCTGGGAGGCCAGGGAAGAGATTGCTGGACCTTTGGCTTTGATTTTTATGTCATCATTGGCTACAGGAATAGTGCCAGAGGACTGGAGGACAGCAAATGTGGTCCCTTTGTTCAAAAAGGGGAGCAGAGACAACCCCGGCAACTGTAGACCGGTGAGCCTCACGTCTGTAGTGGGTAAAGTCTTGGAGGGGATTATAAGAGACAAGATTTATAATCATCTAGATAGGAATAATATGATCAGGGATAGGCAGCATGGCTTTGTGAAGGGTAAGTCATGCCTCACAAACCTTATTGAGTTCTTTGAGAAGGTGACTGAACAGGTAGATGAGGGTAGAGCAGTTGATGTGGTGTATATGGATTTCAGCAAAGCGTTTGATAAGGTTCCCCACGGTAGGCTATTGCAGAAAATACGAAGGCTGGGGATTGAGGGTGATTTAGAGATGTGGATCAGAAATTGGCTAGCTGAAAGAAGACAGAGGGTGGTGGTTGATGGGAAATGTTCAGATTGGAGTACAGTCACAAGTGGAGTACCACAAGGATCTGTTCTGGGGCCGTTGCTGTTTGTCATTTTTATCAATGACCTAGAGGAAGGCGCAGAAGGGTGGGTGAGTAAATTTGCAGACGATACTAAAGTCGGTGGTGTTGTCGATAGTGTGGAAGGATGTAGCAGGCTACAGAGGGATATAGATAAGCTGCAGAGCTGGGCTGAGAGATGGCAAATGGAGTTTAATGTAGAGAAATGTGAGGTGATTCACTTTGGAAGGAATAACAGGAATGCGGAATATTTGGCTAATGGTAAAGTTCTTGAAAGTGTGGATGAGCAGAGGGATCTAGGTGTCCATGTACATAGATCCCTGAAAGTTGCCACCCAGGTTGATAGGGTTATGAAGAAGGCCTATGGAGTGTTGGCCTTTATTGGTAGAGGGATTGAGTTCCGGAGTCGGGAGGTCATGTTGCAGCTGTACAGAACTCTGGTACGGCCGCATTTGGAGTATTGCGTACAGTTCTGGTCACCGCATTATAGGAAGGACGTGGAGGCTTTGGAGCGGGTGCAGAGGAGATTTACCAGGATGTTGCCTGGTATGGAGGGAAAATCTTATGAGGAAAGGCTGATGGCCTTGAGGTTGTTTTCGTTGGAGAGAAGAAGGTTAAGAGGAGACTTAATAGAGGCATACAAAATGATCAGGGGGTTGGATAGGGTGGACAGTGAGAGCCTTCTCCCGCGGATGGAAATGGCTGGCACGAGGGGACATAACTTTAAACTGAGGGGTATTAGATATAGGACAGCGGTCAGAGGTAGGTTCTTTACGCAAAGAGTAGTGAGGCCGTGGAATGCCCTACCTGCTACAGTAGTGAACTCGCCAACATTGAGGGCATTTAAAAGTTTATTGGATAAACATATGGATGATAATGGCATAGTGTAGGTTAGATGGCTTTTGTTTTGGTGCAACATCGTGGGCCGAAGGGCCTGTACTGCGCTGTATCGTTCTATGTTCTATGAACCTCATTGAAATGTATAAAATTCAGACAGGGTTGGACAGACTGCTATGGGCAGCACGGTAGCACAATGGTTAGCACTTTTGCTTCACAGTGCCAGGGTCCCAGGTTCCATTCCCAGCTTGGGTCACTGTCTGTGCGGAGTCTGCACGTCCTCCCCGTGTCTGCGTGGGTTTCCTCCGGGTGCTCTGGTTTTCTCCCACAAGCACCGAAAGACGTGCAGGTTAGGTGGATTGGACACACTAAATTGCCCCTTAATTGGAAAAAAATGAATTGGGTACTCGTTGCTTGAGAAGGTGGGGCAGTTTTATTTTGCTGTGACCTGACTTGTATTTGTTGTATCTCGTGTACAGGAGTGAGCTCGAGTCTCTGATTTCTCTGTTAGTGCCTCCAATGTGTGAAATCTGATCAGTCTTGTTTCATGTCTCACAGCTTGCTCGAACTCAGACTGGCTCTGTGACAGACATGCTGAAAGAGCATTATCCAACGGCACAATTTGAAATCGGTAAGTGCGTGGTGCTTGTGGAGTTGGGGGTGAATCGAATTATCAGCCTCATGTGGAGAGAATACACATCACAACAATTCTGGTGTGAAATGGAGAAGGAACAGTGAAGGACTATCGGAGATACTAATATTGCAGAAGAGACAGAGGTGGTCTTATTGGGGTATTTAGGAAATAGATAAGCGATGAGCCCAAAACATAAACATAACAGAAAACATTGGAACTGAGTAAATCATTTAACAACCCCCGCCCCCAGCCTGTTCCTCCATCCAATCAGAGTTCATCTGTGCTTCATCTACTCACCTTTGCTCGGTATCCTTCATATTCTTGCTTTACTCAAATCTATTGGTACCAGCCAGATTTCCATTGCATGTGAAAATGTGTTCCCTAATGTCACTTCTGAAAGGCTTAGTTTTGATTTTATTCTGGGCTCCCCCAGCAGAAGAAATGATTTGTCTCTATCGACTTTATCATTTGAGTTACTTCAATTAGATCATCTGTTTTTTTAAAAATATTTTTATTCTCCTCCTTTTTCACATTTTCTCCCACATTTACACCAATCAACAATAAACAATAATCAGCAAAATATGTCAATCCCCATAATAACAACAATCCCATCCGCCCACCAACCCCCAAACATTAGCCCGCATGTTTACATAAACAAATGACAAAAAGGAATCCGGGATTACCCAGAGTCACCTTAATCTACACAGCCCCCCACCCCCCCCCAACTAATGTTCAATGTTATCCAGTTCTTGAAAGTGCATAATAAATAATGCTCATGACTTGTAGAACCCCTCCGAGCTTCCCCTCAGTTCGAACTTAACCGTCTCAAGGGTCAAGTATTCCAACAGGTCCCCCCGCCACGCCAGGGCACTGGGTGGAGAGGCTGCTCTCCATCCCAGCAGGATCCGCCTTCGGGCGATCAACAAGGCGACGGCTACAACATCTTCCTCCGCGCCCGTTTCCAACCCTGGCTGGTCCGACACCCAGAATATGGCCTCCCGGGGGCCCGGGTCCAGTTTCACACGCAGCACTTTGGAAATTACCTTAAAAACCGCCTTCCAGTTCGCCCCTCGCTTTGGACAGGACCAAAACATATGAACGTGATTAGCGGGGGCCCCCCCGCAATGCTCACACACATCCTCTACTCCTTCAAAAAATCGCCTCATCCTCGCTCTCGTGAGGTGTGCTCTGTATACCACCTTCAGCTGTATCAGCCCCAACCTCGCACGTGAGGTGGAGGCATTCACTCTCCGGAGCACCTCACACCAGACTCCCTCCTCTATAACCTCTCCCAGCTCTTCCTCCCACTTTGCTTTGATCCCTTCCAGTGGTACCTTATCCTCTTGCAAAATAGCTCCGTACACCGCTGACACTGCCCCCTTCTCCAGTCCCCTTGTCGTCAGCACCTCCTCCAGCAATGTGGAGGCCAGTTCCTCTGGGAAGCTCTGTATCTCCTTCCTGGCAAAATCCCGAACCTGCATGTACCTAAACACTTCTCCCTGCTCTAGCCCATACTTCGCTTCCAGCTCTCCCCACCAAACTAGTGATGTTGTACCTGCGAAGCCTCCCCCACTCCCGGGCAACCTGCACCCCCAGATACCTAAAATGAGTCCCTTCTCTACGGAATGGCAGCCCCCCTCCCCTGTGCCCACACCCGGCCGAGACACCACAAAATTCTCACTCTTGTCCAGGTTCAGCTTGTACCCCGAGAAAGACCTAAATACCCGCAGTAGCTCCAATATTCCTCCTATCGACGCACTCGGTTCCGACACATACAGCAGCAAGTTGTCGACATATAAGGACACCCTATGCTCTATCCCCCCCCCCCCCGCACTATTCCTTTCCATGCTCCTGAACTTCTCAATGCGATGGCCAACGGCTCAATCGCAAGTGCAAACAGCAGGGGGGACATAGGACATCCCTGTCTCGTCCCACGGTGGAGAGAAAAGTATCTCAAACTGATATTATTTGTGCGGACACTCGCCTTCGGCTCCTTAAATAATAGCTTTACCCAGTTCACAAACCTTGGTCCAATCCCAAACCGCTCCAGCACTGCCATCAAGTACCCCCATTCTACCCGATCAAACGCCTTCTCGGCGTCCAATGCCACAACTACCTCTGTTTCCTTCCCTTCCGCCGGTGCCATAACAACGTTCAAAACCCTCCTAATGTTCGAAAACAGCTGCCTCCCTTTCACGAATCCCGTCTGATCCTCCCCTATCACCTTCAGGAGGCACTCCTCCAGCCTACCCGCCAGTACCTTCGCCAACACTTTTGCGTCCAAATTCAGAAGTGATATGGGCCGATACGACCTGCACTGCGTCGGATCCTTATCTTTTTTGAGCAACAGTGAAATCAATGCCCGTCCCAAGGTTTGCGGCAACACCCCCTTCCCAATCGCCTCCTCAAACATTCCCACCATCAGGGGTGCCAAACTATCCTTAAATTTTTTATAATATTCCACCGGAAACCCATCCGGCCCTGCCACCTTCCTCGACTGCATCCTCCCAATCACATCCTTTATCTCCTGCTCCACTATTGCTCCTTCTAATGTAGCCCTGTCCCCCTCCCCTAGCCTCGGGTACTCCAACCCATCTAGAAATTCCTGCATCTCACGGTCTTCCCCGGGTGGCTCTGACCTGTACAACCTCTCCTAGAACTCCTCAAAAACCATGTTAATCAGCACTGGTGTGGAGATGCCGGCGTTGGACTGGGGTGAGCACAGTACGAAATCTTACAACACCAGGTTAAAGTCCAACAGGTTTGTTTCGATGTCACTAGCTTTCGGAGCGCTGCTCCTTCCTCAGGTGAATGAAGAGGTATGTTCCAGAAACACATATATAGACAAATTCAAAGATGCCAAACAATGCTTGGAATGCGAGCATTAGCAGATGATTAAATCTTTACAGATCCAGAGATGGGGTAACCCCAGGTTAAAGAGGTGTGAATTGTACCAAGCCAGGACAGTTGGTAGGATTTCGCAGGCCAGATGGTGGGGGATGAATGTAATGCGACACGAATCTCCGGTCCCGGTTGAGGCCGCACTCATGTGTGCGGAACTTGGCTATAAGTTTCTGCTCGGCGATTCTGCGTTGTCGCGGGTCCTGAAGGCCGCCTTGGAGAACGCATACCCGGAGATCAGAGGCTGAATGCCCTTGACTGCTGAAGTGTTCCCCGACTGGAAGGGAACATTCCTGCCTGGTGATCGTTGCGCGATGTCCGTTCATTCGTTGTCGCAGCGTCTGCATGGTCTCGCCAATGTACCACGCTTCGGGACATCCTTTCCTGCAGCGTATGAGGTAGACAACGTTGGCCGAGTCGCACGAGTATGTACCGCGTACCTGGTGGGTGGTGTTCTCACGTGTAATAGTGGTATCCATGTCGATGATCTGGCAGGTCTTGCAGAGATTGCCATGACAGGGTTGTGTGGTGTCGTGGTCACTGTTCTGAAGACTGGGTAGTTTGCTGCAAACAATGGTTCGTTTGAGGTTGCGCGGTTGTTTGAAGGCAAGTAGTGGGGGTGTGGGGATGACCTTGGCAAGGTGTTCATCGTCATCAATGACGTGTTGAAGGCTGTGAAGAAGATGACGTAGTTTCTCCGCTCCGGGGAAGTACTGGACGACGAAGGGTATTCTGTCGGTTGTGTCCCATGTTTGTCTTCTGAGGAGGTCGGTCCGGTTTTTCGCTGTGGCGCGTTGGAACTGTCGATCGATGAGTCGAGTGCCATATCCCGTTCGTACGAGGGCATCTTTCAACGTCTGTAGATGTCTATTACGCTCCTCCTCGTCTGAGCAGATCCTGTGTATACGGAGCGCTTGTCCATAGGGGATGGCTTCTTTAATGTGTTTAGGGTGGAAGCTGGAGAAGTGGAGCATCATGAGGTTATCCGTAGGTTTGCGGTAAAGCGAAGTGCTGAGGTGACCGTCCTTGATGGAGACGAGTGTGTCCAAGAATGCAACTGATTTTGGAGAGTAGTCCATGGTGAGTCTGATGGTTGGATGGAACTTATTAATGTCATCGTGAAGTCGTTTCAGTGATTCTTCGCCGTGGGTCCAAAGGAAAAAAATGTCATCGATGTATCTGGTGTATAACGTCGGTTGAATCAGCACTGGAGCCACCACCAACTTCCCTGCTCTATCCTTCACCTGAAGAATTTCAATTAGATCATCTGTTAAGCTTCAAAATTCAAAAGAATACAAACCAGGTTTATGCAGCATGTCCTCAAGTCTCTCCGTTCAGTGCAGGTATCAGTTGTGGGAATATTTGTGGTTCCCTCTCCAAAGCCAGAGTTCCAGGGCAGAGGGATATGGATTTGAGCTTGGATGATTGAAGGGAGGTGTACAGATGAGACATATCCTACCTCACACTGGATGGTAAATGTGCAGCATAGCCACCCCCAGGGGGGGCAATGCAAGTGGAGAACACGGTTAAAACCGGCTTGGGGTGGTCTAATGGACACAAGTGGACATTGCTGGTCCTGGACAGCTGACAACAGGAATGGGAAGGAAAGCTGGATGGCCCTGATTGCCTGGAGTTCCCTTCCTTTGCCGTCGCAAGTCACAAAGGAATTTTCAATTGTTTCTGAAATTTGCTTAAGTTGGGCTGTGTTTTGTCCTGGGCCCGGCCGGGGGGGGGGGGGGGAAGTTTGTGTGGGGAGGAGGGGCGGGGGAAGGTTGTGCGGGTAGGAGGGGTAGAGGATGGTTTTCTGGGGTGGGTGGCTAGAGGACTACCCAGTGTGGTTTGGAGTTTGTGGGCTGGTGGTGGGGGTTTAGGGAGGGAGGGGGGTCTTGGGGTGGTTTGGCCAGTGGCCAGAGAGTATGACATTGTGTATCCGAACAGAGAGAGTGGACGTGGGCGCAATGGGTTGTGGTTCCCCGTTGTGTTTGCAGATACTACAGACACAAATGTAGTGTCCACCCCAAGATTAATGCTGCTTTCTATCTTCATAGTTGCTATGACAACCACCGGGGACAAAATCCTGGATACAGCTCTCTCAAAGGTATCTCTTGTTTTCTCTCTTAGTTTGACATTTTCTATATTGCTTTACAAGTGCTGTACAGTGGTCCAAGTCATAAAAATGTCCTCGCATAAAGACCTTTAAATGGGACAGTGTTTACTCTGTATTTAACCCCGTGCTGTATCTGTCCTGGGAGTGTTTGATGGGGACAGTGTAGAGGGAGCTTTACTCTGTATCTAACCCCGTGCTGTACCTGTCCTGGGAGTGTTTGATGGGGACTAGTGTAGAGGGAGCTTTATTCTGTATCTAACCCCGTGCTGTACCTGTCCTAGGAGTGTTTGATGGGGGACAGTGTAGAGGGAGCTTTACTCTGTATCTAACCCCGTGCTGTACCTGTCCTGGGAGTGTTTGATGGGGGTAGTGTAGATGGAGCTTTACTCTGTATCTAACCCTGTGCTGTACCTGTCCTGGGAGTGTTTGATGGGGACAGTGTAGAGGGAGCTTTACTCTGTATCTAACCCCGTGCTGTACCTGTCCTGGGAGTGTTTGATGGGGACAGTGTAGAGGGAGCTTTACTCTGTATCTAACCCCGTGCTGTACCTGTCCTGGGGGTGTTTGATGGGGACAGTGCAGAGGGAGCTTTACTCTGTATCTAACCCCGTGCTGTACCTGTCCTGGGAGTGTTTGATGGGGACAGTGCAGAGGGAGCTTTACTCTGTATCTAACCCCGTGCTGTACCTGTCCTGGGGGTGTTTGATAGGGGACAGTGTAGCGGGGGCTTTACTGTGTACCAACCCCATGCTGTACCTGTCCTGGGAGTGTTTGATGGGGACAGTGTAGAGGGAGCTTTACTCTGTATCTAACCCTGTGCTGTACCTGTCCTGGAAGTGTTTGATGGGGACAGTGTAGAGGGAGCTTTACTCTGTATCTAACCCCGTGCTGGACCTGTCCTGGGAGTGTTTGATGGGGACAGTGTAGAGGGAGCTTTACTCTGTATCTAATCCCGTGCTATACCTGTCCTGGGAGTGTTTGATGGAGACAGTGTAGAGGGAGCTTTACTCTGTATCTAACCCCGTGCTGTACCTGTCCTGGGAGTGTTTGATGGGGACAGTGTAGAGGGAGCTTTACTCTGTATCTAATCCCGTGCTATACCTGTCCTGGGAGTGTTTGATGGAGACAGTGTAGAGGGAGCTTTACTCTCCAAGTGCGGTAGCTAGTGTAAGAATGTTTGACAGAGATACACTCTTTTAGTTTTTTCATAACCCTGCGAAATGTGAGAGGTACAATATTTTGCAATTAGCTCCTTGTCATATTGGTAACGAAAAACCACAAATATATTTTTTAATAATGTTGTTTCCCTTTACCCCATTCTACTGCTGCTGATAATTAGTTGGCTGGACAGCTGGTTTGTGATGCAGAGCGAGGCCAGCAGCGTGGGTTCAATGCCCATACCGGCTGAGGTTATTCATGAAGGCCCCACCTTCTCAACCTTGCCCCTCGCCTGTGGTGACCCTCAGATTAAACCACCACCAGTTAGCTCTCCCCAACAAAGGGGAAAGAGCCTATGGTCACCTGGGACTATGGCAACTTTACTTTTACTTGAGATAGTATGCTTATTGGGACTATTGTGGCCTCTCCCAACAGTTTTTGTTGCTGTATGTCAGTGTTGTATAGTGGATATGGGGAGTCTGTGTGTGGAAATGCTTGCAGCAAGTTGAATGCAATGACTTTATTGAACCCTGGTGTTAATTTCTGTCTCTATTAGATTGGAGAGAAAAGTCTGTTCACAAAGGAGCTGGAAACCGCATTGGAGAAAAATGAGTATGGCTTCTTCGTGCCTGTTTGCCTGACCTTCACTTCACACTGCCAACTGGCCCTTGCAAATCCGTTTTATTTTATTATTACCCAATTATTTTTTTTCCAATTAAGGGGCAATTTAGCGTGGCCAATCCACCTACCTTGCATATCCTTTTGGGTTGAGGGGGTGAAACATGCAGACGTGGGGAGAATGTGTAAACTCCACACAGACACTGACCGGGGCCAGGATCGAGCCCGGGCCCTCGGAGCCGTGAGACAGCAGTGCGAACCACTGCACCGCCGTGATGCCGCAAATCACTTTTAAACCCATTTCCCTTCACCATTATTTAATATGATTGTCAGCAATTCAGACAGCGTATGGCGGGGCTCCCGGGCAGCGTCCGGCGGAGCTCCCGGGCAGCGTCCGGCGGGGCTCCCGGGCAGCGTCCGGCGGGGCTCCCGGGCAGCGTCCGGCGGGGCTCCCGGGCAGGGTCCGGCGGGGCTCCCGGGCAGGGTCCGGCGGGGCCCCCGGGCAGCGTCCGGCGGGGCCCCCGGGCAGCGTCCGGCGGGGCCCCCGGGCAGCGTCCGGCGGGGCCCCCGGGCAGCGTCCGGCGGGGCCCCCGGGCAGCGTCCGGCATGGCTCCCGGGCAGCGTCCGGCGGGGCTCCCGGGCAGCGTCCGGCGGGGCTCCCGGGCAGCGTCCGGCGGGGCTCCCGGGCAGCGTCCGGCGGGGCTCCCGGGCAGCGTCCGGCGGGGCTCCCGGGCAGCGTCCGGCATGGCTCCCGGGCAGCGTCCGGCGGGGCCCCCGGGCAGCGTACGGCGGGGCTCCCGGGCAGCGTCCGGCCGGGCTCCCGGGCAGCGTCCGGCCGAGCTCCCGGGCAGCGTCCGGCGGGGCTCCCGGGCAGCGTCCGGCCGAGCTCCCGGGCAGCGTCCGGCGGGGCCCCCGGGCAGCGTCCGGCGGGGCCCCCGGGCAGCGTCCGGCGGGGCCCCCGGGCAGCGTCCGGCGGGGCCCCCGGGCAGCGTCCGACGGGGCCCTCGGGCAGCGTCCGGCGGGGCCCTCGGGCAGCGTCCGGCGGGGCTCCCGGGCTGCGTCCGGCGGGGCTCCCGGGCTGCGTCCGGCGGGGCTCCCGGGCTGCGTCCGGCGGGGCTCCCGGGCAGCGTCCGGCGGGGCTCCCGGGCAGCGTCCGGCGGGGCGCTCAGTGAGCTGCATACTTGTCTCTGAATCAGAAGGTTGTGGGTATAAGTGCCATCCCAGAGACTTGAGCACCATCTAGGTTGACATTTCTGTGCAGCGGTGAGAGTGCCACAATGCTGGGGGTGCTGTCTTTTGGATGAGGCATTAAACAAAGGCCTTGGCTGCCCCCTCTAGTTGATGCAAAAGTTTCCCTGGTGTTATATTGAAGAGGAGGAGGGAAGTTTCCCCAACATAAGTCGGGAGTAAGAAAAAGGAAAGTCCAAACCGTGGACATCCCACAGCACTGCATTGACTATGGAGTGATTGACGGCAATGCAGCAGCCAAACTGCCCGCAGTTAGATCCCACAAACAGCAATGTGATCCTGCACACAACACCTGTTTTAGTAATGTTGAAGGATGAATATTGGTCTGGACACCATGTGGATTCCTCTGCTGGTTAACATAATACCACGGGAGCTTTTAGACCCACCTGCGACATGCGGTGATACCGTAGCCAGGCTGGAGCTGGTTTAGCACAATGGGCTAAACAGCTGGCCTGTAATGCAGAACAATGCCAGCAGCGCGGGTTCAATTCCCGTTTTGTTTCTACAGTCGTTCCGCAGTTTAACCCGTCACCACCTTCTCAAACCCCCCCCTCAGTACTGCTCTGGAATGTCAGCCTGGGTTATATACTCAACTGTTTCGAGTGGGAGGGAAGATAATTCCTAGTTTACCTCTCATCTTTCTTTTTCAACCTTGGTGTGCTACCCTATTAGCCTGGGGAAAGGATTGTATTCTTTGTTGGGAATGTCATTGATTCAGTCATGTTATCTTTCTACTGACATCTGGCCTGTTCTGTGATGCAGAGTTGACCTGGTAGTTCACTCTCTGAAGGACCTGCCAACTACACTCCCCCCAGGATTTACAATCGCAGCCATCTGCAAGTAAGTGTTATCAGGTTAAGAATCTTCATCTTTCAGTACAATTAAAATTATTCAATGCAGCCAGCACCCAAATTCCAGTTTGACTTTACTCTATATCTAACCCCGTGCTGTACCTGTCCTGGGGAGTGTTTGATGGGGACAGTGTAGAGGGAGCTTTACTCTGTATCTAACCCCGTGCTGTACCTGTCCTGGGGAGTGTTTGATGGGGACAGTGTAGGGGGAGCTTTACTCTGTATCTAACCCTGTGCTGTACCTGTCCTGGGAGTGTTTGATGGGGACAGTGTAGAGGGAGGTTTACTCTGTATCTAACCCCGTGCTGTACCTGTCCTGGGAGAGTTTGATAGGGACAGTGTGGAGGGAGCTTTACTCTGTATCTAACTCTGTGCTGTACCTGCCCTGGGAGTGTTTGATGGGGACAGTGCAGAGGGAGCTTTGCTCTGTATCTAACCCCGTGCTGTAGCTGTCCTAGGAGAGTTTGCTGGGGACAGTGTAGAGGGAGCTTTACTCTGTATCTAACCCTGTGCTGTACCTGTCCTGGGAGTGTTTGATGGGGACAGTGCAGAGGGAGCTTTACTCTGTATCTAACCCTGTGCTGTAGCTGTCCTGGGAGAGTTTGATGGGGACATTGTGAACAGAACCTTATTCTGCATCTGTGTGTGGAGGATACACAACCTCCTCTAGTTTATACGTCTGCTGTAATGATGCGAAAGTAGTTTGGGCATCTTTACAACATTTAATAATTGCCCACTCCCCCATCACAATTCTATGTGGACGTGTTCCCATTTGCTGCCCCTCTCCCAGCCCTGATTGGGAATATTCACCAAGTAGTACAATTACTAATTTCATTGCAAGTAAACAGGCTATTTTCAGAGGTGAGCTCTGAATTATAATCACAACTGTCTTGTTACAGGCGCGAAATTCCTTTTGATGCTGTTGTTCTGCACCCGAGTCATGCTGGAAAATCCCTGGAAACGCTACCAGAGAGGAGGTAAGGCATTGGTACAGCTACATGCTTTCATGTGTAGAGAGATGGTGCTGTCAGAATGAAAGGAAGACTAGCTCTTATGTTGGATTGTTAATGAAGAGTTCTTTTAAATCCAGGACGGTTTTTTTGTGCAATTTTCTCATCTCTTTCTCATCCTTTTCCAGTGTAGTGGGAACAAGTTCCTTACGACGAGCGGCACAGCTGAGAAGGAGATTTCCTCACCTGGAATTCAAGGATATTGTATCCTTTTATTGTTCTCAAAGCCACTCACACGCAGTTGCGATCAGAGAAAGCCATAGTACCTGTGTCAGATTTCTGAAAACTCAACATAGTCCTCTTCCCCTGTCTTATCCACTTGCACTTTCCATTTTTATTTTTCAAATGACAAGGTTAGGATATTGAGGATATTTATATGGAAGTACACAATATACACAGCATAGAAAGAAGCAATTCAGCCCAACCAGTATGTGCTGTTGTTTATATTCCACAAGAGATTCTTCTCTGTCTTTCTACATGCTTTTCTTTCATGTACTCCTTTAGTTTCCTTTCGGAAACACCTAAACTATTTGCATCATCTATTTCTCATTATTTCGCGATTGAATTCTCTCAGAAACAGGAGCTTTCTCTCTCCGTCTCTCAGGAGCTTTCTCTCTCTGAACAGGCTTTTTGGGTCGGTCTTCACAGTGGAAGACACAAATAACATGCCAGTGACTGATGGAAATGAGGCTATGACAGGTGAGGACCTTGAGATGATTGTTATCACTAAGGAGATAGTGATGGGCAAGTTAATGGGGCTAAAGGTAGACAAGTCTCCTGGCCCTGATGGAATGCATCGCAGAATGCTAAAAGAGATGGCGAGGGAAATTGCAAATGCACGAGTGATAATTTACCAAAATTCACTAGACTCTGCGGTGGTCCCGGCGGATTGGAAATTAGCAAACGTGACACCACTGTTTAAAAAAGGAGGTAGGCAGTAAGCAGGTAATTATAGGCCAGTGAGCTTAACTTCGATAGTAGGGAAGATGCTGGAATCTATCATCAAGGAAGAAATAGCGAGGCATCTGGATGAAAATTGTCCCATTGGGCAGACGCAGCATGGGTTCATAAAGGGCAGGTCGTGCCTAATTCATTTAGTGAAATTTTTTGAGGACATTACCAGTGCGGTAGATAACGGGGAGCCAATGGATGTGGTATATCTGGATTTCCAGAAAGCCTTTGACAAGGTGCCACACAAAAGGTTGCTGCATAAGATAACGATGCATGGCATTAAGGGAAAGTAGTAGCATGGATAGAGGATTGGTTAATTAATAGAAAGCAAAGAGTGGAGATTAATGGGTGTTTCTCTGGTTGGCAATCAGTAGCTAGTGGTGTCCCTCAGGGATCAGTGTTGGGCCCACAATTGTTCACAATTTACACAGATGATTTGGAGTTGGGGACCAAGGGCAATGTGTCCAAGTTTGCAGACGGCACTAAGATAAGTGGTAAAGCAAAAAGTGCAGAGGATACCGAAAGTCTGCAGAGGGATTTGGATAGGCTAACTGAATGGGCGAGGGTCTGGCAGATGGAATACAGTGTTGACAAATGTGAGGTTATCCATTTTAGTAGGAATAACAGCAAAAGGGATTATTATTTTAAATGATAAAATATTAAAACATGCCGCTGTGCAGAGAGACCTGGGTGTGCTCGTGCATGAGTCGCAAAAAGTTGGTTTTCAGGTGCAACAGGTGATCAAGAAGGCAAATGGTGTTTTGTCCTTCATTGCTAGAGGGATGGAGTTTAAGACTAGGGAGGTTATGCTGCAATTGTATAAGGTGTTAGTGAGGCCACACCTGGAGTATTGTGTTCAGTTTTGGTCTCCTTGAGAAAGGACGTACTGGTGCTGGAGAGTGTGCAGAGGAGATTCACTAGGTTAATCCCAGAGCTGAAGGGGTTGGATTACGAGGAGAGGTTGAGTCGACTGGGACTGTACTCATTGGAATTTAGAAGGATGAGGGGGGATCTTATAGAAACATAAAATTATGAAGGGAATAGATAGGATAGATGTGGGCAGGTTGTTTCCACTGGCGGGTGAAAGCAGAACTAGGGGGCATAGCCTCAAAATAAGGTGAAGTAGATTTAGGACTGAGTTTAGGAGGAACTTCTTCACCCAAAGGGTTGTGAATCTATCGAATTCCTTGCCCAGTGAAGCAGTTGAGGCAACTTCATTAAATGTTTTTAAGATAAAGATAGATAGTTTTTTGAAGAATAAAGGGATTAAGGGTTATGGTGTTCGGGCCGGAAAGTGGAGCTGAGTCCACAAAAAGATCAGCCATGATCTCATTGAATGGTGGAGCAGGCTCGAGGGGCCAGATGGCCTACTCCTGCTCCTAGTTCTTATGTTCTTATATTCTACCTCTTTGAGCTTTCTCTCTCTGTCTCTCAGGAGCTTTCTTTCTCTGTCTCTCGGGAACTTTCTCTCTCTATCTCTCACGAGCTTTCTCGCTCTGCTGTCCTGTTTACAAGACCGATACCAGGATAATAGGGTGGCGCAGTGGTCAGCACTGCTGCCTCACAGCTCCCGGTGCCCGGGTTGAATTCCAGCCTTGGGTGACTGTGTGGCGATTGCACATTCTCCCTGTCCCTGCGTGGGTTTCCTCCGGATGCTCCGGTTTCCTCCCAGAGATCTGCAGGTTAGGTGGATTGGTCATGCTAAGTTGCCTGTTAGTGTCTAATAGGTTAGGTGGAGTTACTGCGTTACGGGGATAGGGTGGGGGCGTGGACCTAGGTAGGGTGCTCTTTCAGAGGGTCGGTGCTGTCTCGATGGGCCGAATGGCCTCCTTTTGCACTAGGGATTCTATGAACGGGCAGGTGACTTATTTGGAAAGGTTGGAAGGTTAGTCAGGGATAGTCAGCATGGCTTTGTGAAGGGTAGGTCATGCCTCACAAACCTTATCGAGTTCTTTGAGAAGGTGACTGAACAGGTAGACGAGGGTAGAGCAGTTGATGTGGTGTATATGGATTTCAGCAAAGCGTTTGATAAGGTTCCCCACGGTAGGCTATTGCAGAAAATACGGAGGCTGGGGATTGAGGGTGATTTAGAGATGTGGATCAGAAATTGGCTAGCTGAAAGAAGACAGAGGGTGGTGGTTGATGGGAAATGTTCAGAATGGAGTTCTGTCACAAGTGGAGTACCACAAGGATCTGTTCTAGGGCCGTTGCTGTTTGTCATTTTTATCAATGACCTAGAGGAAGGCGCAGAAGGGTGGGTGAGTAAATTTGCAGACGATACTAAAGTCGGTGGTGTTGTCGATAGTGTGGAAGGAAGTAGCAGGTTACAGAGGGATATAGATAAGCTGCAGTGCTGGGCTGAGAGGTGGCAAATGGAGTTTAATGTAGAGAAGTGTGAGGTGATTCACTTTGGAAGGAATAACAGGAATGTGGAATATTTGGCTAATGGAAAAGTTCTTGAAAGTGTGGATGAGCAGAGGGATCTAGGTGTCCATGTACATAGATCCCTGAAAGTTGCCACCCAGGTTGATAGGGTGGTGAAGAAGACCTATGGAGTGTTGGCCTTTATTGGTAGAGGGATTGAGTTCCGGAGTCAGGAGGTCATGTTGCAGCTGTACAGAACTCTGGTACGGCCGCATTTGGAGTATTGCGTACAGTTCTGGTCACCGCATTATAGGAAGGACGTGGAGGCTTTGGAACGGGTGCAGAGGAGATTTACCAGGATGTTGCCAGGTATGGAGGGAAAATCTTATGAGGAAAGGCTGATGGACTTGAGGTTGTTTTCGTTAGAAGAAGGTTAAGAGGAGACTTAATAGAGGCATACAAAATGATCAGAGGGTTAGATAGGGTGGACAGTGAGAGCCTTCTCCCGCGGATGGAAATGGCTAGCACGAGGGGACATAGCCTTAAACTGAGGGGTAATAGATATAGGACAGAGATCAGGGGTAGGTTCTTTACGCAAAGAGTAGTGAGGCCGTGGAATGCCCTACCTGCTACAATAGTGAACTCGCCAACATTGAGGGCATTTAAAAGTTTATTGGATAAACATATGGATGATAATGGTATAGTGTAGGTTAGATGGCTTTTGTTTCGGTGCAACATCGTGGGCCGAAGGGCCTGTACTGCGCTGTATTGTTCTATGTTCTATGTTAAGTTGTATTCTCTAGAATTTAGAAGATAAGAGACAATTTGATCAAATCTTAAAGTTCCTGAGGGATATTGACGGTGGATGTGGACAGGATGTTTCCTCTTGTGGGAGAATCTAGAACGAGGGGTCGCTTATTTAAGACGGAGATGAGAATTTTATTCTGAGGGTCGTGAATCTCAGGAACTCTGCTCCCACTGCCTTTTGGGGAAGAGAGTCTGAATATTCTTAAGGCAGAGCAAGGTAGATTCTTCATTAACAAGGGGGTGAAAGGTTATCAGGGGTAGGCAGGCATAGACATAGAACATACAGTGCAGAAGGAGGCCATTCGGCCCATCGAGTCTGCACCGACCCACTTAAGCCCTCACTTCCACCCTATCCCCGTAACCCAATAACCCCTCCTAACCACTAAGGGCAATTTATCACGGCCAATCCACCTAACCTGCACGTCTTTGGACTGTGGGAGGAAACCGGAGCACCCGGAGGAAACCCACGCAGCCACGGGGAGAACGTGCAGACTCCGCACAGACAGTGACCCAGCGGGGAATTGAACCTGAGACCCTGGCGCTATGAAGCCACAGTGCTGTCCACTTGTGCTACTGTGCTGCCCTGCCCATGTGGGGTTGAAGTTACAATTAGACCAGCCATGATCTTATAGAATAGAAGAGCAGGCTCGAGGGGCCGAGTGGCCATTCCTGCTCCTAGTTTGTATGTTCGTATGTCCCAACCCATTCACCGTTTCAACGAGCTCTATCCAGTCACTTCTAAGTCTTCGCTTTCCTTTTTTTTAATGCTGTCCTGGCTTGAGACAATTCACACCTCTTTAACCTGGGGTTACCCCATCTCTGGATCTGTAAAGATTTAATCACCTGCTAATGCTCGCATTCCTAGCATTGTTTGGCATCTTTGAATTTGTCTATATATGTGTTTCTGGAACAGACCTCTTCATTCACCTGAGGAAGGAGCTGCGCTCCGAAAGCTAGTGACATCGAAATAAACCTGTTGGACTTTAACCTGGTGTAAGACTTCGTACTGTTGGACTTTAACCTGGTGTAAGACTTCGTACTGTGCTCACCCCAGTCCAATGCCGGCATCTCCACATCATGGCTTTTTTTTAATGTAAGAAGTCTTACACCAGGTTAAAGTCCAACAGGTTTGCTTCGAATCAGTAGCTTTCGAAACATTGCTTCCTCAGGTGAATCACCTGAAGAAGGAGCTGCGCTCCGAAAGCTAGTGATTCGAAACAAACCTGTTGGACTTTAACCTGGTGTTGTAAGACTTATTGCTGTGCTCACCCCAGTCCAACGCCCGCATCTCCACATCATGGCTACCTTTAAAAAAAAAAAATAATTTAATTTAGAGTGCCCAATTCATTTTTTTCCAGTTAAGGGGCAATTTAGCGTGGCCAATCCACCTACCCTGCACATCTTTGGGTTGTGGGGGTGAAACCCACACAAACATGGGGAGAATGTGCAAACTCCACACGGACAGTGACCCAGAGCCGGGATCGAACCTGGGACCTCGGTGCCGTGAGGCAGCAGTGCTAACCCAGTGCGCCACCGTGCTGCCCTGATTTTCTTGAATATTGACCATGTTTAGAGTGGGCCCCAGTTGATATATTAGTAATAATGTGGAGATGGTCCTGAGAATTAATAAGACTGTGTTTTTGTTTAATACAACAGCGAAGGAAAGTTGTTTCTTGAAGCAAATGTTCCATCTTTTGTGGCTGTTAATGTTAGCTGGTGTTTGTTAACGGTGATGGTTTGTGAAAGCTGGGGTTTGAAGCCCGGTTGCGCTGATATTTGTGTTGCTGATTGGACTGTCTGGAGGACAACCCAATACAATTGCATTTTATTACTGGTCCCCATCTGTTTCTTTAACAATTTTAATCACAGCGAGGCAATTTGAACACAAGGCTAAAGAAGCTTGATGAGAAAGATGATTACAGTGCTATTGTATTGGCTGCAGCTGGCCTGCGAAGAATGGGATGGGAGAATCGAATCAGTCAGGTATGGCTTTTAATAACCTGCATTTTCTAACCTGAGAGAACTTGATAAAGCTGCAGGTAATCGAACTTCATTTGTTAATAAAAGCAAAATAATGTTGATGAGAAACAGTAGGTGCGGTAAATACTCAGCAGGTCTGGCAGCTTCAGGGGAGAAGAAACAAGTTAACATATTCTTCCCTGGGTATGTTCACTTCTTTCCAGCTTCTCAGCCAGTGACTTTCTCTGTAGCATCACGGATGCTATTCACTCCATCTCCTCGAGTCCATCTCCTCTGCAGCCAGGGTATCTCCCCATTCTGAAGCACACTAAGAGGAAGTATAAGTTTATAAACAGTAACCAAGCATCACTTCATCACAGGCAAGGAATGCATGCGACTAAGCTGTAAATTCAGATGGATGGGATGAGATTCTGCATGCAGACACATTGAGGCCTGATCCAAATTCTCAATAGAGCAGTGAAACCATTCAGGAAACTGCTGGATGCTTCCAATGGGTGAATTATAGGGTTTAGTTCTGATTTGGGTTCTTGAATGGAGTCACCCTAATGAGCAGCCAATTCTTTCCACACAGACCTATGCAGTGTAAGGGGAGCCTTCTCAGAATGTTAGCCTTTCTATTTCTTGACAGTTGGAGGTCCGTGCGTGGTTCTGATTCTGGAGCAATGCTTGCAGTGTGCAGAGATATACCTGAGCGGTTTCTGTTATCAGTGTTTCATTTTCTGTTTAGTGGCATACTGAAAAATGAGACACTGTTAAATTGCTCCTTTTGGCACAAAACTGCAATAATCTCTTTGTCTTGCAGATTCTAGAGCCTGAAGATTGTATGTACGCTGTGGGCCAGGTAATGTAAATTCTACCACACTGCTGCACAATTGGTGATTGAAGATGATGGTTATGTCCCATAACACATACCCTGCAGCCATGCCACAAACTCCCATCATCGACCTGTACACATCATGGTGGGTAATTCGAGTCTATAAGACCATAAGACATAGGAGCGGAAGTAAGGCCATTCGGCCCATCGAGTCCACTCCACCATTCAATCATGGCTGATTTCAACTCCATTTACCCGTTCTCTCTCCATAACCCTTAATTCCTCGAGAAATCAAGAATTTATCAACTTCTGTCTTAAAGACACTCAACGTCCTGGCCTCCACCGCCCTCTGTGGCAATGAATTCCACAGACCCACCACTATCTGGCTGAAGAAATTTCTCCTCATCTCTGTTCTAAAGTGACTCCCTTTTATTCTAAGGCTGTGCCCCCGGGTCCTAGTCTCCCCTGCTAATGGAAACAACTTCCCTACGTCCACCCTATCTAAGCCATTCATTATCTTGTAAGTTTCTATTAGATCTCCCCTCAACCTCCTAAACTCCAATGAATATAATCCCAGGATCCTCAGACGTTCATCGTATTTGGCAGGGGAATGGGAACCAGATTTGTAGTCCAGCAACTAAGGTAGCCGATATTCAGGATGCCAAAGCGTGTAATGAGGCAGTGGGGAAGGGAACACTGACAAAGGAGAGTACTTGCAGGCACGGAGATGGGTTGAAGTGTGTATACTTCAACGCAAGAAGCATCAGGAATAAGGTGGGTGAACTTAAGGCATGGATCGGTACTTGGGACTACGATGTAGTGGCCATCACGGAAACTTGGATAGAAGAGGGGCAGAAATGGTTGTTGGAGGTCCCTGGTTATAGATGTTTCAATAAGATTAGGGAGGGTGGTAAAAGAGGTGGGGGGGGTGGCATTATTAATTAGGATGATGTGGAGATGCCGGCGTTGGACTGGGGTGAGCACAGTACGAAGTCTTACAACACCAGGTTAAAGTCCAACAGGTTTGTTTCGATGTCAGTAGCTTTCGGAGCGCTGCTCCTTCCTCAGGTGAATGAAGAGGTCTGTTCCAGAAACACATATATAGACAAATTCAAAGATGCCAAACAATGCTAGGAATGCGAGCATTAGCAGGTGATTAAATCTTTACAGATCCAGAGATGGGGTAACCCCAGGTTAAAGAGGTGTGAATTGTACCAAGCCAGGACAGTTGGTAGGATTTCGCAGGCCAGATGGTGGGGGATGAATGTAATGCGACATGCATCCCAGGTCCCGGTTGAGGCCGCACTCATGTGTGCGGAACTTGGCTATAAGGGATACAAGATGGCTATATTGGAGGGATACAAGATAGCCAGGAGGGAACTGAAGAAAGGGATTAGGAGAGCTAAGAGAGGGCATGAACAATCTTTGGCGGGTAGGATCAAGGAAAACCCCAAGGCCTTTTACACATATGTGAGAAATATGAGAATGACTAGAGCGAGGGTAGGTCCGATCAAGGACAGTAGCGGGAGATTGTGTATTGAGTCTGAAGAGATAGGAGAGGTCTTGAACGAGTACTTTTCTTCTGTATTTACAAATGAGAGGGGCGATATTGTTGGAGAGGACAGTGTGAAACAGATTGGTAAGCTCGAGGAAATACTTGTTAGGAAGGAAGATGTGTTGGGCATTTTGGAAAAACTTGAGGATAGACAAGTCCCCCGGGCCTGACGGGATATATCCAAGGATTCTATGGGAAGCAAGAGATGAAATTGCAGAGCCGTTGGCAATGATCTTTTCGTCCTCACTGTCAACAGGGGTGGTACCAGGGGATTGGAGAGTGGCGAATGTCGTGCCCCTGTTCAAAAAAGGAACTAGGGATAACCCTGGGAATTATAGGCCAGTTAGTCTTACTTCGGTGGTAGGCAAAGTAATGGAAAGGGTACTGAAGGGTAGGATTTCTGAGCATCTGGAAAGACACTGCTTGATTAGGGATAGTCAGCACAGATTTGTGAGGGGTAGGTCTTGCCTTACAAGTCTTATTGAATTCTTTGAGGAGGTGACCAAGCATGTGGATGAAGGTAAAGCAGTGGATGTAGTGTACATGGATTTTAGTAAGGCATTTGATAAAGTTCCCCATGGTAGGCTTATGCAGAAAGTAAGGAGGCATGGGATAGTGGGAAATTTGGCCAGTTGGATAACGAACTGGCTAACCGATAGAAGTCTAAGTGGTGGTGGATGGCAAATATTCAGCCTGGATCCCAGTTACCAGTGGCGTACCGCAGGTATCAGTTCTGGGTCCTCTGCTGTTTGTGATTTTCATTAATGACTTGGATGAGGGAGTTGAAGGGTGGGTCAGTAAATTTGCAGACGATACGAAGATTGGTGGAGTTGTGGATAGTAAGGAGGGCTGTTGTCGGCTGCAAAGAGACATAGATAGGATGCAGAGCTGTGCTGAGAAGTGGCAGATGGAGTTTAACCCTGAAAAGTGTGAGGTTGTCCATTTTGGAAGGACAAATATGAATACGGAATACAGGGTTAACGGTAGAGTTCTTGGCAATGTGGAGGAGCAGAGAGATCTTGGGGTCTATGTTCATACATCTTTGAAAGTTGCCACTCAAGTGGATAGAGTTGTGAAGAAGGCCTATGGTGTGCTCGCGTTCATTAACAGAGGGATTGAATTTAAGAGCCGTGAGGTGATGATGCAGCTGTACAAAACTTTGGTAAGGCCACATTTGGAGTACTGTGTACAGTTCTGGTAGCCTCATTTTAGGAAGGATGTGGAAGCTTTGGAAAAGGTGCAAAGAAGATTTACCAGGATGTTGCCTGGAATGGAGAGTAGGTCTTACGAGGAAAGGTTGAGGGTGCTAGGCCTTTTCTCATTAGAACGGAGAAGGATGAGGGGCGACTTGATAGAGGTTTATAAGATGATCAGGGGAATAGATAGAGTTGACGGTCAGAGACTTTTTCCCCGGGTGGAACAAACCATTACAAGGGGACATAAATTTAAGGTGAAAGGTGGAAGATATAGGAGGGATATCAGAGGTAGGTTCTTTACTCAGAGAGTAGTGGGGGCATGGAATGCACTGGCTGTGGAAGTAGTTGAGTCGGAAACATTAGGGACCTTCAAGCAGCTATTAGATAGGTACATGGATTACGGTAAAATGATATAGTGTAGATTTATTTGTTCTTAAGGGCAGCACGGTAGCATTGTGGATAGCACAATTGCTTCACAGCTCCAGGGTCCCAGGTTTGATTCCGGCTTGGGTCACTGTCTGTGCGGAGTCTGCACGTCCTCCCCGTGTCTGCGTGGGTTTCCTCCGGGTGCTCCGGTTTCCTCCCACAGTCCAAAGATGTGCGGGTTAGGTGAATTGGCCAATGATAAATTGCCCTTAAAGTCCAAATTGCCCTTGGTGTTGGGTGGAGGTGTTGAGTTTGGGTAGGGTGCTCTTTCCAAGAGCCGGTGCAGACTCAAAGGGCCGAATGGCCTCCTGCACTGTAAATTCAATGATAATCTATGATTAATCTAGGACAAAGGTTCGGCACAACATCGTGGGCCGAAGGGCCTGTTCTGTGCTGTATTTTCTATGTTCTATGCATGTTAGGCCGACCATTCCTGGGAACATCCGTGTGAATCTCCGCTGGACCCGCTCCAGTGCCAGTATGTCTTTCCTGAGGTGTGGGGCCCAAAATTGCTCACAGTATTCTAAATGGGGCCTAACTAATGCTTTATAAAGCTTCAGAAGTACATCCCTGCTTTTATATTCCAAGCCTCTTGAGATGAATGACAACATTGCATTTGCTTTCTTAATTACGGACTCAACCTGCAAGTTTACCTTTAGAGAATCCTGGACTAGGACTCCCAAGTCCCTTTGCACTTCAGCATTATGAATTTTGTCACCGTTTAGAAAATAGTCCATGCCTCTATTCTTTTTTCCAAAGTGCGAGACCTCGCACTTGCCCACGTTGAATTTCATCAGCCATTTCTTGGACCACTCTCCTAAACTGTCTAAATCTTTCTGCAGCCTCCCCACCTCCTCCTTACTACCTGCCCCTCCACCTATCTTTGTATCATCGGCAAACTTAGCCAGAATGTCTAGAATCCAGAATGCTGGATTATGCACAGCAACTTCACCTGTACCTGGGAAGAGAAAAATCAGGCTGTTATTCATTCATGGGATGTTGCTGCTGTCGATAAAACCAGCATTTATTGCTCATCCCTAAGCAACCTTGACAATTCAAGATTGAAGAGTTCACAGAATCTTTACTGTGTAGAAGGAGGCTATTTGTTCCATTGAGTCTGTGCTGGCTCTCTGTAGCATTCTACCTCGTTCCACCCTCTACCTTATCCTCACAACCTTGGATATTCTTTCTTTTCAGATAGAATACCTCGATCTATCCTGCCTCCACCAACCAATCAGGAAGTTTGCGACAGACACCAACTGCCCTCTGGATTGTTCCTCACATCACTTCTCCTTTTGTTCATTATTTTGAATCTGTTCCCTCTAGTTCTTGATGTCCTCTTGAGGGAGCAGTTTCTCACTATTGACCCTGTCCATACCCCTCAGGATCGTGAATATCTCTCGCAAATCTCCTGTCTGCCTTCTTTTCTCCAAGGAAAACAGACTCAATCTCTCCAATCCATCCTCATAGTTACAGATGTTTATCTCCAGAATAATTCTTGTGAATCTCCTCTGTACTCTCTCTAGTGTCTCCACATCTTCCTCAAGTCTGGTGCCCAGAACTGGACACAGTCTCCAGGTGAGGCCTAACTAGCATTCTACTCATTGCCGTATTAATACAATCTAGGATACTATCGGCTTTATTTACGGTTCTCTCACCATGTCCTGCTACCTCAGTTACCTACGTACATAGATATATAGAAGATAGGAGCAGGAGGCGGCCTTTTGGCCCTTCGAGCCTGCTCCGCCATTCATCTCCATCATGGCTGATCATCCAACTCAATAACCTAATCCTGCTTTCTCCCCATAACCTTTGATCCCATTCTCCCCAAGTGCTATATCCAGCCGCCTCTTGAATATATTCAATGTTTTAGCATCAACTACTTCCTGTGGTAATGAATTCCACAAGCTCACCACTCTTTGTGTGTAGAAATGTCTCCTCATCTCTGTCCAAAATGGTTTATCCTGAATCCTCAGGCAATGACCCCTGGTTCTGGACACACCCATCATTGGTAACATCTTCCCTGCATCTACCCTGTCCAGTCCTGTTAGAATTTTATAGTCTCTATGAGATTCCCCCTCATTCTTCTGAACTCCAGCGAGAACAATCCTAACCTAGTTAATCTCTCCTCATATGGCAGTCCCACCATCCCTGGAATCAGTCTGGTAAACCTTCGCTGCACTCCCTCGAGAGCAAGAACATCCTTTCTCAGAGAAGGAGACCAAAACTGCCCACAATACTCCAGGTGTGGCCTCACCAAGGCCCTGTACAATTGCAGCAACACATCCCTGTACATATATATCGAGGCCCCTCTGTCCGTGCACCTTTAGAGTTTCTCTCTTATTTTATTCTGTCTCTCCACATTCTTCCTGCTGAAATGAATCACTTCACACTTCTCTGCATTGAACTTCATCTGCCTCTTGTCTGCCCAATCCACCAATATGCCTTTGTCCTTTTGAAGTTCAAGACTATCCTCACCACTGTTGATGACGCTTCCAATCTTCGTATTCTATACAAATTTTAAAACCATGCTCAGTACACCGCAGTCTATACCATGAACATATATCACAAAGAGCAAGGGTCCCAACATCAACCCCTGGGAAACTCCACCACAAACCTTCCTTCAATCAGAAAACAAATATTTAATGCTGTATTTCCTGTCATTCAACCAATTTCTTATCCAAATGCTGACTCCCGTTTATTCCATGAGCTAGAATTTTGCTCACAAGCCTGTTGTGTGGCACTTTATCAAATGCCTTTTAAAAATCCACATATATCACATCAACAGCATTGCTCTTATCAACCTCTACCTCCTCAAAAAACTGCAATGTGTTAGTTAAACATGTTTTTCCTTTAATCCATGCTGGCTTTCCTTAATTATCCTGCATTTGTCTAAGTGAATATTTATTTTGTACCAAGTTGTTTCTTTATCACAGCTTGAAACAATTAAACTTCAAATATTGTAATAAAGAATCTGTAGCAGGAAAATTCTATTATCTGCAATGCTGACCGGCCTGCTTTTCAGCATTGTTTGGAAAATATTTAAAATGTTGTTGATGTTGTCATTGGACCTGTGATCTCCTGTGATAACCTCTCAAAACGTCTCGCGAGGTACAACTGAACCTTGCGAGAAGTCGCAATCCTGATCTCGCCCTCGCTGGATGACAACCAGATCAGCGCATTCATTAAATATGCATTTTGCTGGTTTCCCCTGGTGCCCGAAACCTACTGGCATCGCCGGGGGCACCGTTTACTGCTGTTCCACACCAAGGTGGACCAAGCATAACTGCACCCAAGAGGCTTCCCAGGCCAATGGAGACCCCTGGGTGGTTGGGGACACGGCAGGGTGGCACTCTGGTCTCCCTGGCACCTGGGCACTGCCAGCCTGTCACCTTGGGGAGGCCTGAAAAGGGGGGACCCTCAGCGACTCCAGAGAAGCATTTAACAAGTATAAAGACAGCAAGTCTACAGAGACATTAGTGGAGTACAGAAAGTGCAGGATGGAGCTTAAGAAAGCAATTAGGGGAGCAAGGAGGGGATAGGAGAAAGCTCTGGCTGGTAAAGTAGAGAAAATCCCAAGATATTCTCTAAGCATATCGATGGGAAGCAGATAACCAGGGAAAGAGTAGGGCCCATTAAGGACCAAGGGGGAAATCTGTGTGGAGCCAGAGGACATTGGGAGGGTGTTGAACGAATATTTCACATCTGTCTTCACCCAAGAGAATGAAGAGGTAGTTCTGGAACTTGGGGAGAGAGATTGTGAGGTCCTTGAGCAAATTGTCATGGGGAGTAACAAGATATTGGAGGCATTGGTGCGCTTAAAAGTGGACAAATTGGACATGGAGCTGGCAGAAGAGCTGGGGGCCCCGATCGGGTTGGAAGAGATAGTGGATGGTCTGAAGGCCATGCAGTCGGTAAAGCCCCATGTCCGGACAGTTCCCAGCGGAGTTCTATAAAAGGTTCTCTGGGATTTGGGGGCCGTTGTTGATGAGGATGTTCAATGAGGCAAGGGACAGAGGGGTGCTGCCCCTGACAATGTCACAGGCCACGATTTCGCTGATTCTGAAGCGGGACAAGAACCCGGAGCTGTGTGGGTACCACAGGCCAATATCCTTGTTGAATGTGGACGCCAAACTGCTGGCCAAAATTTTGTCCTCCAGGATTGAGGATTGTGTTCCGGACGTTATTGGGGAGGACCAGATTAAATTTATTAAGGGTGGGCAGTTGGTGGCCAATGTAAGAAGGTTGTTAAATGTGATCATGATGCCAGGAAGGTAGGGAGGTGGAGGTAGTGATCGCAATGGATGCAGAAAAGGCTTTTGATCGGGTAGAATGGGATTATCTGTGGGAGATACTGGGACGGTTCGGATTTGGGTGGGGCTTTATTGACTGGGTCAGGTTGCTGTATCAGGCTCCTGTGGCAAGCGTACGGACGAATAGGACAACATCGGACTATTTTAGACTGCACCGGGGGACGAGACAGGGATGCCCCCTCTCCCCACTGTTGTTCGCACTGGCTATAGAGACGTTAGCAATCGCTGTGAGAGGGGCTGGTCCGGGGGGGAGGGAGCACAGATTCTCACTCTATGCAGACGACCTGCTTCTGTATGTATCGGACCCAATAGAGGGGATGGAAGAAATCATATGGGGAATTTGGCCGGTTTTCGGGGTATAAGCTAAATATGGGGAAAAGTGAGGTGTTTTTTTTCATGGCATTTACAATGCAGGAGGTTTGCGGTCCAGGCGAGGGGACAGGAGAGGCGATTGGGGGAGCTGCCGTTAGATTAGTAGGGGGATGCTTTGGGTACCTAGGCATTCAAGTTGGTGTGGGAATGGGACCGGCTGCATAAATTAAATCTGGCCAGGCTAGTAGACCAAATGAAGGACGATTTTCAGAGATGGGACGCGCTCCCGTTGTCATGAGCTGGGAGGGTGCAGACGGTGAAGATGATGGTCCTCCTGAGATTCCTGTTCATGTTTCAATGTCTCCCCATCTTTATTCTGCGGTCCTTTTTTAAACGGATCAACAAAGTGATCACTGGCTTTGTTTGGGTGGGCAAGACCCCACGAGTAAGGAAGGTAATGCTTGAGCGGAGTCAGGGAGAGGGCGGGCTGGCGCTGCCAAATTTTAGCAACTATTACTGGGCGGCGAATATAGCCATGATCAGGAAGTGGGTGGTGGGGGAGGGGTCGGCATGGGAGCGTATGGAGGCGGCTTCATGCAAGGGCACCAATTTGGCGGCATTGATAACTGCGCCTGTGCCGTTTCCGCCGGCACGGTACTCCACCAGCCCCGTGGTGGTGGCGGCCCTGAGAGTCTGGGGGCAATGGAGGAGGCATGTGGGAGCATCGGTCTGGGCCCCAATCTGTAATAATCACCGGTTTGCCCCGGGAAGTATGGATGGGGGGTTCCAGATATGGCGGAGAGCAGGGATTGAGCGGATGGGAGGATATGTTTATAGAGGGGAACTTTCCGAGTATGAGGGCGTTGGAGGAGAGGTTTGGGTTGGCGAGGGGAACAAATTCAGGTATCTGCAGGTGCGGGACTTCCTACGTAAACAGGTGTCAACCTTCCCGCTCCTACCGCTAAGGGGGATTCAGGACAGGGCAGTTTCCAGAGGGTGGGTAGGAGAAGGGAGCATCTCGGACATTTGCAAGGAACTTACGGAGTCAGAGGAGATGCAGACCGAGGAGCTGAAGCGCAAGTGGGAGGAGGAGGTGGGAGGAGAGATAGAAGATAGTCTATGGGCGGACGCGTTGAGTAGAGTCAACGAGTCCGCAACATGTACCAGGCTCAGCCTGATACAATTCAAGGTCGTTCACCGGGCTCATATGACAGCGGCCTGGATGAGCAGATTCTTTGGGGTGGAAGACAGGTTAGCAAAATGTGCGGGAGGACCAGCGAACCATGTCCACATGCTTTGGACATGTCCGAAGCTTAGGCAATTTTGGCAGGGGTTTGCAGATGTCATGTCCACAGTGTTAAAAACAAGGGTGGCACCGAGTCCAGAGGTGGTGATTTTCGGGGTGTCGGAAGACCCGGGAATCCAGGAGGAGAAAGAGGCAGACGTTCTGGCCTTTGCTTCCCTGGTAGCCCGGAGACGGATACTATTAGCTTGGAGGGACTCAAAGCCCCGAAGTCAGAGACCTGGCTATCAGACGTGGCTACCTTTCTCTGTTTGGAGAAAATCAAGTTCGTCTTGAGAGGGTCACTGCTAGTTTTCACCCGGAGGTGGCGACCATTCACCAACTTCTTTGCGGAAAATTAATCGTCAGCAGAAGGATTAGTTTAGTTTAGAGTAGGGGTTAATAAAGGTGGAACCCGTAAGGGAGGGAGACGGCTTTTGCACTATGTTTATAGATTAATGTACAATGTTTATTTTGTTGTTATAATGCCAAAAATACCTCAATAAAATGTTTAGTAGACAAATTGCCAGGTGCGGATGAATTGTGGCCCAGGATGCTGTGGGAGGCGAGGGAGGAGATTGCCATGGCTCTGATCCAGATTATTCATTCCTCTCTGGCCATGGGAGGTACCAGAGGACTGGAGAACGGCTAATATGGTCCCATTATTTCAGAAAGGTTGTAGAGACAAGCCAGGGAACTACAGACCAATGAGTCTCACGTCAGTGGTAGGGAAACTACAGAAGATTCTGAAGGAGACAATCTATCTCCACTTGGAGAAGCAAGGTTTGCTCAGGAATAGTCAGCATGACTTTGTCAAAGGGAGGTCATGCCTAACAAATTTGATTGAACTTTTCGAGGAGGTGACCAGGTGTGTAGATGAGGGTAGTGCAGTTGATGTAGTTTATATGGATTTCAGCAAAGCCTTTGACAAGGTCCCACATGGGTGACTTATAAAGAAGGCAAATGCATATGGGGTACAGGGTGATTTAATAAGGTGGATTCAAAATTGGCTTAGCTGTAGGAGACAGAGGGTGATGACAGACGGCTGCCTTAGTGACTGGAAGCCAGAGTCCTGTGGCGTATCACAGGGATCTGTGCTGTGCTGGCTATTATTTGTTATTTATATAAATGATATAGATGACTATGTAGGGGATACAATCAGTAAGTTTGCGGATGACACCAAGATTGGCTGGGTGATTAACAGTGAGGTTGAGTGTCTTGGGTTAAAGGGAGATATAGACGGGATGGTCGAATGGGCAGCAAAGTGGCTGATGGAATTTAACCCTGAAAAGTGTGAGGTGAGACACTTTGGAAGGAGTAATTTAACAAGGAAGTAATCAATGAATGGCCTGACACTGGGAAGTTCCGGGGAACAAAGGGACCTTGGCGTGTTTGTCCACAGATCTCTGAAGGCGGGAGGGCAGGTTCATAGGGTGGTGAAAAAGGCATATGGGACACTCGCTTTTATCAATCGAGGCATAGATTACAAAAGTAGGGAGGTCATGTTGGAGTTGTATAGAACTTTGGTGAGGTCACAGCTGGGGCACTGTGTGCAGTTCTGGTCGTCACATTATAGGAAGGATGTGATAGCACTGGAGGGGGTGCAGAGGAGATTCACCAGGATGTTGCTGGGGTGGAACATTTCAGTTATGAAGCGAGGTTGGATAGGCTTGGGTTGTTTTCGCTGGAGCAGAGAAGACTGAGGGGCGACCTGATCGAGGTGGACAAGATTCTGAGGGGCACGGACAGGGTGGATGGGGAGCAGCTGTTCCCCTTAGTTGAAGGGTCAGTTACGAGGGGACAGAAGTTCAAGGTGAGGGGTGGGAGGTTCAGGGGGGATTTGAGGAAAACATTTTTTCCCAGAGGGTGGTGAGGGTCTGGAACGCACTGCCGGGGAGGGTGGTGAGGGTCTGGAACGCACTGCCGGGGAGGGTGGTAGAGGCGGGATGCCTCACATCCTGAGCACTTGGCACGTCATAGCATTCCAGGCTAGGGGCCAAGTGCTGGCAAAATGGGGTTCGGTCGGCAGGTCAGGTGTCTTTTATACATTGGGGCAGACTCGATGGGCCGAAGGGCCTCTTCTGCACTGTAGTATTTCTAAGTGTGGGCTAGACCGGACGAGAAACTCCCCAAGGCCCAAGATAATGACTTGCATGTGGGTGAAAACCGGTGTGAATCTCCCCCAAAGAGCCGGCTGGAAACACCCTCCCAAACTCGCCCAAAATGACACTTCCAAATCTTTTGGTTGAATTCCATCCCATGTTTGTGATTCCAGCCAGTTTCTGTACTTATTAAAGTGATGAGAGAATAAGCCCAACATGAAAATGATTCTTTTATTGTTGAGTGTCTAATTTCTATGGTTCTATCGTGGTGAATATTACAGATGTGAAATCTATTTGCCTGGATTGTGTATGTGCAGTTTTAACACTTCTGCTGTTTAATGTGTTGCTATTTGGTTTCAGGGTGCCCTGGGTGTAGAAGTGAGAGTGAATGACACTGCTGTTCTGGATATGGTATCTGCTCTGAACGACACAGGAACAGTTCTGCGCTGCATCGCTGAGCGTGCCTTCATGAAGCATCTGGTACAATTAAAAATCAATTCAACTCTGCTGATGTACATCAATAATTTCCTCGAAATGAGCAGCTTCCAGCTTTGGAACCTGCCAAGTTGGGCTGTACATTTAGCTGTCGATAGGGCTGTTTGTTAGTGGTGATTGGATATCAAATCATAAAATGCTAGAAACTTGCTAGAAGTCAGTCAACACCTGACCGAGAGACAGGTTAACGTAATAAAAACAGCGTGCTAAAAAACATCAGCAGGTCTGGCAGCATCGGTGCAGGGAAAATCAAAGTTAACCTTTCAAGTCCATATGACTTCACAACTGATGAGGAGTAGAAGTGTTGTTGGTTTTATGCTGTTGCTAAAAGAGGGGTGGGAGCGGGTGGTGAAGATCATGGATAAATGGGAAGTGGAGTTGGGAATGGAGATCAACTGGAGAGTATGGAGTGAGGCACTGTACAAACTGTATAGCTGATTGTTGGGAAGTATGTTTCCCGGGGTGTTTATTTGCTTTAACCTACTTTGATACAAGTTTGTAATAAAATGCATTTTTTTTTAAAAGAGGGGTGGGACGAGATGTCGGGGGGAGGTTAGAGAGCGGGGAAGATTAAATACCAAAGATATCATGAAACACAAGCCAAAGGGAATGCTCCTGATAGCAGTAAGGAAACAAAGCACTGGTTCAGAGTAGGTGTTAACGGCAGAATAAAGGTCAGCTGTGAAAACAAAATTGTGAGAACTGCGTGCAGTTTTGGTCTCCTGGTCCCCTTCTCTGAGGAAGGATGATCTTGCTCTATCGGAAGAGCAGCGAAGGATTACCAGACTGATTCCTGGGATGGCGGGACTGATGTATGAGGAGAGATTGAATCAGTTAGGGGGTGCCTTCGCCGGAGTTCAGAAGAGGGGGGATCTCATAGAATTTGACAGGTTTCTAACAGGACTGGACAGGATAGATGCAGGAAGGGTGTTCCCGATGGTGGGGGTGTCCAGAACCAGGAGTCACAGTCTGAGGATACGGGCTAGATCATTTAGGACAGAGATGAGGAGAAATCTCTTCACCCAGAGGGCGGTGAGTCTGTGGAATTCGTTACCACAGGAAGTAGTTGAGTCCAAAACATTGTATGGTTTCAAGAAGCAGTTAGATATAGCACTTGGGGCAAAGGGGATCAGAGGATATGGGGGAAAGCGGGATTCGGCTGTTGAGTTGGATGAGCAGCCATGATCATGGTGAATGGCAGAGCAGGGTCGAAAGGCCGAATGCATTATGAGCAGTGAATACAATAGATTAGATTGAAAGAAGCAAAAGTAAATCACTGCTTCACCTGGAAGAAGTGTCTGATGCTTTGATAAACTTGACTATGGAGGTTGGTGGGATGGACAGTGAGGACAAGGGAAATCCTATTCTGGTTCTGGGAAGTAGTGCAAGTTAACATATCACAGCCCTTGCACCCAAAATGCTAACCTCTCTGTATTTGCAGCGTTTGGCAGCGTTTGTTGTTGGGCTGAGCAGAAAGTAAAGCATTCTTGTTTAATCCTCTGACTCTCGATACCATAGCTGTGTGCTGACCACGGGGGCAGACCAGCTATTGCAGCCAGTGAACTGCTTTCAGTCGCGGTTTGTGATGACTGAGTGACACTTCAGAGTTAAGCACATTGGTGTTGGACTGGAGTTGTATGATAGACCAGGGAGTAGGTCAGGGTGGCAGGATTCCTTCCGAAAGGACATGAGGAACAATGCAGCTTCACGCTCACTCTCACTGCCTGCTTTCTCTTCCAGATTTTGAAAACTATTTAAGTTCTCGTGCTGTCTCAATGGGATTTGAACCTCTGTTCTTTGTACTCTTAGACCAGTAAGAGAACCATGATACACTTGTACCCCGATGTGGTGGCCATTGGGTGGAGGGAGGTGGCTAGTGCATTAGTTAGCACACACCACCTATTCACATTGTAGTGAGTGACTGCAGACCGGCTGATTTCCCCACTACCCTTGCATCCTGTGCTGTGATACTGCTTCCAGACATCAGCTAAATCTACAGGCGTGGATTGAAGCTGGAAACTTTAGGCTGCTTCAGCACTTTTCTGTTTGTTCTCACTTTAGATGATTATTGTAATGAGCACTTGAAATGCCACAGCGAACAAAGCTACGTACCAAGTGCTGTAAAATGTGATTTGAACAGATAGGTGCTGGGTGGTTCAGGGTAGACTCGATGGGCCGAAGGGCCTCTTTGTGTTGTAAAACTCTGACTCCCACTCGATGATTGGTCTAATCTCCATTGTGTTGTGGCTGAGAGGTGGGACGTTGCAATAAAACCAATCGACTGTCTTCCATGTTTTATAGGAGGGAGGCTGCAGTGTGCCAGTTGCTGTTCACAGTGTCATTAAGGAAAATCAGGTAATTCTGCTTTTGATGTTATCACTGGCCTCTGCATTTTTGTTTCTTCAAATTTACATGTTAATTTTCTGAATCTTTCACTTGTAGCTATACCTCACAGGAGCCGTGTTCAGTCTCGATGGATCTGACAGCTTGAAAGATACTATGCAAACGAGCATTTCGACTCAAACCCAGGTACATCCACAATCCAGGTGGACATGGGCCAATGTCCATCAAAAATCAGATTCTCCTCATTTATCTCATTGCTAGAGACTTGCTGTGTACAAAACCTGCTTTGTTTCCTCATCCCAACAGAATGGCGGCACAGTGGTTAGCACTGTTGCTTTACAGCTCCAGGGTCCCAGGTTCAATTCCAGCCTCGGGTGCCTGTCTGTGTGGAGTCTGCACATCCTCCCCGTGTGTGCGTGGGTTTCCTCCGGGTGCTCCGGTTTCCTCCCACAGTCCAAAGATGTGCAGGTTAGGTGGATTGGCCATGATAAATTGCCCTTAGTGTCCAAAACGTTAGGTGGGTTTACTAGGTTACAGGGATGGGGTGGAGGTGTGGGCTTAAGTAGGGTACTATTTCCATCGGCTGATGCAGACTCGATGGGCCGAATGGCCTCCTTCTGCTCTGTAAATTCTATGATTCTATAAGTACTTGGGTGGCGGAAAAACCCGATCGCAAGAGAGGGTAGTCCTGAGGTCATGGTAGACACTATGGAAATGCAGACCATTCTTTGACATCGCAGTGCCCACCATTTCAAACCTCGATGCTCCCAGTGGTCAAGCATTCCCTGAGTGAAGCAACAGACTGTCTTTGAGATCACTGATCTCCGCTGCAACTACAAGAGGGGCAGTAATGGAATGAGACATTTGAAACCGGGCAAGCTGAGGGGCTGGTCTCTCTTGATGGATCAGATCTGATGTCACATTGCACCTTACCGCCAGGTAAGTTAGTGAACTGAGCAATAATGGAGGAACTTCTGTGGTGAAAACTGAGGCAGTGTTTGACAATTTGTATTCTGAGGAATTCTTGTGTCCCACTGCAGCCACTCCATGCCTTCAGCTCATTTGTATTTCCCAGGTTAGGTATAGCGAGTGTTAGTTCCCACACAATTGTGGCATTAATTATAATCAGACAATAAAGCTCAAGATTTTACTACTCTGAAAAGGTGCCTTAACCCCTTATAAGGCACCCTGGCGTCCCGCTGTGGCACAGCTGCCTCTGGCGTCCCGCTGTGGCACAGCTGCCTCTGGCGTCCCGCTGTGGCACAGCTGCCTCTGGCGTCCCGCTGCGACGTATTGACCATTGTAGGTGATGTTGTTTGAAAGAGGAATATTGGTCAGGACACTCGAATCATTCATCCAGACAGATATCAGAAACTCAGTTTAAAGTTTCACCATCAGCAGTTCCAGCCTGGGTTCTAGACTGGTGTCCTGGAGTCAGGCTCAAACCTTTGGTTCAGGAGAGTGTGTCACTGAGCCACAATTGCCTTTAAACTGGGTTTAGCAACTTCATGTTGCTGCAGTCTTATCCTGTGAACTTGCCCCCATTCATCACCTTCTTACAAATTTAATTCTAAAAATGTTTTAAACTTTGCAGAGTAAAATTGCCGATGTCTGTCTTCCTCACAGGGTGAAGATTGCAGTGATGATGTTCAGCATGTTGGCATCACAGCAAAGAAGATACTTCGCTCTTCCCAGACAGCAGCTGAAAAATTAGGGATGCACTTGGCTAATCTACTAATTAGCAAAGGTGCCAAGGAGATCCTGACTGTTGCGAGGCAGCTGAATGATGCAAGATAATGCTCAGTTTTTATGCTGAAGATTGGTGAATATTATGTCGTTATTTAGGTGTTTATAATGTTACAAATGCACAGTAACCAAAGGTAACGGGCAATATCCCTATTGCGTGGCTTATACACCCCATTTTACTTAGTAAAACATTCCCTATTTTTCTTATCTGATATGTTTTTAAACTCCACGGTGTAGTTCCTCTGATGACCTTTATCAAACAGCTGATATCCCATGGCATTTGGAGATGGCTCCTGGATTTCCGTATGACCTGGTGTAATATCTGCATCTTCATGGCTCCATGCTGAATACTGAGTTTTTCCCAAGTTAGCAGCTCTAATCTAAAACAACTTGAAGTTCTTATTTTTGATGATCTGTTAATTCAAATTGAAATCATGCTTTTAAAGAAAAACCTGTGATGTTTTATTTAATTTTTACTGAATCGGCTAGTTTTTCTTTTCTGAGCCAGCAGCTGTTTTGGAATTGAGCTGCATCCTAGATTCTCTCACTGCGCTATTCCCGTGTCGTCTCTTCTTTTCCCACCTGCTCCCATCCACTGCAAGCAGCATTCGAATGGCACCAATATAAACATGTTCTTTATCCACCGTAAACCCTCAGAAGTGGGGGGGAGTATCTACTGGCTTGACATCGATTCCTGTTACACCACGCTGACTGCTGTTTGAACTTTGCAGCAATGGGACATTTAGTTGAAAATGTCGCACAAGAGAAAGATTCTTCTGTGCCTCTGTACAGATTAGAATAGTTCCTGTAACCCGGGTTCAGCTGACCTACAGGCTCCTCTTCTGTTGCAAGGTGTGCAACTGAAAGCGTTTGTGAGACTCGGGCATGGTAATAGTGTGTGTGTGGGAGGCGAAGCGACTAATGTCTGTTTCTGTTCACACCAAATGGCCGTGACTGAGAAATTCTCCAAAGAAATGAGGCAATTGTTTTTTAATTAAAGGCTTTTATTTTGGAGAGTGAATTTACTAAATGTTTAAGCCTATAAACATTTGTAAAGACTTGTCATATCAGCAAACCCTTTTTCTGAAGATCATTCATGTCGTGGTATACATTAGCTATTTAGCTATGGATGGCATCTCGCAGCTGAGCTTGATTTTTGTTCTCAAGTCCATGCACCTGGACATCATAGCAGAGCCTGCAGATAGTGATCAGGAACCTTGGCTCATTTTTCCCCTCCCTGGCCCCATATCCCCCACAGTCAAGAGGCAGTGAGGCCAATTACACTGGCCTAATGAAGCCCTGACTAGCACGCACAGGCCAAGGATAGAGACTGTAACATTCCTCATTCCCAAACAGTATGATGTATTGGCCCACTGAGATTTTGGGGATGCTGTACTCAATGCCAGCTGTGGATCGGGAGTAGCATTCGTGTCTGAGTCAGAATGTCGTGGGTTCAAATTCCACTCCAGACTCTTGAGCACAAAGTCTAGACTGATGGCCCAGTGCAATCCCGAGGTGGCCTGCGCTGCTGGAGATGCCAATCCCGAGGTGGCCTGCGCTGCTGGAGATGCCAATCCCGAGGTGGCCTGCGATGCTGGAGATGCCAATCCCGAGGTGGCCTGCGCTGCTGGAGATGCCAATCCCGAGGTGGCCTGCGCTGCTGGAGATGCCAATCCCGAGGTGGCCTGCGCTGCTGGAGATGCCAATCCCGAGGTGGCCTGCGCTGCTGGAGATGCCAATCCCGAGGTGGCCTGCGCTGCTGGAGATGCCAATCCCGAGGTGGCCTGCGCTGCTGGAGATGCCAATCCCGAGGTGGCCTGCGCTGCTGGAGATGCTGCCTTTCTGATGAAGTGAGGTCTTCGGCCCTCTTGGTGGATGTAAAACATCCCATGCAGCGATTTGAAGGAAGAGTTTGGGAGTAATTCCAGTTCTCTTGGCCAATATTTATCTCTAAAGCAACATGATTGAAGCTGATGTAGTCACCCTCACATTGTGGGATCTGACTGTGTACAAATTGACTTCTGTGTTTCGTACATTGCAGCGGTGACTCATGTATTTCATTGGGTGTGAACTGCTTTCGGTCTTTCTGACATTGTGAAAGGTGCTATACAAAATATTTTTTTATTTCTTGTGACTTTACTGTCCGTGTACAGCAGAGATATTCACCAAACAGTCGTCACTGTTACAGATTCTACTGAATCTTCTGTTGGTCTATCACTGGCGATACTGTGAGAAAATGTACAAGCCAAAATCAAATCCTTAACACTTAATGCTTCTGATTACGAAGTTTGCTGGATTATATAAATTATATTCTTACAAATTATGGAGGTTTAATATTTTTTACAAGTAGCTTAACAGCAATCTCAAAGTGGTTGGGACGCACATTGCCTCTGACCTTGCACTCAGATTAACGCCAATGACATGGTTAGCTGCATCTGGAGGGTTCCAGAATATGGTTCACAAGTCTTGTAACTATTTGAATATCTGCCATAACGAAGATGGCATCTATGCTGCTTAGTCAGTGTTAGGGAGAATTCACTGCCTGTACCTGTTCAGCAGTCGCCTGTTTACCAGCGATGCTGTATCTGTGCAGCAGTCGCCTGTTTACCAGCGATGCTGTATCTGTGCAGCAGTCGCCTGTTTACCAGTGATGCTGTATCTGTGCAGCAGTCGCCTGTTTACCAGCGATGCTGTACCTGTTCAGCAGTCGCCTGTTTACCAGCGATGCTGTATCTGTGCAGCAGTCGCCTGTTTACCAGCGATGCTGTACCTGTGCAGCAGTCGCCTGTTTACCAGCGATGCTGTACCTGTGCAGCAGTCGCCTGTTTACCAGCGATGCTGTACCTGTGCAGCAGTCGCCTGTTTACCAGCGATGCTGTACCTGTTCAGCAGTCGCCTGTTTACCAGCGATGCTGTACCTGTTCAGCAGTCGCCTGTTTACCAGCGATGCTGTACCTGTTCAGCAGTCGCCTGTTTACCAGCGATGCTGTACCTGTTCAGCAGTCGCCTGTTTACCAGCGATGCTGTACCTGTTCAGCAGTCGCCTGTTTACCAGCGATGCTGTACCTGTTCAGCAGTCGCCTGTTTACCAGCGATGCTGCACCTGTTCAGCAGTCGCCTGTTTACCAGTGATGCTGTATCTGTGCAGCAGAGTCGCCTGTTTACCAGCGATGCTGTACCTGTTCAGCAGTCGCCTGTTTACCAGCGATGCTGTACCTGTGCAGCAGTCGCCTGTTTACCAGCGACGCTGTACCTGTTCAGCAGTTGCCTGTTTACCAGCGACGCTGTACCTGTGCAGAAGTCGCCTGTTTACCAGCGATGCTGTACCTGTGCAGCAGTCGCCTGTTTACCAGCGACGCTGTACCTGTTCAGCAGTCGCCTGTTTACCAGCGACGCTGTACCTGTGCAGCTGTCGCCTGTTTACCAGCGACGCTGTACCTGTGCAGCAGTCGCCTGTTTACCAGCGACGCTGTACCTGTTCAGCAGTCGCCTGTTTACCAGCGACGCTGTACCTGTGCAGCAGTCGCCTGTTTACCAGCGACGCTGTACCTGTGCAGCAGTCGCCTGTTTACCAGCGACGCTGTACCTGTGCAGCAGTCGCCTGTTTACCAGCGACGCTGTACCTGTTCAGCAGTCGCCTGTTTACCAGCGATGCTGTATCTGTGCAGCAGTCGCCTGTTTACCAGCGATGCTGTATCTGTGCAGCAGTCGCCTGTTTACCAGCGATGCTGTACCTGTTCAGCAGTCGCCTGTTTACCAGCGATGCTGTAGTTCAGTATCACACTGGAAAGAGATTTTATTTTTACTTAATACTTTAAAAGTATTGAAAAAAACTGGAGGCTTTTGAATCAAATTAAATGTTGTTCTGCTCTGATAAACTAGTGTCAATTTAAAAACAAAAAGAGACCCATGTCCACCTGTTACGGACCATTGTTTAAATCCTGAACTCAGCTGCTGCTCCCCATTGTATCTCCTGTTCCCATTTCTTCATGCTGGTTATGTGAGTTACAGTACGTCCTAACACCACAATACTTGAAGGACAGGCCAAATGGACCATTCTCTGTGAGCTACATCAACCCCGAACTGAATAATAACCGGATCGACCTTTCATTTCACCCAACGCTTTGGAATTTCCCTCTAACTTTGACAAAGTGTTCCTGACTTTCTGCATCATTTGCTCCTTCAGTCACTATCCTGTGGGCTGGAAGTTGCAATGGATTTTGAGCTGCAAGGTTGACTCAGTTGAATCTGTGCGACAGAAAGACCCATATACTCGGAATTCAGCAACAATAATATTCTACACGGTCAGGAACAGCAGTGATGATTCCACAAATGCCCTTTTTTTATCCACCAATTGTCTGATTTGCACTGGCAATAACCTGGCAATAAGCTGGTGTGTAGGAATGTGTGTGAAATCCTACAGAAACGGACCTTCAGCCTTAAACACAATAACACAAAGTGCTCTTTGAAGCTGAGGCAGCAATACTGATAGTTTCAGAGCCTGGATCCCTCACTGTTAACCAGAGCTCCCACAACACTTATGTAATGAAGTTTATTTAATTAAGAGAAGGATCTCTGAAAGTATTAAGAACATCTCTGCTAATCTCAGGCGGTCTTACGACAAAGCAATGATGAATGATCAGGATTCCTTGCTGTTATGTCCTCCATCATATTGACCATTGGGTCTGGCATAGCAGGTTGTGGAGTAACAGCATTTGGTGTTCTGTCTCTTGCCCTTTGCAGTAATGTCAGAATAAACAGCACAAGTAAAGTGATTTTTGAAGTTCTGTGTCTTTTCTGTATCCTTTTAAAGGCATAAGTGGTGTGGGGGGGGGGGGGTAAATTGGACAACTAATCTGCAGACACATTATTTCAGTAATCAGGTGGCCTGTGTATATAACAGACTGAATGGAGGCAATAGTAGCAGATTGTATTCAAGTGCATATGCTGAGATTTTAAAGTTCTTACCCTCAGCTTCAAATCCTTCCACTGCCTCACTCTTCACTAGCTCAGTAACCTCCTCCAGCTCTGGTCTCTTGTGCATTCCTGATTTTAACCATTCCACCATGGGCAGCAGTTCCTTAACAACCTGGGTCCCAAGTTCTAGTATTTCCCCCTAAACCTCCCCCTCTTTGCCATTAAGTAGCTCTTTAAATTCTCTGTATTTGACCAAGCATCTGGCGCAAAGATATGGGTGATATTGATGAAGCCTCATTTACTGCCCATCCAGTGTCTGAATGCAGAATCGCAATGTAGATTATTTCTCCACCTCTCTTGTGCTCCTGGTCCATAAATGCTAAGCTACCCAGTAACCATTCAGTGCCAGGCTACTATTTGACTGTGGAAGGGTGGTGTTAAGGTTTTGCCTCCATTCATCCACTTTCCAGTAAGTGTTTGCGTAGAGTCCAGGGATTTTAAACTGATTCCTGTACAGCACAATGCCAGTCTGCGATATGCACACTGGGGCTCAAAACCACTATCATTTACTCGTGATTCTGTCCCTATTAATGTACAAATAGCCAGTTTTACAGCAAGCGTCTTAGGAATGAGATGTGGATGGCAGTGCTGTGTGTAAAGCTTTTATTTTGATGTTTAATGGAAGAACATTAACACCAGTCGCTGTTGGCACAATAGAACTCGAGTAAGGAGCAAAGCAGAATTTACAGCCTTCTGTGAACAAGGTGTGTGCACCACGCAGCGAATAAACTATTAAAAATTAAATCATTACTCCCAGTGGAGGACCAGACATTTATTAAAAATGCTTACGTTGGTAGATAATTTTTAGCTAGATTAATGAAACACTACCAAGTTACCACCCTAAATAAAGAAAAGAAAGGATTACATTCCACTGAGTTTACAGAAGATATTTACATTTGATACCTAACACCTTGGGGTGGGGATCGAATGATTTGGAGACCTATTTGTGGGGTGGGGGAGAGCAGCTTTGAGTCTAGAGGAATTGGAAGGGGAGTATGAGCAGCCTAACAGGAATGGGTTCTGGTACTTACAAGTCGGGATTATGTGAGAAAGCAGGTGCTGTCCATTCCCTACCTGCTGTCCCCAGGGCAGTAGCACAAGGTAGTGTCGAAAACGAGTTGGGTAGGGCGTCAGAGATTTATAACGAGTTAATGGATTGGGAGGGAGCCCCGATAGAAGTTAAATGGAAGTGGGAGTAGGAGCTGGGGAATGAACTGGAGGCTGGGTTGTGGGAGGAGGTTGAGGAGAATAAATGCATCGTCTTTCGTGCGCTATGCTTAGCCAATTCAAAATAGTTCACAGGGCGTGTACAACGGGGGCCAGAATGAGCAGGTTTTGAGGGAGTGCAGGACAGGTGTGGGGAGGCCTGTGAACCACATCACATGTTTTGGGCTTGTCTGAACCCGATGGGGTTTTGGCAGGGGCTCGCTGACATAACGTCCGAGGTGCTGACGGCGAAGGTTAGGCCACATTTGGAATCAAAAATCACAATTTGATCAGGCAACAGGCACTACTTCAAATAGGAAATTGTGTTTAATGGAGAAAGTGGCAGCAGGATCTGTAGATGTGATGTACTTGGATTTCCAGAATTTAGTTGATAAGATGACACTACTGTACAGTGGGGTAACATTGGCCTGGATAAAGAATTAGTTGACTTACAGGAAGAAAGCAGGGCTAAACATCTTTGGGATTGGCTATCGAGGGGCTCACTAACTTCATTGAAGCCTACTTGTGACAATAAGCGATTATTATAAAGAATGCCACACGGATCATAGAATCACTGCAGAAGGGCCATTCAGCCCATCAAGTCTGCATCCCTACCATAGCCCACTCTGCTTCCCTCCCCACCTAACCTCATCTTTGGACACTTAAGGGGCAATTAATCAAGGCCAATCCACCAAACCGGCAATGGTCTGTGGGAGGAAACCCACACAAACTCTACAAAAACAGCAACCTAAGGCTGCAATCAAATCCAGGTCCCTGGCACTGAGGCAGCAGCACTGACCATTGTCACCAAATCCTGGGACCTCCTATTTATAATAACGGCTAAGTGTCAACACCGGCATAAACACCAGAGTGTTTCATGCCGGCGGCAATGGGCATCTTGGCCCAGCAATTCTGTAGCCCACAGGAGCCAGCAAGGCGCCGGAGTGCTCCGCACTGCTACAGCTGCCGTACGCGGCCTGCACTGCTCGCTGCAGGTCCGTGCAGCACCCACGCACAGCAGGCCGGTGCGGAAGGTAGCCCCCCCCGGGAGACTGATCCTCAGTCAGGACGGGCACCGCAACACCGAGCGGAACCATACGTGAACCACACCAGCGGGAACACTGCCCCCGACCGGCACCTCGTCAACCGTGCGCGGCTGCCGCCAATTCTCCAGTCGCCGGAGAATTGCAGGAAGGCGTCGGACCCGATCGCACATCTGGAGGCGCCATTTTGCTGCAGAGGTTCAGTGTCCCAGGCATGGTAGTTAAATTTGCTGATGACACCAAGATAAGTTACCAAGAGGGAGCAAGACTGGAAAGGAAAGAGAATGGGCATAGACTTGGCCAATATGGAAAAAAGTGAACTTGACCATTTTGGAATAAAGACAAGCAGTTTACGTGTTAAATGGAGGGACATTACAGAGGGATCCGAGTGTCTGCTACATGAATCAAAATTAGTTTGCAGCTAAGGAAAGTGATTAGGAAGGCAAATTAGAATTAGTATTTATTGCAAGGGGAATGGAATATAAAAAAGTAGAGGTTTTACTGCAGCTGTACAGGGCATTGGCGAGACCACATCTGGATTCTGAGTACAGTCTGTTTTCTTATTTGGAGAGGTATAAATAAGTCAGCGGTTCTGGTGACTTATTCCAGGAGGAGTTGCTTATCCAATGAAGCAGGATTGTGCTTTAAGAACAAGAGGTGATCATGTTGAAATACTGGGATAGGGTGGATATTACCACTTCAAGACTTAACCAGGGAGCAGTTTAAGAATAAGAGGACTACTGTTGGATGGAGGAGTAACGGAGACTAGGTTATTGACTTTGATTCCCAATGGAATCAATGGTTATGCCTGGGGTTGGGGGTAAAGTGGGTGAAAGTTACACCAGCCATAGATCTTATTGACTGGCTGAGGGGCTGAAGGAACAGGATTTGATCATCGAGCCGGGTACTGTAGGTAGAGAAAGACATTCCGGGATTTTGACCAGTGATGGTGAAGAATGGTGATGGACTTGGACTTCCAGGTGGTGTATTCTCATGTCTGCTCTCCTTCTGGATGGCAATGGGTTAGGAAGGTGCTGCAGGGAGTCTTGTACATGTTGTCATGGTGTCAGTGATGGGGTGAGAGAGAGAGTCTTAGTAGCACAAATATTTGAGCGATACCTACTTGTACAGGCCCCCCATCACATTCAGGGGCAGGGATTTGACAAGATTAGTGAATTACAAGATTAGTAGCCGGTCCCACAGAATTCAGAGAAACCCCAGAGGGCTCAATTCAAATTTCTAAACTGTGAAAGATGCCAATACAGCCGTGGGATCTGCTACAGGCAGATTAAACATTAAAACAGGGGGGGGGGGGGGGGAAAACACCTGCATTTAGGGTTTAATCAATCCATCAAGGACCCAGCAAAAGTATTGGGAGGCAGTATCATTAAATTTTAAAAAGTGGCTTTTTATTCAATATACATTTTCAAACATTTCCATTCTAGCCTTTAAAATTGTTTAAATGGCAAAATTAAACACCCAGCTTCAATTATAATAAATTCTCTATAAGATATGTCAAACTCTATTGTATATAAAATATTTCAGTTCCCACCCGACGGTTAAGAACAGAAATTGTGGAAGACAAAGTGCAGCTTTGAGATTAAAATGCGGAGACATTGGGTCAGGAAACACAAACCAGTCACACTGTCAGAAACATCATTCAGGAAAGGGTCAAGACAGGAAAGGTGAAGCTTAGATCATCGTTTGGTGTTCACCCAATGGTAACGGTCCAGCCGGGGAAATGTGACCAAGTTGGACACTCGGTAATTCTTCTGCAAGTGAAAGCTGTAATCATCAGGAAACCTCTTGCGAATCTTGGGCCACGCAGGGTGCGAGTAGTAATCGTTACCCTGCAAAACAGCATGGAATTGTGAATTTAGACCCATATCTAAAATCAGATCGCTGTGGGACACCAGTACCCACTCAAGCTGCCCACGACTCCTACCCAGAGGAATTTCTCCCACCCCTCTAGTATGTCCGGAGATGTCAGGAAGCATTAGCTTTAAATCACATTAACTATTGCTTCATCCACATTTAACAATTTTTACTTTTAAAAGAAACTCTGTTGCCCCAGGAGCGGTCATTGCCAAAGCCCCAGGAGCTGTCATTGCCAAGGCAAGGAGGCAAACATTAAATTCTGTGGCCATTATTTACTTATTGAGTGAGGAGTCCCTCAGCCACCGTCACCACACAGGAGAAAGTCTGACTTCCAACTGGACCTCATTCTCTTGGTTCAATCCAGGTCAATAAAGCAAATTACAATAGTCAGCTGGTTTGTATTATGGTGATATCTGGGAAGTGCTGACCCTACAGTCATGTGAAATAAGGAACTGTTGTATAGTACACCAGACTAAAGCACACCTGTGTGAGAAACATCTAAAGTCTTCAGTCAGAGTGTTGAACCAGTTTTGCCGGAAAATCCCTGGCTACTTACCAAGAGCTTTTCAGCTACATGAGAATCCAGTGTTTGGAAAGACCTTTTTGAACCCAATGACACCGGCCCTGCATCACGGAGGTACTCGTGAGCCAATTCAGCACCTTTTATTTCAGATAGTGTCCCAATTAGTTTGATTTCTGCTGCCTTTAAATTTCACCCATTGCATCCCCATAATTCCCTCTGGCACCCAGCCCAAGGAGGACACTGATTGGCTGAGTTTAAAAATCAAAAGCTGGTTATTGAAGTGTCAATTCGGAGCTTTAACATCCAGATCAGAAAACTGCGAGTTATGGGGCCAAGTGGACATCAGAGTTCTCAAATTGTCCGATGAGAATGATTGACACAACATACCTGGTAGATGCTCTTTGGATTATTCACTGTTGGGATGGTTTGGGGCTCCTCAACAGGGCTTCCTCTACCCTTGAAGTTAGTATAAGCTTCAAACTGGTATATACTGTTTGGGTTGTTCACAATGGGTATGTTTTTTGTTTTGAAGGTTTCCTCTTCCCCAGCCAGGTGAGCAGATTCAGTGTAGCTGGCAGAGCTGCTCCTGGGATCCTTGTAACTCTCCTCATCAGAGGAGGTGCCAGAGTAATAATCAGAGGTAGCACGTTCTGCAGCACTACTGATATATTTAAAGATTTCGGAGTCTGTGCTGTGTGACTCTAATCTGGCCACGATGAATGGCCGGTTCTTCTCACCACACCTGCAGCAACGACAAAAGTCAAAGTCAGTGGACGGAGATGTAACAATTAGCACAAAATATCCCCCAAACCCACCATGGATTGGTCATCTTATTGCCAGTCCAGAATCAGACAGCAGATGTTCAGTTTCCTCCTAGTCGCCCCGAAATAAGGTTTTTAAATTCAGTTTTCAATTATCTCAGCTCGATGGACCTCCCCTGCCCACCCCCGGATGGACCAACCCTGCCCACCCCCGGATGGACCAACCCTGCCCACCCCCGGATGGACCAACCCTGCCCACCCCCGGATGGACCAAAGTTAGCTCAGATAGAAGTTTAAAATTAGTAATTTATTTAATGGGGGGAATGTACATCTTTGATGCTGCTACTTAGTGGCCACTAACATCTTGCTGAGTCTCCCCAGAGCAGATCACAAATCTTTTATTTGTTTAACATGAAGCCTCAATTCCCCAGTGATGTTCCACAATCTCACCATTTGGTGAAATGTCTCCCAAATTCCAGTTCATCATGCAACCGAGAATCTCTCAACATCCACATTTAAACACTCCACCTCAGCCCCAACACCAATTTAGTCTTTCCTGATAACACCAGAACAGAGTTAAGGCATCAGTTGTTGGTTATCAAGGAACTTGAGACTGGTTATTCCCTCAGCACTGCAGTCCAATTAATCAAAACAATGGTATCAAAGTGGTTAACACTGTTGCTTCACAGCTCCAGGGTCCCGGGTTATATTCCCGGCTTGGTCACAAGCGTGCGGAGTCTGCACGTTCTCCCAGTGTCTGCGTGGGTTTCCTCCGGGTGCTCCGGTTTCCTCCCACAAGTCCTGAAAGACGTGCTGTTAGGTGAATCGGACATTCTGAATTCTCCCAGTGTACCTGAACAGGCGCCGGAAGGTGGCGACTAGGGGCTTTTCACAGTAACTTCATTGCAGTGTTAATGTAAGCCTACTTGTGACACTAAAGAGTATGATTTTTGCACAATATTTCCAACTCCCCTGCCTGCTGGTTGGGTGATGTTATAGAGGTATTTAAAATTCAGAAAGGTTTTGAAAAGAGTGGATGGAGCAAGGGTGTAAAATGGAGGTCTTCAGTACAACATCGTTCAAGATAATACATAAGAAATTTATTTTCCCCAAAGGGAAAATTCACTGCCACCAGGAGTGGTTGAAGTGAGTGGACAGGTGCATTGTAATAATAATCTTTATTGTCACAAGTAGGCTTACATTAACACTGCAATGAAGTTACTCTGAAAATCCCCTAGTCGCCACATTCCGTCACCTGTTTGGGTTCACAGAGGGAGAATTCAGAATGTCCAATTCACCTAACAGCACGTCTTTCGGGACTTGGAGGAAACCGGAGCACCCGGAGGAAACCCACGCAGACACGGGGAGAACGTGCAGACTCTGCACAGACAGACAGTGACCCAAGCCGGTAATCAAAGCTGGGACCAAGGCTCTGTGAAGCCACAGAGCGAACCACTGTGCTACCATGTTGTCCAGGAGACAGGCACACAAGTGAGGAGGAAAGAGGGGGTTATGATGAGGCAAGATGGAGTAGACCATAAACATGCTCCACATAGATCATATCTGAAAACTCCCAGACAGATCACACTCCACCATGCCCCAGCAGGGATTTGCCTACTGGAGCGGGAGGGAACAGGCACATTTTTCATTAAGGGGCCATTTGCAAACCCATAAAAGAGAGTTTATGACCCATTTCTTCAATCTTCAGCTTTCTTGAAGAACTGTGCCTTGATTAATCAGCCTTTGCCCAGGACAGAGTTACCACCTCCACAACACCAATAACACTGGCTGCTCCTTCAGGTTTCTGGACATGTTTAATCTGGTCCGTTAAATAGCCATTCCTGATGCAATATGTGATGTTATTTATCATTTGGAACAACAATTAACCTGGACAAAGATCCAGGAATTTGGCTTTCAGTCTTGTTCAGGAGTTACACAGCTGGAGCCGGCTGAGCACCAAGAATCAGGAGCAAATACTAAACAGAATAATGCTCCAATTTCATTCCCACGGATAGAGGTTAAAACCAAAGCAATCCTGGAGCACCAAGCAGCAGATACAAAATGAATCCTTACCTACACCACACTTCATATGGATCCACCCAGATGGTGAGTTCCTTTGGCAGTTCCAAAGATGAATAGTCAATATTGCTCTCAACACAGGCATGGAACAAGACCGGGTCCAGAGGCTCATTCTTATTGACCCGAATACACCTGGGATGGGAAACATAGACCATTGAATTCAGATAGTCTGCTTCAAGGTGAATTTAGTCATAGCACCTGGCTCCCAATTATATCCTCAAATTGAGATAGGTGGTAATAAAGCCAATCGTTGCTGCAAATCAACTTTAATTTAGGGAGTCAGAGTAATTTGGCTCAAAGCCAGTTAATTACACTTGTCCAAATAATCAAATCCACCTAAAGCTGATGTGTTCTTCCATTTGAAGTTTAGTCACCTACTTTGTACAATTAAAATCACAGTTGGAGGTTGACTATTTGGGTTGTTTAATGCAACTTCCAGAACAAAGAGGAGCTGATTGGGAAACTAATGTTAGACAAAGAGATTCTCAGTGTGTTCCATTGCTGCCTCAGCTCACTCCCTTCCCCTCATCAGTGAATAGCACAGACCCCCAGTGATCCCGGTCTGCATCAGTGAATAGCACAGACCCCCAGTGATCCCGGTCTGCATCAGTGAATAGCACAGACCCCCAGCGATCCCGGTCTGCATCAGTGAATAGCACAGACCCCCAGCGATCCCAGTCTGCATCAGTGAATAGCACAGACCCCCAGCGATCCCGGTCTGCATCAGTGAATAGCACAGACCCCCAGTGATCCCGGTCTGCATCAGTGAATAGCACAGACCCCCAGTGATCCCGGTCTGCATCAGTGAATAGCACAGACCTCCAGTGACCCCAGTCTGCATCAGTGAATAGCACAGACCCCCCAGTGATCCTGGTCTGCATCAGTGAATAGCACAGACCCCCCAGTGATCCCGGTCTGCATCAGTGAATAGCACAGACCCCCCAGTGATCCCGGTCTGCATCAGTGAATAGCACAGACCCCCCAGTGATCCTGGTCTGCATCAGTGAATAGCACAGACCCCCCAGTGATCCCGGTCTGCATCAGTGAATAGCACAGACCCCCCAGTGATCCCGGTCTGCATCAGTGAATAGCACAGACCCCCAGTGATCCCGGTCTGCATCAGTGAATAGCACAGACCCCCAGGTGATCCCGGTCAGTCTAGATTCACTGTCACAGGACACGGATCAATGATTTTAATATTTTCACAGTACCTACCTCCCCCCCACCCCCCTCAGAAATACCAATCCCACCTGTAACCTTGTCCCTTCACTGGGTCCTCCCAGTACCAGTGATTCTTGTATTTTTCAAACAAAACCTTGGTCAGTTTGTTCCCAAATTTTTCAATCTTCAGTCTGCTGAGGTTTTCATTCCTCCTCACCATCCGGGAGATGAAAACCACCGTGGCAGCAATTTCCTCTTTCATTGTCTCTCAAATCAGCTTCTGCAAAGTTAACCAACGTTAGACACCATTTCACAAGACTCCCCCTCTCCCACAAACACATTAAGTGACCAGGAGCAACTAGACCAACCAACCTCAATCCTCCAGCAGCTCAAACCCAGCCTCCTCCAACTCAATGTCCTTCAATTTAGTGAAACCTCAAGCACCTGGGCTGGGGGGAAAGTAACAAGACCCCTGTCCAATCACAAAGGAATCCGGTTTCAAGACATTAACTAGACTGGAAACACTTATCAATGACTGACATACTTGAGGGAAGGGCATTTATACACAGCAGTGCATCATGGGACACTCCCTGCTCCCACAATTTCCCAATGATCTCCTCGAACACACAGAATTCACTGATCAATTTCTACAGCTAATATGATGTTATTTCCCTGAATTGATCAAGCTTTATCCTTCAATCAACATCACTAAGTATTCTCCGGAAAGATTTCTAAGTGCGTTAGCAAGCAGGAATTTCCATGGGCTTCCCTGTGCTCGACCCAGTGAGGCCAGCAACGCTACTCAAAGTTTTTTTTTAACAAACATTTTATTGAGGTTCTTTTTGTATTATAACAACAACACAATAAACAATGTACATGGAACTATAAACATTGTGCAAAAGCCGTCTTCCTCCCTTACAGGCCCCACCTTTATTAACCCCCTACTCTAAGCTAAACTAACCCCCCCCCCCCACCTTTCTGCTGACGATTAATTTTCCGCAAAGAAGTCGACGAACGGTTGCCACCTCTGGGTGAACCCTAACAGTGACCCTCTCAAGGTGAACTTGATTTTCTCCAAACAGAGAAAGCTAACCATGTCCGATAGCCAGGTCTCCGACTTCGGGGGCTTTGAGTCCTTCCATGCTAATAGTATCCGTCTCCGGGCTACCGGGGAAGCAAAGGCCAGAACGTCTGCCTCTTTCTCCTCCTGGATTCCCGGGTCTTCCGACATCCCAAAATTCGCCACCTCTGGACTCGGTGCCACCCTTGTTTTTAACACTGTGGACATGACATCTGCAAACCCCTGCCAAAATTGCCTAAGCTTTGGACATGCCCAGAACATGTGGACATGGTTCGCCGGTCCTCCCGCACATTTTGCACACCTGTCTTCCACCCCAAAGAATCTGCTCATCCTGGCCGCTGTCATGTGAGCCCGATGAACAACCTTAATTGTATCAGGCTGAGCCTGGCACATGTTGCAGACGCGTTGACTCTACTCAACCCAGAGACCATCCTCTATCTCTCCTCAACCCAGAGACCATCCTCTATCTCTCCTCCCAGCTCCTCCTCCCACTTGCGCTTCAGCTCCTCGGTCTGCGTCTCCTCTGATCCCATAAGTTCCTTGTAAGTGTCCGATTGTGTGAAGTTCTGGTCACCACATTACCGAAGGACGTTATTGCTCTGGAGAGAGTGCAGAGGAGGTTTACAAGAATGTTGCCAGGGCAGAAAATGTGGCTCCGAGGAGAGATTGGATAGATTGGGGTTATTTTCCTTGGAACAAAGCAGGCTGAGAGGTGGCTTAATTGAGGTTTACAAAATTATGTGGGGAAGAGATAGAGTGGGCAGGATAAAATAGTTCCCCCTGGTAGAGAATTCTAGAACCAGGGGGCATAGATTCGAGATAGGTGGCAGAAGGAGTAGAGGAAACATGAGGAAAAACATTTTTACGCAGAGGGTAGTGGGAGTCTGGAGTTCGCTGCCCGAGTTGGTGGTGGAGGCAGAGACCCTAAACTCTTTTAAAAAGCACTTAGATCTGCACCTACAGTGCTGTAAGCTGCAGGGCTATGGACCGGGAGCAGGAAGGTGAGATTAGAAAGGGCAACTGGTGTCGCTGAATTCTATGCTGTAAAGTTTCTCTGGTTCTATGGAGTTAATCTGCCACCTATATCTGGTCTGGCTTCCAGGTGTCTCCAGACCCACAACAATGTGGGTAACTTTTAAATTCCCTCTAAAATGGCCGAGCAAACCATGTAGTTGAAGGAGAATTAGGATGGGTAATAAATGTCTGCCCAATCAATGATGTCCATCTCCCATGAATGAATAAAAAACAATGTGAGCAAGTGGATTTTGGAGGAGCTTTCGCAGGACACGTTCTCAGTAATTGTTGATGCTGACACCAAATAGCCAGAGGTCGCTGTGATGACATCTACCATTGAGGAGCTGGGAGAAGTGTTTAGTCACTTTGGAATTCCAGAACAGCTGGTGACTGACAACGGACTTCAATTTGTCTAACAGGAATTTGAGAACTTCCTACAAGAAAACAGCATTCGATACATCATATCCACACCACATCACCCGGTTAGTAATGGATCAGCAGAGCGCTTCGTCCAAACCATGGAACATACTAGAAAATATCCAAAGAACAAGATTCGCTTATCCAACACCTCAACAAATTCTTGCTGGTCTAACAGAATGCCACACAAGTGACGACCAATAACTCACAATGAAAAGACAGCTGCATTCTCAGAACAAACCCTCCAAACCCCAAGGGGATCTCTCAGTTCCCATGTCAACACCAGTTAAACCAACCACCACTCACGTCAACGGGAAGATGAAAATGTCAGGTGTTCATCGTCAACCGTTCCGAGAGCGAAGGCAACCAGATCGCCTGGACTATAACCTATTGACTATTGTTCATGTTGAACTTGTTCTGGGGACACTTAAATTAAGGGGGGAGAAAATGTTTGATATTTGACTCTTTGGCTCTCTGTAGAGCCCCCACCCTAGTAACGTGAGCAAGAATGTAATGTGATGGAAACAGAGACGCTGCAGGTTTGAGAGAGGACACCAAAATAACGTTTCCTTTGGTTATCGAGTGTCCCTCATTCTGGAAGTACACAGCACCCAGAGCCTCTGCTCCTCTTTAGAGTAATATCCTTTATGTTAAATTCTCTCTCCACATTCTTCCTACCAAAATGAATCACTTCATTCTTCTCCACGTTGAACGACAGGAACTTGGACTTGGAAATGCCACAAATCCACTCAGTCCTTCAGCCTGTTGCAGTTCAATCAGTTCATAGCTGATCTAGCTGTGGTTCTAACTCGTCTGCAGTCCACCCCTGTAACCCTTAACTCCCGTATCCATCAAGAATCTGTCTATGTAGGGCGGTACGGTGGCGCAGTGGTTAGCACTGCTGCCTCATGGAGCCGAGGACCCGGGTTTGATCCAGGCCTCGGGTCACTGTCCCGTGTGGAGTTTGCACATTCTCCTCATGTCTGTGTGGGTCTCATTCCCATAACCCAAAGATGTACAGGCTAGGTGAATTGGCCACTCTAAATTGCCCCTTAATTAGGAGGAAAATAAGGAATTGGATCCTTTAAATTTAAAACAAATTTATGCCCTTTTGAAGTTTTATACTATCCTCCTAACAGTTCACAATGTTTTCAAGTTTCATATCATCTGCAAATTTGGAAATTGTGCCTTGTACACCCAAGTCCAGATCATTAATATGCCAGCATGGTGGCACAGTGATTAGCACTGCTGCCTCACAGTACAGAGATCATAGGTTCAATTTTGACCATGGCCGACTGACTGTGTGGAGTTTGCACGTTCTCCCCGTGTCTGCATAGTTTTCCTCCGGGTGCTCGGGTTTCCTCCCACAGTCCAAAGATGTGCAGTTGATGTGGATTTGCCACGCTAAATTGTCCCCCTAATTTTCCAATGGGCCTTTGTGGGTGCAGTTTCGAAGGGTTGGTGCTGACTCCGATGGCTCGAATGGCCTCCTTCTGCACTGTAGGGATTCTATGATGAAAAATATCAGGAAGAGCAAGTGTTCCAACACTGACCCCTAGAGAACTGCACTACAAAACTTTCCTCCTGGCTGAAAAATATCCATTAACCACTATACACTTTACTCTGCTAATTTCATATCCATGTTCCTATCCATGAGCTATAACTTTGCTCAGAAGTCTGTTGTGTGACATTGTATTAAATACCTTTTGAAAGTCCATCCATGTATTACATCAATAGCATTGCCCTCATCAACCCTCTGTTTTTTTTAATAAATATTTTATTGAAAATTTTTGGTCAACCAACACAGTACATTGTGCATCCTTTACACAATATTATAACAACACAAATAACAATGACCTATTTTATATAAACAAAAAAAAGAATAAATATTAAATAACAAAAATGAAAACTAGCCCTAATTGGCAACTGCCTTGTCACAAGTTACACCCCCCCCGCCCCCCCCCCCCCCCGCCCCCCACCCCCCCCCCCCCCCAAATCCTGGGCCGCTGCTGCTGCCTTCTTTTTCCCATTCCATCTATCTATCCGCAAGGTATTCGACGAACGGTTGCCACTGCCTGGTGAACCCTTGAGCCGACCCCCTTAGGACGAACTTAATCCGCTCTAGCTTTATAAACCCCGCCATGTCATTTATCCAGGTCTCCACCCCCGGGGGCCTGGCTTCTTTCCACATTAGCAATATCCTGCGCCGGGCTACTAGGGACGCAAAGGCCAAAACATCGGCCTCTCGCGCCTCCTGCACTCCCGGCTCTTGTGCAACCCCAAATATAGCCAACCCCCAGCTTGGTTCGACCCGGACCCCCACTACTTTTGAAAGCACCTTTGTCACCCCCATCCAAAACCCCCGTAGTGCCGGGCATGACCAAAACATATGGGTATGATTCGCTGGGCTTCTCGAGCACCTCGCACACCTATCCTCCACCCCAAAAAATTTACTGAGCCGTGCTCCAGTCATATGCGCCCTGTGTAATACCTTAAACTGAATCAGGCTTAGCCTGGCACACGAGGACGACGAGTTTACCCTGCTTAGGGCATCTGCCCACAGCCCCTCCTCGATCTCCTCCCCCAGCTCTTCTTCCCATTTCCCTTTTAGTTCATCTACCATAGTCTCCCCTTCGTGCCACATTTCCCTATATATATCTGACACCTTACCATCCCCCACCCATGTCTTTGAGATCACTCTGTCCTGCACCTCTTGTGTCGGGAGCTGCGGGAATTCCCTCACCTGTTGTCTCGCAAAAGCCCTCAGTTGCATATACCTGAATGCATTCCCTTGGGGCAACCCATATTTCTCGGTCAGCGCTCCCAGACTCGCGAACTTCCCATCCACAAATAGATCTTTCAGTTGCGTTATTCCTGCTCTTTGCCACATTCCATATCCCCCATCCATTCCCCCCGGGGCAAACCTATGGTTGTTTCTTATCGGGGACCCCCCCAAGGCTCCAGTCTTTCCCCTATGCCGTCTCCACTGTCCCCAAATCTTCAGTGTAGCTACCACCACCGGGCTTGTGGTGTAGTTCCTCGGTGAGAACGGCAATGGGGCTGTCACCATAGCCTGCAGGCTAGTCCCCCTACAGGACGCCCTCTCTAATCTCTTCCACGCCGCTCCCTCCTCCTCTCCCATCCACTTACTCACCATTGAAATATTAGCGGCCCAATAGTACTCACTTAGGCTCGGTAGTGCCAGCCCCCCCCTATCCCTGCTACGCTGTAAGAATCCCTTCCTCACTCTCGGGGTCTTCCCGGCCCAAACAAAACCCATGATGCTCTTTTCAATCCTTTTAAAAAAAGCCTTCGTGATCACCACCGGGAGGCACTGAAACACAAAGAGGAATCTCGGGAGGACCACCATCTTAACCGCCTGCACCCTCCCTGCCATTGACAGGGCTACCATATCCCATCTCTTGAAATCTTCCTCCATCTGTTCCACCAACCGCGTTAAATTTAACCTGTGCAATGTGCCCCAATTCTTAGCTATCTGGATCCCCAGGTAACGAAAGTCTCTTGTTACCTTCCTCAACGGTAGGTCCTCTATTTCTCTACTCTGCTCCCCTGGATGCACCACAAACAACTCACTCTTCCCCATGTTTAATTTATACCCTGAAAAATCCCCAAACTCCCCAAGTATCCGCATTATTTCTGGCATCCCCTCCGCCGGATCCGCCACATATAGTAGCAAATCGTCCGCATACAAAGATACCCGGTGTTCTTCTCCTCCCCTAAGTACTCCCCTCCACTTCTTGGAACCCCTCAACGCTATCGCCAGGGGCTCAATCGCCAGTGCAAACAATAATGGGGACAGAGGGCATCCCTGCCTTGTCCCTCTATGGAGCCGAAAATATGCCGATCCCCGTCCATTCGTGACCACGCTCGCCACTGGGGCCCTATACAATAGCTGCACCCATCTAACATACCCCTCTCCAAAACCAAATCTCCTCAACACCTCCCACAAATAATCCCATTCCACTCTATCAAATGCTTTCTCGGCATCCATCGCCACTACTATCTCTGTTTCTCCCTCTGGTGGGGCCATCATCATTACCCCTAACAACCTCCGTATATTCGTGTTCAGCTGTCTCCCCTTCACAAACCCAGTTTGGTCCTCGTGGACCACCCCCGGGACACATTCCTCTATTCTCATTGCCATTACCTTGGCCAGGACCTTGGCATCCACATTTAGGAGGGAAATTGGTCTGTAGGACCCGCATTGTAGCGGGTCCTTTTCCTTCTTAAAGAGAAGCGATATCGTTGCTTCAGACATAGTCGGGGGCAGTTGTCCCCTTTCCTTTGCCTCATTAAAGGTCCTCGTCAGTACCGGGGCGAGCAAGTCCAAATATTTTCTATAGAATTCGACTGGGAATCCGTCCGGTCCCGGGGCCTTTCCCGTCTGCGTGCTCCTAATACCTTTCACCACTTCTTCTACCTCGATCTGTGCTCCCAGTCCCACCCTTTCCTGCTCTTTCACCTTGGGAATTTCCAGCCGATCCAAAAAGTCCATCATTCTCTCCCTCCCATCCGGGGGTTGAGCTTCATATAATTTTTTATAAAATGTCTTAAACACTTCATTCACTCTCTCCGCTCCCCGCTCCGTCTCTCCTTCCTCGTCCCTCACTCCCCCTATTTCCCTCGCTGCTCCCCTTTTCCTCAATTGGTGTGCCAGCAACCTGCTCGCCTTCTCCCCATATTCGTACTGTACACCCTGTGCCTTCCTCCATTGTGCCTCTGCAGTGCCTGTAGTCAGCAAGTCAAATTCCACATGCAGCCTTTGCCTTTCCCTGTACAATCCCTCCTCCGGTGCTTCCACATATTGTCTGTCCACCTTCAAAAGTTCTTGCAGCAACCGCTCCCGTTCCTTACTCTCCTGCTTCCCTTTATGTGCCCTTATTGATATCAGCTCCCCCCTAACCACCGCCTTCAACGCCTCCCAGACCACTCCCACCTGGACCTCCCCATTGTCATTGAGTTCCAAGTACTTTTCAATACATCCCCTCACCCTTAGACACACCCCCTCATCCGCCATTAGTCCCATGTCCATTCTCCAGGGTGGGCGCCCTCCTGTTTCCTCCCCTATCTCCAAGTCCACCCAGTGTGGGGCGTGATCCGAAATGGCTATAGCCGTATACTCCGTTCCCCTCACCTTCGGGATCAATGCCCTACCCAGCACAAAAAAGTCTATGCGCGAGTAGACTTTATGAACATAGGAGAAAAACGAGAACTCCTTACTCCTAGGTCTACTGAATCTCCACGGGTCCACCCCTCCCATCTGCTCCATAAAATCTTTAAGCACCTTGGCTGCTGCCGGCCTCCTTCCAGTCCTGGACTTCGACCTATCCAGCCCTGGTTCCAACACCGTGTTAAAGTCTCCCCCCATTATCAGCTTTCCCATCTCTAGGTCCGGAATGCGTCCTAGCATCCGCCTCATAAAATTGGCATCATCCCAGTTCGGGGCATACACGTTTACCAAAACCACCGTCTCTCCCTGTAATTTGCCACTCACCATCACGTATCTGCCCCCGTTATCCGCCACTATAGTCTTTGCCTCGAACATTACCCGCTTCCCCACTAATATAGCCACCCCCCTGTTTTTCGCATCTAGCCCCAAATGGAACACCTGCCCCACCCATCCTTTGCGTAGCCTAACCTGGTCTATCAGTTTCAGGTGCGTTTCCTGTAACATAACCACATCTGCTTTAAGTTTCTTAAGGTGTGCGAGTACCCGTGCCCTCTATCGGCCCGTTGAGCCCTCTCACGTTCCACGTGATCAGCCGAGTTGGGGGGCTTCCCACCCCCCCCCCTTGCCGATTAGCCATCATCTTTTTCCAGCTTCTCACCCAGTTCCCACGCAGCTGTATCTCCCCCAGGCGGTGCCCCCCCGCCCATCTTCTCCCGTACCCGCTCCCCCCTTTCCCCAGCAGCAGCAACCCAGTAATTCCCCCCTCCCACCCCCCCCGCTAGACCCCCCGCTAGCGTAATTACTCCCCCCATGTTGCTCCCAGAAGTCAGCAAACTCTGGCTGACCTCGGCTTCCCCCCGTGACCACGGCTCGCACCGTGCGACGCCCCCTCCTTCCTGCTTCTCTATTCCCGCCATAATTATCATAGCGCGGGAGCCAAGCCCGCGCTTCTCCCTTGGCCCCGCCCCCCATGGCCAACGCCCCATCTCCTCTCCCTCCCCACCTCCCCCCATCACCCCCTGTGGGAGAGAGAAAAGTTACCACACCGCAGGATTAGAACATAAAACCCCTCTTCGCCCCCCACATTCGCCCCACCACTTTGTCCAAACGTTCTTTTTAATAATCCACTCATTCCAGTTTTTCTTCTACAATAAAAGTCCACGCTTCATCCGCCGTCTCAAAGTAGTGGTGCCTCCCTTGATATGTGACCCACAGTCTTGCCGGTTGCAGCATTCCAAATTTTATCTTCTTTTTATGAAGCACCGCCTTGGCCCGATTAAAGCTCGCCCTCCTTCTCGCCACCTCCGCACTCCAGTCTTGATAAACGCGGATCACCGCGTTCTCCCATTTACTGCTCCGGGTTTTCTTCGCCCATCTAAGGACCATTTCTCTATCCTTAAAACGGAGGAATCTCACCACTATGGCTCTGGGAGTTTCTCCTGCTCTCGGTCCTCGCGCCATAACTCGGTATGCTCCCTCCACCTCCAACGGACCCGCCGGGGCCTCCGCTCCCATTAACGAGTGCAGCATCGTGCTCACATATGCCCCGACGTCCGCCCCCTCCACACCTTCAGGAAGACCAAGAATCCTCAGGTTGTTCCTCCTTGCGTTGTTTTCCAGTGCCTCCAGCCTCTCCACACATCGTTTCTGATGTGCCTCCTGTATCTCCGTCTTCACCACCAGGCCCTGTATATCGTTCTCATTCTCGGCTGCCTTCGCCTTCACGACCCGAAGCTCCCGCTCCTGGGTCTTTTGTTCCTCCTTTAGCCCTTCGATCGCCTGTAGTATCGGGGCCAACAGCTCTTTCTTCATTTCCTTTTTTATCTCCTCCACGCAGCATTTCAAGAACTCTTGTTGTTCAGGGCCCCATGTGAAACTGCCACCTTCCGACGCCATCTTGGTTTTTGCTTGCCTTCCTTGCCGCTGTTCCAAAGGATCCGCTGCAATCCGGCCACTTTCCTCTCCTTTTTCCATCCGTGTCCAGGGGGAATTCCCTTCTGGTTTACCGCACGGTGTTTTTAGCCGTTAAAATTGCCGTTGGGGCTCCTATCAAGAGCCTAAAAGTCCGTTCCACCGGGAGCTGCCGAAACGTGCGACTCAGCTGGTCATCGCCGCACCCGGAAGTTCCTCATCAACCCTCTGTGTAACCTCTTCAAATAATTCCAGAATTTAGCTGAACACATTTTTCCCTTTAGAAATCTGTACATGTTTTCCTTAATTAGCCCATTGTCCCAAATTATTGTTTCTAGGATCCTAAGACACTGTTGTTTCCAAGACACTACCGAGGTCTCCAGTTGCTGAGCTTATCTTTGCAACTTTTTGAACAAATGTGTAACATTTACAATTCTCCAGTTCTCTGGCATCACTCCCTGAGTGGGCTTAGAAGATTATGGTCAACGCCTCTGCAATTCCTCCTCTCGTTTCTCTCAGTATCCTGGGATGCAAATGCTCCAATGCATATTGCAGTGCTGTAATGTTCCACCGGAGGGCGGTAGGACACTGGGCCAGCTAGACAGAAAATCTTTCAAAAGTGAATCCTTGCAAAGTGGTTTAGGGTCTCGTTGCCAAGGGCACCCTGGAAATTTCCTCAGATTTCTCTGTTTCCCGAGGGTATCTCTCATTGCTGCCTTGTCTCTTGAAGATCTGAGTCATGGTAGAAGATAAGATCAATATTTGCATTTCTCCAGCACCAGATATCTGAAAGTGTTTGATTATTTTAAATCTGTGCTAGTGTAGAAACCCCAGCAACCAGTGCACAGGAAGATTCCACAAATAGAAATGGGATCAATGAGCAGATATTCTGTTTTTGTGATGTTGATCAATGGATAAGTGTTGGTCAGGACTTGAGGGTGATCTCCCAGTCTTCAACTAGTTTCAGAAACTCATTCACAACCAGATGGAAGCAGAGACTTCCTGCTCATCACCTTATCCAAAAGATGGCATTTCAGACAGTGCGGCACTCTCTCAGTACTGACCCTCTGACAGTGCAGCACTCACTCAGTACTGACCCTCTGACAGTGCAGCACTCTCTCAGTACTGACCCTCTGACAGTGCGGCACTCCCTCAGTACTGACCCTCTGACAGTGCAGCACTCTCTCAGTACTGACCCTCTGACAGTGCAGCACTCACTCAGTACTGACCCTCTGACAGTGCAGCACTCCCTCAGTACTGACCCTCTGACAGTGCAGCACTCCCTCAGTACTGACCCTCTGACAGTGCGGCACTCCCTCAGTACTGAGCCTTTGACAGTGCGGCACTCCCTCAGCACTGACCCTCTCACAGTGCAGCACTCCCTCAGTACTGAGCCTTTGACAGTGCAGCACTCCCTCAGTACTGACCCTCTGACAGTGCAGCACTCCCTCAGTACTGACCCTCTGACAGTGCGGCACTCCCTCAGTACTGAGCCTTTGACAGTGCGGCACTCCCTCAGTACTGACCCTCTGACAGTGCCGCACTCCCTCAGTACTGACCCTCTGACAGTGCGGCACTCTCTCAGTACTGACCCTCTGACAGTGCGGCACTCTCTCAGTACTGACCCTCTGACAGTGCAGCACTCACTCAGTACTGACCCTCTGACAGTGCAGCACTCCCTCAGTACTGACCCTCTGACAGTGCGGCACTCTCTCAGTACTGACCCTCTGACAGTGCGGCACTCCCTCAGTACTGACTCTCAGACAGTGCGGCACTCCCTCAGTACTGACCCTCTGACAGTGCGGCACTCCCTCAGTACTGACCCTCTGACAGTGCGGCACTCCCTCAGTACTGACCCTCAGACAGTGCAGCACACCCTCAGTACTGACTCTCAGACAGTGCAGCACTCCCTCAGTACTGACCCTCTGACAGTGCAGCACTCTCTCAGTACTGACTCTCTGACAGTGCAGCACTCCCTCAGTACTGACCCTCAGACAGTGCAGCACACCCTCAGTACTGACTCTCAGACAGTGCAGCACTCCCTCAGTACTGACCCTCTGACAGTGCGGCACTCCCTCAGTACTGACCCTCTGACAGTGCAGCACTCCCTCAGTACTGACCCTCTGACAGTGCGGCACTCCCTCAGTACTGAGCCTTTGACAGTGCGGCACTCCCTCAGTACTGACCCTCTGACAGTGCCGCACTCCCTCAGTACTGACCCTCTGACAGTGCGGCACTCTCTCAGTACTGACCCTCTGACAGTGCGGCACTCTCTCAGTACTGACCCTCTGACAGTGCAGCACTCACTCAGTACTGACCCTCTGACAGTGCAGCACTCCCTCAGTACTGACCCTCTGACAGTGCGGCACTCTCTCAGTACTGACCCTCTGACAGTGCGGCACTCCCTCAGTACTGACTCTCAGACAGTGCGGCACTCCCTCAGTACTGACCCTCTGACAGTGCGGCACTCCCTCAGTACTGACCCTCTGACAGTGCGGCACTCCCTCAGTACTGACCCTCAGACAGTGCAGCACACCCTCAGTACTGACTCTCAGACAGTGCAGCACTCCCTCAGTACTGACCCTCTGACAGTGCAGCACTCTCTCAGTACTGACTCTCTGACAGTGCAGCACTCCCTCAGTACTGACCCTCAGACAGTGCAGCACACCCTCAGTACTGACTCTCAGACAGTGCAGCACTCCCTCAGTACTGACTCTCAGACAGGACTGGCACTGGTAATTTCACCTGGATTTGAAATTCCGGCTTCTGGAATGAACCCTCGGCATTGGACCTGGGAAACACAGTCAGTTCAATCCTGTCTCAGTGATCAGGAATTCACTAGCTTCCATCTCCATACGAAGAGGTACAGATGTAAATATGAGAACTCACGGTATTTACTCAGACAGTTCAGAAAAATCAAACAGCTCAGAGCAATTCCAGGAAATTCTTTTAAAATAATTTGATGAGTAAAATGTAATGACTTGCAGAGGTCTGTTTGCAAATGGATGGAGGTTGTGGTTTGGTTGGACTTTGAACTACGTGAATAACAGGGACATTTCCAGCAAGTCTGAACAGGCCCCACGGGATTAACTGAAGTCAGTGAGGGGTGTGCCAAACCAAACAATTAAACTGAAACCTAGTTCTGTATCATGTGAAAATGCCTGTCCCCAATGGGCTTTCGCCACTGGGCTGTCCCGTAGGCCCGGAAACACAGTGGATAGCACAGTTGCTTCACAGCGCCAGGGTCCCAGGTTCGATTCCCCACTCGGTCACTGTCTGTGCGGAGTCTGCACTTTCTCCCCGTGGCTGCGTGGGTTTCCTCCGGGCGCTCCGGTTTCCTCCCACAGTCCAAAGACGTGCAGGTTTGGTGGATTAGCCATGATCAATTGCCCTTAGTGTCCAAAAGATTAGGTTGGGTTACTGGGTTACGGGTGTAGGGTGGCGGTGTGGTTTTTTCCAAAGAGCCGGTGCAGACTCGATGGGCCGAATGGCCTCCTTCTGCACTGTAAATTCTATGATTCTCTGAGTTCCCCATCCAGCTGTTCTTTAATGTTATCTGGTCTCTAACCCGCCAATGGGTCTTCTGCAACAGTGCCACATCTGCTTGTAACGTCCTGAGATGCGTAAATACCCTGGATCTCATACCGGGCCACCCAACCCCCTCACGTTCCACGTGACCAACGAAATGGGGGGACTCCACCTTACTGGAATCAATCATTCCTACCTCGTGAGGCAATCCAGCAGCCCCCCAGGAAGAGTCAACACCAGACCCACCCAGGATGGCCCCAGATTCCCCAGCATAAACCCAGAAAGAAACGTCCCCAGTCACCATCAGAGAACTACACCCCCTTCCCCGCCCCCTTCCCCACCACGCCCTTCCCCCCCTTCCCCCTGCCCCCCTTCCATCCGTGCCCTTCCCCCACCCCCCCCTTCCCCTGCCCCCTTCCCCGACACCCACCAACACCCCACCCAAACACCCCCCCTTCCCTGCCCCCATCCCCCCGCGCCCTTCCCCTGCCCCCCCTTCCCCTCGCCCCCCTCCCCGACACCCACCAAGCAAAACAATGTTTATTTTTAAAAGCAAAACAATGTTTATTCTATGAGCTCAAGTTAACCTTTTTAAAACATACAGTGAACATCTTAGCAACCATTAATTCAAATACAAAGAATACAACACTAATTAATCCTTAATAACTTCCCAAACAACATCCAGAAGACAGAAGAAACACCTTTTAACAGGAGCACATTAGGTTTACATTCACTACTGAGAACATTTATAATTCTGAATTCACCAAATGATCAAGAGATAGTCTTTTGATGGCAGAGAGATCAACAGTACAGCTGCTCTGTCTGGCTTCAGCTCCAACACTGAAAACAAAACTAAAACACACCCTGCAGCCTGCTCAAAAACGAAAGTAAAAAGCTGATAGACAGCCCAGCTCCACCCACACTCTGACATCACTGATAAACACCCATTTCTTAAAGGTACATTTCTCAAACACCCATTTCTTAAAGGTACTCTCACATGAGAGTGTCCCTGCTGATTTCATCTGTGGGAAGTGCACCCATCTCCAGCTCCTCAGAAACCGCATTAGGGAATTGGAGCTGGAGCTGGATGAACTTCGGATCATTCGGGAGGCAGAGGTGGTCATAGATAGAAGCTTCAGGGATGTAGTTACCCCGAAGAATAAAGATAGATGGGTGACGGTGAGAGGGGCTGGGAGGAAGCAGTCAGTACAGGGATCCCCTGTGGTCGTGCCCCTTAGTAACAAGTATACCGCTTTGGACACTGTTGGGGGGGAGGACTTACCAGGGATAAGCCATGAGGTGCAAGTCTCTGGCACAGAGTCTGTCCCTGTTGCTCAGAAGGGAAGGGGGGAGAGGAGTAGAGCATTAGTCATTGGAGACTCCATAGTTAGGGGGATAGATAGGAGATTCTGTGGGAACGAGAGAGACTCGCGGTTTGTGTGTTGCCTCCCAGGAGCCAGGGTCCGTGATGTCTCGGATCGTGTTTTCGGGATTCTTAAGGGGGAGGGGAAGCAGTGGGAAGTGGTGCATGGCGTCCGAGGAGATAGGAGAGGTGCTAAATGAATATTTTTCGTCAGTATTCACACAGGAAAAAGACAATGTTATCGAGGAGAATACTGAGATTCAGGCTACTAGACTAGAAGAGCTTGAGGTTCATAAGGAGGAGGTGTTAGCAATTCTGGAAAGTGTGAAAATAGATAAGTCCCCTGGGCCGGATGGGATTTATCCTAGGATTCTCTGGGAAGCTAGGGAGGAGATTGCTGAGCCTTTGGCTTTGATCTTTACGTCAACTTTGTCTACAGGAATAGTGCCAGAAGACTGGAGGATAGCAAATGTTGTCCCCTTGTTCAAGAAGAGGAGTAGAGACAACCCCGGTAACTATAGACCAGTGAGCCTTACTTCTGTTGTGGGCAAGGTCTTGGAAAGGTTTTTAAGAGATAGGATGTATAATCATCTGGAAAGGAATAATTTGATTAGAGATAGTCAACACGGATTTGTGAAGAGTAGGTCATGCCTCACAAACCTTATTGAGTTCTTTGAGAAGGTGACCAAACAGGTGGATGCGGGTAAAGCAGTTGATGTGGTGTATATGGATTTCAGCAAAGCGTTTGATAAGATTCCCCACGGTAGGCTATTGCAGAAAATACGGAGGCATGGTATTCAGGGTGATTTAGCAGTTTGGATCAGAAATTGGCTAGCTGGAAGACAAAGGGTGGTGGTTGATGGGAAATGTTCAGACTGGAGTCCAGTTACTAGTGGTGTACCACAAGGATCTGTTTTGGGGCCACTGCTGTTTGTCATTTTTATAAATGACCTGGACGAGGGCGTAGAAGGATGGGTGAGTAAATTTGCAGATGACACTAAAGTCGGTGGAGTTGTGGACAGTGCGGAAGGATGTTACAAGTTACAGAGGGACATAGATAAGCTGCAGCGCTGGGCTGAGAGGTGGCAACTGGAGTTTAATGCAGAAAAGTGTGAGGTGATTCATTTTGGAAGGAATAACAGGAAGACAGAGTACTGGGCTAATGGTAAGATTCTTGGTAGTGTGGATGAGCAGAGAGATCTCGGTGTCCATGTACATAGATCCCTGAAAGTTGCCACCCAGGTTGAGAGGGTTGTTAAGAAGGCGTACGGTGTGTTAGCTTTTATTGGTAGAGGGATTGAGTTTCGGAGCTATGAGGTCATGTTGCAGCTGTTCAAAACTCTGGTGCGGCCGCATTTGTAGTATTGCGTGCAATTCTGGTCGCCGCATTATAGGAAGGATGTGGAAGCATTGGAAAGGGTGCAGAGGAGATTTACCAGAATGTTGCCTGGTATGGAGGGAAGATCTTATGAGGGAAGGCTGAGGGACTTGAGGCTGTTTTCGTTAGAGAGAAGACAAAGAACAACAAAGAACAAAGAAATGTACAGCACAGGAACAGGCCCTTCGGCCCTCCAAGCCCGTGCCGACCATGCTGCCCGACTAAACTACAATCTTCTACACTTCCTGGGTCCGTATCCCTCTATTCCCATCCTATTCATGTATTTGTCAAGATGCCCCTTAAATGTCACTATCGTCCCTGCTTCCACCACCTCCTCCGGTAGCGAGTTCCAGGCACCCACTACCCTCTGCGTAAAAAACTTGCCTCGTACATCTACTCTAAACCTTGCCCCTCTCACCTTAAACCTATGCCCCCTAGTAATTGACCCCTCTACCCTGGAGAAAAGCCTCTGACTATCCACTCTGTCTATGCCCCTCATAATTTTGTATACCTCTATCAGGTCGCCCCTCAACCTCCTTCGTTCCAGTGATAACAAACCGAGTTTATTCAACCGCTCCTCATAGCTAATGCCCTCCATACCAGGCAACATTCTGAGGTGACGATTAAGAGGTGACTTAATTGAGGCATACAAGATGATCAGAGGATTAGATAGGGTGGACAGTGAGAGCCTTTTTCCTCGGATGGTGATGTCTAGCATGAGGGGACATAGCTTTAAATTGATGTGAGATAGATATAGGACAGATGTCAGAGGTAGATTCTTTACTCAGAGAGTAGTAAGGGTGTGGAATGCCCTGCCTGCAACAGTAGTGGGCTCGCCAACACTAAGGGCTCTCAAATGGTCATTGGATAGACATATGGACGATAAGGGAATAGTGTAGATGGGCTTTAGAGTGGGTTCACAGGTCGGCGCAACATCGAGGGCCGAAGGGCCTGTACTGCGCTGTAATGTTCTATGTTCTATGACACCTCCCCCCCAAGGAAAAAAAATAAACTTCAAGATGGTTTCATTTTTCACTCTTTCACTATCCTTTCAGAAATGCACACAGTAAATATACTTTTTTGTTTCAAAAAAAACAACACACGCAAATAGGTATAATAATATAGTCCATTTTTGTTCTTCTTCCTCCAACTGAAATCCTTCCTGATTGACAGTCTCTTTGAACAAGGTGGTCTCTGCACGATCTGTCCATTTGTCTACGCCCCGGGATGTCTCTTTAAAGTCAGATACTTTAGTTCAATCTGATCCCAGAGTCCCTTGCAAGTCTCCAACACAGGAGCATTGGTGATCACAGCTTTCAGGCCGTCAAATGCCTGTTGAAAGTCTGCTGTCCATTGAAATTTTCGCCGTTTCTTCAGCAAGTCCATCAGTGGAGCAATCACGCTCCAAAACTTTTGCACAAATGTTCGATCAAATCCACTCATGCCAAGAAATCGCATTATTTCCCTTCGTCTTGAGGGTATCGGAAACTCCTCAATAACTGTTGGTTTCACATCCCGTGTGACCATTGGACCCTGTCCGATTGTATGGCCAAGGAAAATGACTTGGGCTTTTCCAAATTCACTTTTGGCTAGGTTTATCACCAAACCCGCTACCTGAAGTCGATCAAATAACTCCATCAGATGTTTTAAATGTTCTTTCCATGTCTGGCTAAAAATTACCAGATCGATGTATACCGCACAATTGGGTAATCCTGAACCAACTTTGTTAGTTAACCGTTGAAATGTGGCTGGGGCGTTTTTCATGCCAAATGACATAACTTTGAATTGGTATATACCATCTGGAGTCACAAAAGCTGAAATCTCCTTCTCCCTTTCGGCTAAAGGTAATTCCAGTTTGAAAATAAAAGCTGACTGTCCCACTTTCTCAATGCAATCCTCCAAACGATGGACAGGATAAGAGTCCGTTCTTGTAACTGCATTGACCTTTCTATAGTCCACACACAACCATTGGGTACCATCTGGTTTAGGTACCATCACTATGGGTGAGCTCCATTGGCTGCAACCCACTTCAATTATGCCATTTTTAAGCAAACTCTCAAACTTTTTGTTAACCTGCGCCAATTTTAACGGGTTAAGTCTATATGGATGTTGTTTGATTGGAACAACATTTCCCACATCTGCATCATGTAGAGCCATTTTAGTACGTCCTAATTTATCTCCACAAAGTTGCCCACGTGATATCAATAACTCTTTCAGGTCAGTTCATTTTTCCTCTGGTAGGTAACTCAACAATTTATCCCAATTTTTAAGAACATCCTCGTTTTCCAATTTAATTTGAGGTATGTTAAATTCACAGTCATCTGGATTTGGTTCGTCACTTTGAGTTAGAATCATTAAAACCTCCTTTGTCTCTCCTTCCCTTTCAAAGTACCTTTTAAGCATATTCACATGACACACTCGGTGAGTCTTCCTTCTATCTGGTGTTTTTACCACATAATTCACCTCACTTCATTTCCTTTCAATCTGATAAGGTCCACAAAACCGAGCTTTTAAAGGCTCACCTACCACTGGTAACAACACTAAAACTTTATCTCCACTGGCAAAACTACGAACTTTGGATTTCTTGTCCGCTACCCGTTTCATCACATTTTGTGCAACTTTCAAATGTTGTCCAGCTAATTACCTGCTCTATTTAATCGTTCCCTAAAATTTGACACGTAATTCAATAGTGTAATTTCCGATTTCTCACCCACCAATTTTTCCTTAATCAATTTAAGTGGTCCTCTTACCTCATGACCAAAAATTAGTTCAAAAGGACTAAATTTGGTAGACTCATTAGGTGCATCCCTAATTGCAAACAATATGAATGGAATTCCTTTGTCCCAATCCTCCGGATAACCTTGGCAATAAACCCTCAACATTGTCTTTAATGTCTGATGCCACCTTTCTAACGCTCCCTGCGATTCTGGATGGTACACAGTTGATTTAAATTGTTTTATTCCTAAGCTATCCATAACTTATTTGAATAACCTTGAGGTAAAATTTGATCCTGGATCCGATTGTATTTCTGTGGGTAATCCATATCTAGTAAAGAATTTAAGTAATTCCTCCACAGTCTTTTTAGCTGTAATATTACGTACTGGAATGGCCTCTGGAAACCTAGTAGACACATCCATTATAGTCAAAAGATATTGATTCCCACTTTTTGTTTTAGGAAGCGGTCCTACACAATCGATTAGGACCCTTGTAAAAGGTTCCTCAAATGCTGGAATGGGTATTAAGGGCGCTGGTCTTATCACTGTTTGAGGTTTCCCTATCACTTGACATGTGTGACATGATTGACAAAATTTAACTACATCTTTATGTAGTCCAGGCCAATAAAAATGTTTCTGGATTTTAGCTTGAGTTTTCCTTATTCCCAAATGACCTCCCACTGGTACCTCATGTGCAACTCGCAGCACCTCCTTTCTATACCCTACCGGCAATACTACTTGATGAACTTCTGCCCACTTTTCATCCGTCTGCATATGTACAGGTCTCCATTTTCTCATCAAGACATCACATTTACGGTAATAACACTCTGGTTTACACTCAGATTCCTCTTCCGTGTATGCGTTCTGATATATCCGCTTTATTTCTACATCTTTTTGTTGTAACTCCGCCAATTTTCCCGAACTAAAAATATCCACCTCATCCTCCACCTGTTCTTTTTCAACCATCTGATCAAAAATCGTTTCTGATAATTGCACTTCAACTTCATCTTCACTCTTTGATTTCTCCTCTTGTCTTAACCTGTGACTTTGCGACCTTGTTACTACACAATCCGGAAAAATCCCAGGAATTTCATCCTTCAACACTTCAGTTGTCTGATTTTCCACTGGCTTATCACCACAGTAGGCATCACTCCCACCTGCGATCCAGCTATATCATTACCCAAGATAAACTGTATTCCTGGACAAGATAGTTTATCTATTACTCCTACTACCACTTCACCACTCTTCACTGGACTTTCCAACCTTACCTTATATAATGGAACACTACTCCTCTCACCCTGAATTCCACATATTACCACCTTTTCTGGCAACGTTCTTCCCAAACTACATAATTCCTCATCTCTTACCATTAAAGATTGACTAGCTCCCGTATCTCTTAAAATTGTGACTTCTTTACCTGCTCCTCCTGATACACATGAGTAAACTTTACCCACACAAGTAAATTATTTAAAGAGATCTGGTACCTTCTTATCAATCACCTCTTGATCCTTCACTTTGCTTGGGTGTTCCTGTCTCACTTTCACAAACCCCACTGCCCTATCCTGTTTTACCACATCAGCCTTCCCAGTGCTTTTCTTCAACCACCAACACTGTGACTTTACATGGCCTAGTTTATTACAGTGAAAATATTTGAAATTTTTAATTTCTTTTCCACCCTCCTGGATTTCTCTTTTAATCTGAGGTACACTCTCTTTATTGTCTCCCATCAGATCACCTTTACCTTTACCACTTGAGTATTTCTCATGTCCCCAGTTTCTATCCCTCACCGGCTGAAACTGATGTCGGAAACCAAGCTTTGATTTATGAACTAATTCATAATCATCTGCCATTTCTGCTGCTAACCTCGCAGTTTTAACTCTCTGCTCTTCCACATGAGTTCTCACTACATCAGGAATTGAATTTTTAAACTCCTCCAAAAGTATAATTTCTCTGAGAGCTTCATACGTTTTGTCTATTTTCAAAGCCCTTATCCACCTACCAAAATTACTCTGTTTGAGCCTTTCAAACTCCATGTATGTTTGACCAAATTCTTTCCTTAGAATTTCTAAACATTTGTCTGTAGGCATCAGGCACCAATTCACAGCACCTAAGATGGATTTTTTCACCTCCTCATACGTCCCAGATACCTCCTCCGATAGTGATACAAACACTTCACTAGCCCTACCTACCAGCTTTGTTTGAATCAGTAATACCCACATGTCCTGTGGCCATTTCATTTGTTTAGCTGCCTTCTCAAATGAAATAAAAAAGGCTTCTACCTCCTTCTCATCAAACCTTGGCCATGCTTGGACATATTTAAATAGATCCCCACCAAGCCTTCGACTTTGACACTCTTTCTCACTATCCTCATCACTATCATCCAACTGTACGTTTACGTCTGCCAATTTTAACTGACTGTCATGTTTCATGGCCATTTTCTGAAGTTCAAACTCTCTCTTTATCTTTTTCCCTGATCTGTATCTCCCTTTCTCTTTCTTTTTGTTCTGCAAGGGCTATTCTTTTCTCCTTTCTTCGCTCTCCTTTTCTTTTTCCTCTCTCTCTCTTTCTTTTTCCTCTCTATCTCTTTCGTATTCAAGCTGCTTTAATTCTTTCTCATGGTCCATTTGTTTAATTTGCAACTGAATTTTTGCCATTTCCAATGAGTCAGACTGTATCTTAGGCAACGTTAAATGCTTAGCCACCGCCATAATTACCTCATCTTTTCGCATTTTTTCAGGTAATGTTAACTGCAATGTTTTTGCCAAATCTAACAGTCTGTTTTTAGTCTCTGTCCGTAAAGTACTGCGTGTGACCGTCTCCACCCCCAAAAACTTCTGAGCCTCTGAAAGAGCCATTGTCCATAACACACACCCCACTTTAACTGAAATACCACACCTGAAAAACAACCACAATATGCTCACCCCTCACTGTCTTTAGTTCACTAAGCCAATCCAATAGATAGACTTTGATCCTGGACGAGCCCCCAATTTGTTATGGGCCAGGGTTTAGAGAACCCCAAAGTGTATCATGGAGTTCCCCTGACCCACAACTTTTACTAGATTGTGGTACGGGGAGCACACGGCCCACTCTACTGGTGTGGTACAGCAGAAATGGAAAAGTATTTTTTAAAAGCAAAACAATGTTTATTCTATGAACTCAAGTTAACCTTTTTAAAACAAACAGTGACCATCTTAGCAACCATTAATTCAAATACAACCCCCAAAGAATACAACACTAAGTAATCCTTAATAACTTCCCAAACAACATCCAGAAGACAGAAGAAACACCGTTCAACAGAAGCACATTAGGTTTACATTCACTACTGAGAACATTTATAATTCTGAATTCATCAAATGATCAAGAGATAGGTTTTTGATGGCAGAGAGAACAGCAATACACCTGTTCGGTCTGGCTTCAGCTCCAACACTGAAAACGAAACTTAAACACACCCTGCAGCCTGCTCAAAAATGACAGTAAAAAGCTGACAGACAGCCCAGCTCCACCCATTCTCTGACATCACTGATAATACCCATTTCTTAAAGGTACATTTCTTAAACACCCATTTCTTAAAGGGACTCTCACGTGACAGTGTCCACCCTCTGACATGTTAAAGGCCAATGTAACTGGAAATAAAGAGCTTATAATAATTCTCAGCATTTTACAATCAATGAGATGCTTTCAGGAATTCACTCATTGAGCAATGTGCTCTCAGTGTGCAGCCAATAGCCACTGAACATGTTTTGGATGGCGTGGATTGAAGAATGTTTTCTAAATGGAGGATACTTTATAAACCAATGCTAAGTATTCATTCTAATAATGTATATCCCACAAGGAACATAGGAACAGGAAGAGGCCATTCAGCCCCTCGAGCCTGTCCGCAATTCAATGAGATCATGGCCGATCTGTGTAACGCCATGGGCGGGATTCACCGTCCTGCTGCATCCGATGGTGGGCCGCGCCCCCGCCAGCAGCGGGATCCTCCGCCTTGGCAGCCGGCCAATGTGGCCACCCCGACACTGTCAGGAAATCCGCAGGCGTGCGTCTGCTGTTGGCGAAGCGGAGGAACCCGCTGACGGAGAATCCAGCTGCATACGCCTGCCTCTGGCCAATATCCCTAAATATCTTTGATTAACAGAAATCTCTCTATCTCAGAGTTAACATTAATAACTGTTCCAGCTTCAACTGCTGTGTGTGGGAGACAGTTCCAAACTGCTACCACCCTTTGAGTGAAGGATTCCTTTCTAACATCTTCCTGAACGGTCTGGCCCTAATATTCAGACTATGCCGCCTAGTTTTAGAATCTCCAACCAGTGAAATAGTTTATCTTTATCTACCCTGTCATTCCCTGTTAGTATCTTAAATACTTCGATCAGATCACCCTTAACCTTCTAAATTCCAGCAAAAACAGGTCTAAATTAATCTCTCCTCTTAACCCCTGCCGTCCAGGTATAATTTTTGCAAACCTACGTTGCTCTCCCTCCAAGGCCAAAATATCCTCCCTAAGGTGCGGTGCCCAGAACTGCTCCCAGTGACTCCGAGTGGAGTCTAACCAGGGTTTTGTTATGCATTCCATATTCCTACTGCACATCTCAACTCATGGCAATGAATGGGTTAAATTGATTCCCATCAGTTCACTATGGATTAAATTACAGGTTTTCATGGATTCCTGTGTAGACAAGTTCAGGCATGAGCTGGAGGGAACGCTTCCATTATGAGGAGTTTCTTTGGTAACTAATGGTCACAGAAAGCAAAGCTGAGTAACTTGGGCTCAAACGGAATGTTTATTTCATATCCAGCCTGCAAGATTTTTATTTAATTTCCTTTTGTCCTCACTCTCACGTGTATTTCAGTTACAGGATCAGAACCCTAATTCTCAGCATCAGCCTGGATTGTGTTTCTTAGCACTGGAACTGAAATGCTGACATTTTAATGGAATTTCAGACGTAGAAAACGCACTCCACATTGCTGCCAAACTTATAGAACATCCTGTGTATTCACAATTGCTAAATACAGTCCAAATTCTCACAGCCCCACTTCACTAATAATCTCATTCCACTGAAAAGAAAACAGGTCACAGACAAATTTTCTGAATGACGTTAATTCTCGAAGAACGAGGAATCATTCACTACGATGTACGTTCAACACAATTTTAAGTCAATACCTTTCAAAGTGTTGTAATCTAGGAAAAGGTGACGGCCAATTCATTCACCTCAATCTCCAACAAACTGAGATCTGACCATCAACTTAACTGATATACTTGAGGTAAAAAAACAGTCAGGACATTGGGAGAACTATTCATATCACTCCCTCAGTACTGACCCTCTGACAGTGCAGCACTCCCTCAGTACTGACCCTCTGACAGTGCGGCACTCCCTCAGTACTGACCCACTGACAGTGCAGCACTCCCTCAGTACTGACCCTCTGACAGTGCAGCACTCCCTCAGTACTGACACTCTGACAGTGCAGCACTCCCTCAGTACCAACCTCTGACAGTGCAGCACTCCCTCAGTACTGACCCTCTGACAGTGCAGCACTCCCTCAGGACTGACCCTCTGACAATGCGGCGCTCCCTCAGCACTGACCCTCTGACAGTGCAGCACTCCCTCAGTACTGACCCTCTGACCGTGCGGCACTCCCTCAGTACTGACCCTCTGGCAGTGCGGCACTCCCTCAGCACTGACCCTCTGACAGTGCAGCACTCCCTCAGTACTGAACCTCTGACAGTGCAGCACTCCCTCAGTACTGACCCTCTGACAGTGCGGCGCTCCCTCAGCACTGCCCCTCTGACAGTGCAGCTCTCCCTCAGTACTGACCCTCTGACCGTGTGGCACTCCCTCAGTACTGACCCTCTGGCAGTGCAGCACTCCCTCAGTGCGGACCCTCTGACAGTGCAGCACTCCCTCAGTACTGACCCTCTGACAGTGCGGCACTCCCTCAGTACTGCCCCTCTGACAGTGCAGCACTCCCTCAGTACTGACCCTCTGAGCGTGCGGCACTCGCTCAGTACTGACCCTCTGGCAGTGCAGCACTCCCTCAGTGCTGACCCTCTGACAGTGCAGCACTCCCTCAGTACTGACCCTCTGACAGTGCGGCACTCCCTCAGCACTGACCCTCTGACAGTGCAGCACTCCCTCAGTACTGACCCTCTGACAGTGCGGCACTCCCTCAGCACTGACCCTCTGACAGTGCGGCACTCCCTCAGTACTGACCCTCTGACAGTGCAGCACTCCCTCAGTATTGACCCTCTGACCGTGCGGCACTCCCTCAGTACTGACCCTCTGGCAGTGCGGTACTCGCTCAGTACTGACCCTCTGACAGTGCAGCACTCCCTCAGTACTGACCCTCTGACAGTGCAGCACTCCCTCAGTACTGACCCTCTGACAGTGCGGCACTCCCTCAGTACTGCCCCTCTGACAGTGCAGCACTCCCTCAGTACTGACCCTCTGACCGTGCGGCACTCCCTCAGTACTGACCCTCGGGCAGTGCAGCACTCCCTCAGTGCTGACCCTCTGACAGTGCAGCACTCCCTCAGTACTGACCCTCTGACAGTGCGGCACTCCCTCAGAACTGACCCTCTGACAGTGCAGCACTCCCTCAGAACTGACCCTCTGACAGTGCAGCACTCCCTCAGTACTGACCCTCTGACAGTGCGGCACTCCCTGAGTGCTGACCCTCTGACAGTGCGGCACTCCCTCAGTACTGACCCTCTGACAGTGCAGCACTCCCTCAGTACTGACCCTCTGACAGTGCGGCACTCCCTCAGTACTGACCCTCTGACAGTGCAGCACTCCCTCGGCACTGACCCTCTGACAGTGCAGCACTCCCTCAGTACTCACCCTCTGACAGAGCGGCACTCCCTCAGTACTGACCCTCTGACAGTGCGGCACTCCCTCAGTACTGACCCTCTGACAGTGCACCACTCCCTCAGGACTGACCCTCTGACAGTGCAGCACGCCCTCAGTACTGACCCTCTGACAGTGCAGCACTCCCTCAGTACTGACCCTCTGACAATGCGGCAGTCCCTCAGTACTGACACTCTGACAGTGTGGCACTCCCTCAGTACTGACCCTCTGACAGTGCGGCACTCCCTCAGTACTGACCCTCTGACAGTGCACCACTCCCTCAGGACTGACCCTCTGACAGTGCAGCACTCCCTCAGTACAGACACTCTGACAGTGCGGCACTATCTCAGTACTGACCCTCTGACAGTGCAGCACTCCCTCAGTACTGACCCTCTGACAGTGCGGCACTCCCTCAGTACTGACCCTCTGACGGTGCGGCACTCCCTCAGTACTGACCCTCTGACAGTGCGGCACTCCCTCAGTACTGACCCTCTGACAGTGCGGCACTCCCTCAGTACTGAACCTCTGACAGTGCGGCACTCCCTTCGTACTGACCATCTGACAGTGCGGCACTCCCTCAATATTGACCCACTGACAGTGCAGCATTCACTCGGTACTGACCCTCTGACAGTGCGGCACTCCCTCAGTACTGCCCCTCTGACAGTGCAGCACTCCCTCAGTACTGACCCTCTGACCGTGCGGCACTCCCTCAGTACTGACCCTCGGGCAGTGCAGCACTCCCTCAGTGCTGACCCTCTGACAGTGCAGCACTCCCTCAGTACTGACCCTCTGACAGTGCGGCACTCCCTCAGAACTGACCCTCTGACAGTGCAGCACTCCCTCAGAACTGACCCTCTGACAGTGCAGCACTCCCTCAGTACTGACCCTCTGACAGTGCGGCACTCCCTGAGTGCTGACCCTCTGACAGTGCGGCACTCCCTCAGTACTGACCCTCTGACAGTGCAGCACTCCCTCAGTACTGACCCTCTGACAGTGCGGTACTCCCTCAGTACTGACCCTCTGACAGTGCAGCACTCCCTCGGCACTGACCCTCTGACAGTGCAGCACTCCCTCAGTACTCACCCTCTGACAGAGCGGCACTCCCTCAGTACTGACCCTCTGACAGTGCGGCACTCCCTCAGTACTGACCCTCTGACAGTGCACCACTCCCTCAGGACTGACCCTCTGACAGTGCAGCACGCCCTCAGTACTGACCCTCTGACAGTGCAGCACTCCCTCAGTACTGACCCTCTGACAATGCGGCAGTCCCTCAGTACTGACACTCTGACAGTGCGGCACTCCCTCAGTACTGAACCTCTGACAGTGCACCACTCCCTCAGGACTGACCCTCTGACAGTGCAGCACTACCTCAGTACTGACCCTCTGACAGTGCACCACTCCCTCAGTACTGACCCTCTGACAGTGCAGCACTCCCTCAGTACTGACCCTCTGACAGTGCGGCACTCCCTCAGTACTGACCCTCTGACGGTGCGGCACTCCCTCAGTACTGACCCTCTGACAGTGCGGCACTCCCTCAGTACTGACCCTCTGACAGTGCGGCACTCCCTCAATATTGACCCACTGACAGTGCAGCATTCACTCGGTACTGACCCTCTGACAGTGCGGCACTCCCTCAGTACTGACCCTCTGACAGTGCAGCTCTCCCTCAGTACTGACCCTCTGACAGTGCGGCACTCCCTCAGTACTGACCCTCTGACAGTGCGGCACTCCCTCAGTACTGACCCTCTGACAGTGCGGCACTCCCTCAGTACTGACCCCCTGACAGTGCAGCATTTCCTCAATACTGGCCCTCTGACAGTGCGCCACTCCCTCAGTACTGACCCTCTGACAGTGCAGCACTCCCTCAGCACTGACCCTCTGACAGTGCGGCACTCCCTCAGTACTGACCCTCTGGCAGTGCAGTACTCCCTTAGTACTGACCCTCTGGCAGTGCAGCACTCCCTCAGCACTGAGCCTCTGACAGTGCAGCACTCCCTCAGTACTGACCCTCTGACAGTGCGGCACTCACTCAGTGCTGACCCTCTGACAGTGCAGCACTCCCTCAGTACTGAACCTCTGACAGTGCGGCACTTCCTCAGTACTGACCCTCTGACAGTGCAGCACTCCCTCAGTACTGACCCTCTGACAGTGCAGCACTCCCTCAGTACTGACCCTCTGACAGTGCGGCACTCCCTGAGTACTGACCCTCTGACAGTGCGGCACTCCCTCAGTACTGACCCTCTGACAGGGCAGCACTCCCTCAGTACTGACCCTCTGACAGTGCGGCACTCCCTCAGTACTGACCCTCTGACAGTGCAGCACTCCCTCAGTACTGACCCTCTGACAGTGCGGCACTCTCTAAGTACTGACCATCTGACAGTGCAGCACATCCTCAGTACTGACCCTCTGACACTGCAGCACTCCCTCAGTACTGACACTCTGACAGTGTGGCACTCCTCAGTACTGATCCTCTGACAGTGCGACACTCCCTCAGTACTGACCCTCTGACAGTGCACCACTCCCTCAGGACTGACCCTCTGACAGTGCAGCACTCCCTCAGTACTGACCCTCTGACAGTGCAGCACTCCCTCAGTACTGACCCTCTGACAGTGCAGCACTCCCTCAGTACTCACCCTCTGACAGTGCGACACTCCCTCAGTACTGACCCTCTGACAGTGCACCTCTCCCTCAGGACTGACCCTCTGACAGTGCAGCGCTCCCTCAGTACTGACCCTCTGACAGTGCGGCACTCCCTCAGTACTGACCCTCTGACAGTGCGGCACTCCCTCAGTACTGACCCTCTGTCAGTGCGGCACTCCCTCAGTACTGACCCTCTGACAGTGCGGCACTCCCTCAGTACTGACCCTCTGACAGTGCACCACTCCCTCAGGACTGACCCTCTGACAGTGCAGCACTCCCTCAGTACTGACCCTCTGACAGTGCGGCACTATCTCAGTGCTGACCCTCTGACAGTGCAGCACTCCCTCAGTACTGACCCTCTGACAGTGCGGCACTCCCTCAGTACTGACCCTCTGACAGTGCGGCACTCCCTCAGTACTGACCCTCTGACAGTGCGGCACTGTCTCAGTACTGACCCTCTGACAGTGCGGCACTCCCTCAGTACTGACCCTCTGACAGTGCGGCACTCCCTCAGTACTGACCCTCTGACAGTGCGGCACTGTCTCAGTACTGACCCTCTGACAGTGCGGCACTCCCTCAGTACTGACCCTCTGACAGTGCAGCATTTCCTCAATACTGACCCTCTGACAGTGCGGCACTCCCTCAGTACTGACCCTCTGACAGTGCAGCACTCCCTCAATGCTGACCCTCTGACAGTGCAGCACTCCCTTAGTACGGACCATCTGACAGTGCAACACTCGTTCAGTACTGAACCTCTGACAGTGCAGCAATCACTCAGCACTGACCCTCTGACAGTGCGGCACTCCCTCAGTACTGACCCTCTGGCAGTGCAGTACTCCCTTAGTACTGACCCTCTGGCAGTGCAGCACTCCCTCAGCACTGAGCCTCTGACAGTGCAGCACTTCCTCAGTACTGATCCTCTGACAGTGCGGCACTCCCTCAGTACTGACCCTCTGACAGTGCAGCACTCCCTCAGTACTGACCCTCTGACAGTGCGGCACTCACTCAGTGCTGACCCTCTGACAGTGCAGCACTCCCTCAGTACTGAACCTCTGACAGTGCGGCACTCCCTCAGTACTGACCCTCTGACAGTGCAGCACTCCCTCAGTACTGAACCTCTGACAGTGCGGCACTTCCTCAGTACTGACCCTCTGACAGTGCAGCACAACCTCGGCACTGACCCTCTGACAGTGCAGCACTCCCTCAGTACTCACCCTCTGACAGTGCAGCACTCCCTCAGTACTGACCCTCTGACAGTGCACCACTCTCTCAGGACTGACCCTCTGATAGTGCAGCACTCCCTCAGTACTGACCCTCTGACAGTGCAGCACTCCCTCAGTACTGACCCTCTGTCAGTGCGGCACTCCCTCAGTACTGACCCTCTGACAGTGCGGCACTCCCTCAGTACTGACCCTCTGACAGTGCACCACTCCCTCAGGACTGACCCTCTGACAGTGCAGCACTCCCTCAGTACTGACCCTCTGACAGTGCGGCACTATCTCAGTGCTGACCATCTGACAGTGCAGCACTCCCTCAGTACTGACCCTCTGACAGTGCGGCACTCCCTCAGTACTGACCCTCTGACAGTGCGGCACTCCCTCAGTACTGACCCTCTGACAGTGCGGCACTGTCTCAGTACTGACCCTCTGACAGTGCGGCACTCCCTCAGTACTGACCCTCTGACAGTGCAGCATTTCCTCAATACTGACCCTCTGACAGTGCGGCACTCCCTCAGTACTGACCCTCTGACAGTGCAGCACTCCCTCAATGCTGACCCTCTGACAGTGCAGCACTCCCTTAGTACGGACCATCTGACAGTGCAACACTCGTTCAGTACTGACCCTCTGACAGTGCAGCAATCACTCAGCACTGACCCTCTGACAGTGCGGCACTCCCTCAGTACTGACCCTCTGGCAGTGCAGTACTCCCTTAGTACTGACCCTCTGGCAGTGCAGCACTCCCTCAGCACTGAGCCTCTGACAGTGCAGCACTTCCTCAGTACTGATCCTCTGACAGTGCGGCACTCACTCAGTGCTGACCCTCTGACAGTGCAGCACTCCCTCAGTACTGAACCTCTGACAGTGCGGCACTCCCTCAGTACTGACCCTCTGACAGTGCAGCACTCCCTCAGTACTGACCCTCTGACAGTGCAGCACTTCCTCAGTACTGATCCTCTGACAGTGCGGCACTCACTCAGTGCTGACCCTCTGACAGTGCAGCACTCCCTCAGTACTGACCCTCTGACAGTGCGGCACTCCCTCAGTACTGACCCTCTGATAGGGCAGCACTTCCTCAGTACTGACCCTCTGACAGTGCGGCACTCCCTCAGTACTGACCCTCTGACAGTGCAGCACTACCTCGGCACTGACCCTCTGACAGTGCAGCACTCCCTCAGTACTCACCCTCTGACAGTGCAGCACTCCCTCAGTACTGACCCTCTGACAGTGCACCACTCTCTCAGGACTGACCCTCTGATAGTGCAGCACTCCCTCAGTACTGACCCTCTGTCAGTGCGGCACTCCCTCAGTACTGACCCTCTGACAGTGCGGCACTCCCTCAGTACTGACCCTCTGACAGTGCGGCACTCCCTCAGTACTGACCCTCTGACAGTGCGGCACTCCCTCAGTACTGACCCTCTGACAGTGCGGCACTCCCTCAGTACTGACCCTCTGACAGTGCGGCACTCCCTCAGTACTGACCCTCTGACAGTGCGGCACTCCCTCAGTACTGACACTCTGACAGTGCGGCACTCCCTCAGTACTGACCCTCTGACAGTGCGGCACTCCCTCAGTACTGACACTCTGACAGTGCGGCACTCCCTCAGTACTGACCCTCTGACAGTGCGGCACTCCCTCAGTACTGACACTCTGACAGTGCGGCACTCCCTCAGTACTGACCCTCTGACAGTGCGGCACTCCCTCAATACTGACCCTCTGACAGTGCGACACTCCCTCAGTACTGACCCTCTGTCAGTGCGGCACTCCCTCAGTACTGACCCTCTGACAGTGCGGCACTCCCTCAGTACTGACCCTCTGACAGTGCGGCACTCCCTCAGTACTGACCCTCTGACAGTGCACCACTCCCTCAGGACTGACCCTCTGACAGTGCAGCACTCCCTCAGTACTGACCCTCTGACAGTGCGGCACTCCCTCAGTACTGACCCTCTGACAGTGCGGCACTCCCTCAGTACTGACCCTCTGACAGTGCGGCACTCCCTCAGTACTGACCATCTGACAGTGCGGCACTCCCTCAATATTGACCCCCTGACAGTGCAGCATTCACTCGGTACTAACCCTCTGACAGTGCGGCACTCCCTCACTACTGACCCTCTGACAGTGCAGCACTCCCTCAGTACTGACCCTCTGACAGTGCAGCACTCCCTCAGTACTGACCCTCTCACGGTGCAGCTCTCCCTCAATGCTGACCCTCTGACAGTGCAGCACTCCCTCAGTACGAACCCTCTGACAGTGCAACACTCGCTCAGTACTGACCCTCTGACAGTGCAGCAATCCCTCAGCACTGACCCTCTGACAGTGCGGCACTCCCTCAGTACTGACCCTCTGACAGTGCAGCAATCCCTCAGCACTGACCCTCTGACAGTGCGGCGCTCCCTCAGTACTGACCCTCTGACAGTGCAGCATTCACTCGGTACTGAAACTCTGACAGTGCGGCACTCCCTCAGTACTGCCCCTCTGACAGTGCGGCACTCCCTCAGTACTGACCCTCTGACAGTGCGGCACTCCCTCAGTACTGACCCTCTGACAGTGCAGCACCTCCTCAGTACTGACCCTCTGACAGTGCAGCTCTCCCTCAGTACTGACCCTCTGACAGTGCGGCACTTCCTCAGTACTGAGCCTCTGAAAGTGCGGCACTCCATCAGTACTGACCCTCTGACAGTGCAGCACTCCCTCAGTACTGACCCTCTGACAGTGCGGCACTCCCTCAGTACTGACCCTCTGACAGTGCAGCATTTCCTCAATACTGACCCTCTGACAGTGCGGCACTCCCTCAGTACTGACCCTCTGACAGTGCAGTACTCCCTCAATTCTGACCCTCTGACAGTGCAGCACTCCCTCAGTACGGACCATCTGACAGTGCAACACTCGTTCAGTACTGACCCTCTGACAGTGCAGCAATCACTCAGCACTGACCCTCTGACAGTGCGGCACTCCCTCAGTACTGACCCTCTGGCAGTGCAGTACTCCCTTAGTACTGACCCTCTGGCAGTGCAGCACTCCCTCAGCACTGAGCCTCTGACAGTGCAGCACTTCCTCAGTACTGATCCTCTGACAGTGCGGCACTCCCTCAGTACTGACCCTCTGACAGTGCGGCACTCACTCAGTGCTGACCCTCTGACAGTGCAGCACTCCCTCAGTACTGAACCTCTGACAGTGCGGCACTCCCTCAGTACTGACCCTCTGACAGTGCAGCACTCCCTCAGTACTGACCCTCTAACAGTGCAGCACTCCCTCAGTACTGACCCTCTGACAGTGCGGCACTCCCTGAGTACTGACCCTCTGACAGTGCAGCACTCCCTCAGTACTGACCCTCTGACAGGGCAGCACTCCCTCAGTACTGACCCTCTGACAGTGCGGCACTCCCTCAGTACTGACCCTCTGACAGTGCAGCACTACCTCGGCACTGACCCTCTGACAGTGCAGCACTCCCTCAGTACTCACCCTCTGACAGAGCTGCACTCCCTCAGTACTGACCCTCTGACAGTGCGGCACACCCTCAGTACTGACCCTCTGACAGTGCACCAAACTCTCAGGACTGACCCTCTGATAGTGCAGCACTCCCTCAGTACTTACCCTCTGACAGTGCGGCACTCTCTCAGTACTGACCCTCTGACAGTGCAGCACTCCCTCAGTACTGACCCTCTGACAGTGCAGCACTCCCTCAGTACTGACCCTCTGACAGTGCGGCACTCCCTCAGTACTGACCCTCTGACAGTGCGGCACTCCCTCAGTACTGACCCTCTGACAGTGCGGCACTCCCTCAGTACTGACCCTCTGACAGTGCAGCACTACCTCGGCACTGACCCTCTGACAGTGCAGCACTCCCTCAGTACTCACCCTCTGACAGAGCTGCACTCCCTCAGTACTGACCCTCTGACAGTGCGGCACACCCTCAGTACTGACCCTCTGACAGTGCACCAAACTCTCAGGACTGACCCTCTGATAGTGCAGCACTCCCTCAGTACTTACCCTCTGACAGTGCGGCACTCTCTCAGTACTGACCCTCTGACAGTGCAGCACTCCCTCAGTACTGACCCTCTGACAGTGCAGCACTCCCTCAGTACTGACACTCTGACAGTGTGGCACTCCTCAGTACTGATCCTCTGACAGTGCGACACTCCCTCAGTACTGACCCTCTGACAATGCACCACTCCCTCAGGACTGACCCTCTGACAGTGCAGCACTCCCTCAGTACTGACACTCTGACAGTGCGGCACTGTCTCAATACTGACCCTCTGACAGTGCGGCACTCCCTCAGTACTGACCCTCTGACAGTGCGGCACTCCCTCAGTACTGACCGTCTGACAGTGCAGCACTCCCTCAGTACTGACCCTCTAACAGTGCAGCACTCCCTCAGTACTGACCCTCTGACAGAGCTGCACTCCCTCAGGACTGACCCTCTGACAGTGCGGCAATCCCTCAGCACTGACCCTCTGACAGTGCGGCACTCCCTCAGTACTGACCCTCTGACAGTGCGACACTCCCTCAGTACTGACCCTCTGACAGTGCGGCACTCCCTCAGTACTGACCCTCTGACAGTGCGGCACTCCCTCAGTACTGACCCTCTGACAGTGCGGCACTCCCTCAGTACTGACCCTCTGACAGTGCGGCACTCCCTCAGTACTGACCCTCTGAGAGTGCAGCACTACCTCGGCACTGACCCTCTGACAGTGCAGCACTCCCTCAGTACTGACCCTCTGACAGTGCAGCACTCCCTCAGTACTCACCCTCTGACAGAGCTGCACTCCCTCAGGACTGACCCTCTGACAGTGCGGCACACCCTCAGTACTGACCATCTGACAGTGCACCACTCTCTCAGGACTGACCCTCTGATAGTGCAGCACTCCCTCAGTACTGACCCTCTGACAGTGCGGCACTCTCTCAGTACTGACCCTCTGACAGTGTGGCACTCCTCAGTACTGATCCTCTGACAGTGCGGCACTCTCTCAGTACTGACCCTCTGACAGTGCGGCACTCTCTCAGTACTGACCCTCTGACAGTGCGGCACTCCCTCAGTACTGACCCTCTGACAGTGCGGCACTCCCTCAGTACTGACCCTCTGACAGTGCGGCACTCCCTCAGTACTGACCCTCTGACAGTGCGGCACTCCCTCAGTACTGACCCTCTGACAGTGCACCACTCCCTCAGGACTGACCCTCTGACAGTGCAGCACTCCCTCAGTACTGACCCTCTGACAGTGCAGCACTATCTCATGTGCTGACCCTCTGACAGTGCAGCACTCCCTCAGTACTGACCCTCTGACAGTGCGGCACTCCCTCAGTACTGACCCTCTGACAGTGCGGCACTCCCTCAGTACTGACCCTCTGACAGTGCGACACTCCCTCAGTACTGACCATCTGACAGTGCGGCACTCCCTCAATATTGACCCTCTGACAGTGCAGCATTCACTCGGTACTGACCCTCTGACAGTGCGGCACTCCCTCACTACTGACCCTCTGACAGTGCAGCACTCCCTCAGTACTGACCCTCTGACAGTGCAGCACTCCCTCAGTACTGACCCTCTCATGGTGCAGCTCTCCCTCAATGCTGACCCTCTGACAGTGCAGTACTCCATCAGTACGAACCCTCTGACAGTGCAACACTCGCTCAGTACTGACCCTCTGACAGTGCAGCAATCCCTCAGCACTGACCCTCTGACAGTGCGGCACTCCCTCAGTACTGACCCTCTGGCAGTGCAGCACTCCATTAGTACTGAACCTCTGGAAGTGCAGCACTCCCTCAGCACTGAGCCTCTGACAGTGCAGCACTTCCTCAGTACTGATCCTCTGACAGTGCGGCACTCCCTCAGTATTGACCCTCTGACAGTGCGGCTCTCCTTCAGTACTGACCCTCTGACAGTGCAGCACTCCCTCAGTACTGAACCTCTGACAGTGCAGCACACCCTCAGTACTGACCCTCTGACAATGCAGCACACCCTCAGTACTGACCCTCTGACAGTGCAGCACTCCCTTAGTACTGACCCTCTGACAGTGCAGTGCTCCCTCAGTACTGACCCTCTGACAGTGCAGCTCTCCCTTAGTACTGACCCTCTGATAGTGCAGTACACCCTCAGTACTGATCCTCTGACAGTGCAGCACTCCCTCAGTACTGACCCTCTGACAGTGCAACACTCCCTCAGCGCTGACCCTCTGACAGTGCAGCACTCCCTCAGAAATGACCCTCTGACAGTGCAGCACTCCCACAGTATTGACCCTCTGACAGTGCAGCACTCCCTCAGTACTGACCCTCTGACAGTGCGGCACTCCCTCAGCACTGACCCTCTGACAGTGCGGCACTCCCTCAGTACTGACCCTCTCACAGTGCGGCACTCCCTCAGCACTGACCCTCTGACAGTGCAGCGCTCCCTCAGTACTGACCCACTGACAGTGCAGCACTCGCTCAGTACTGACCCTCTGACAGTGCGGCACTCCCTCAGTACTGACCCTCTGACAGTGCGGCGCTCCCTCAGTGCTGACCCTCTGACAGTGTGGAGTTCCCTCAGTACTGACCCTCTGACAGTGCAGCACTCCCTCAGTACTGACCCTCTGACAGTGTAGCACTCCCTCAGTACTGACCCTTTGACAGTGCAGCACTCCCTCAGTACTGACCCTTTGACAGTGCAGCACTCCCTCAGTCCTGACCCTCTGACAGTGCGGCACTACCTCAGCACTGACCCTCTGACGGTGCAGCGCTCCCTCAGTACTGACCCTCTGACAGTGCGACACTCCCTCAGTACTGACCCTCTGACAGTGCACCACTCCCTCAGGACTGGCCCTCTGACAGTGCAGCACTTCCTCAGTACTGACACTCTGACAGTGCAGCACTCCCTCAGTATTGATCCTCTGACAGTGCAGCACTCCCTCAGTACTGACCCTCTGACAGTGCGGCACTCCCTCAGTACTGACCCTCTGACAGTGCGGCACTCCCTCAGTACTGATCCTCTGTCAGTGCGGCACTCCCTCAGTACTGACCCTCTGACAGTGCGGCACTCCCTCAATATTGACCCTCTGACAGTGCAGCATTCACTCGGTACTGACCCTCTGACAGTGCGGCACTCCCTCAGTACTGACCCTCTGACAGTGCACCACTCCCTCAGGACTGACCCTCTGACAGTGCAGCACTCCCTCAGTACTGACCCTCTGACAGTGCGGCACTATCTCAGTGCTGACCCTCTGACAGTGCAGCACTCCCTCATTACTGACCCTCTGACAGTGTGGCACTCCGTCAGTACTGTCCCTCTGACAGTGCGGCACTCCCTCAGTACTGACCCTCTGACAGTGCGGCACTCCCTCAGTACTGACGATCTGACAGTGCGGCACCCCCTCACTACTGACCCTCTGACAGTGCAGCACTCCCTCAGTACTGACCCTCTGACAGTGCCGCACTCCCTCAGTACTGACCCTCTGACAGTGCGGCACTCCCTCAGTACTGACCCTCTGACAGTGCAGCACTCCCTCAGTACTGACCCTCTGTCAGTGCAGCACTCCCTCAGTACGGACCCGCTGACAATGCAACACTCGCTCAGTACTGACCCTCTGACAGTGCAGTAATCCCTCAGCACTGACCCTCTGACAGTGCGGCACTCCCTCAGTACTGACCCTCTGGCAGTGCAGCACTCCATTAGTACTGACCCTCTGGCAGAGCAGCACTCCCTCAGCACTGAGCCTCTGACAGTGCAGCACTTCCTCAGTACTGATCCTCTGACAGTGCGGCACTCCCTCAGTATTGACCATCTAACAGTGCAGCACTTCCTCAGTACTGACCCTCTGACAGTGCGGCACTCCTTCAGTACTGACCCTCTGACAGTGCAGCACTCCCTCAGTACTGACCCTCTGACAGTGCGGCACTCCCTCAGTACTGACCCTCTGACAGTGCAGCTCTCCCTTTGTACTGACCCTCTGATAGTGCAGCACACCCTCAGTACTGACCCTCTGACAGTGCAGCACTCCCTTAGTACTGACCCTCAGACAGTGCAGCACACCCTCAGTACTGACCCTCTGACAGCGCAGCACTCCCTTAGTACTGACCCTCTGACAGTGCAGTGCTCCCTCAGTACTGACCCTCTGACAGTGCAGCTCTCCCTTAGTACTGACCCTCTGATAGTGCAGCACACCCTCAGTACTGACCCTCTGACAGTGCAGCACTCCCTCAGTACTGACCCTCTGACAGTGCAACACTCCCTCAGCGCTGACCCTCTGACAGTGCAGCACTCCATCAGCAATGATCCTCTGACAGTGCAGCACTCCCACAGTACTGACCCTCTGACAGTGCAGCACTCCCTCAGTACTGACCCTCTGACAGTGCGGCACTCCCTCAGCACTAACCCTCTGACAGTGCAGCACTCCCTCAGTACTGACCCTCTCACAGTGCGGCACTCCCTCAGCACTGACCCTCTGACAGTGTAGCGCTCCCTCAGTACTGACCCACTGACAGTGCAGCACTCGCTCAGTACTGACCCTCTGACAGTGCGGCACTACCTCAGCACTGACCCTCTGACGGTGCAGCGCTCCCTCAGTACTGACCCTCTGACAGTGCGGCGCTCCCTCAGTACTGACCCTCTGACAGTGTGGAGCTCCCTCAGTACTGACCCTCTGACAGTGTGGAGCTCCCTCAGTACTGACCCTCTGACAGTGCAGCACTCCCTCAGTACTGACCCTCTGACAGTGCAGCACTCCCTCAGTACTGACCCTCTGACAGTGCGGCACTACCTCAGCACTGACCCTCTGACGGTGCAGCGCTCCCTCAGTACTGACCCTCTGACAGTGCGGCGCTCCCTCAGTACTGACCCTCTGACAGTGTGGAGCTCCCTCAGTACTGACCCTCTGACAGTGCAGCACTCCCTCAGTACTGACCCTCTGACAGTGCAGCACTCCCTCAGTACTGACCCTCTGACAGTGCGGCACTACCTCAGTACTGACCCTCTGACAGTGCAGCGCTCCCGCAGTACTGACACTCTGACAGTGCTGCATTCACTCGGTACTGACCCTCTGACAGTGCGGCACTGCCTCAGTACTGACTCTCTGACAGTGCAGCACTCCCTCAGTACTGACCCTCTGACAGTGCAGCACACCCTCAGTACTGACCCTCTCACGGTGCAGCTCTCCCTCAATGCTGACCCTCTGACAGTGCAGCACTCCCTCAGTACGGACCGTCTGACAGTGCAACACTCGCTCAGTACTGACCCTCTGACAGTGCAGCATTCACTCGGTACTGACCCTCTGACAGTGCGGCACTCCCTCACTACTGACCCTCTGACAGTGCAGCACTCCCTCAGTACTGACCCTCCGACAGTGCAGCACTCCCTCAGTACTGACCCTCTCACGGTGCAGCTCTCCCTCAATGCTGACCCTCTGACAGTGCAGCATTCCTTCAGTACGAACCCTCTGACAGTGCAACACTCGCTCAGTACTGACCCTCTGACAGTGCAGCAATCCCTCAGCACTGACCCTCTGACAGTGCGGCACTCCCTCAGTACTGACCCTCTGACAGTGTAGCACTCCCTCAGTACTGACCCTCTGACAGTGCGGCACTCCCTGAGTACTGACCCTCTGACAGTGCGGCACTCCCTCAGTACTGACCCTCTGACAGGGCAGCACTCCCTCAGTACTGACCCTCTGACAGTGCGGCACTCCGTCAGTACTGACCCTCTGACAGTGCAGCACTACCTCGGCACTGACCCTCTGACAGTGCAGCACTCCCTCAGTACTGACCCTCTGACAGTGCGGCACTCCCTCAGCACTCACCCTCTGACAGAGCTGCACTCCCTCAGTACTGACCCTCTGACAGTGCGGCACACCCTCAGTACTGACCCTCTGACAGTGCACCACTCTCTCAGGACTGACCCTCTGATAGTGCAGCACTCCCTCAGTACTGACCCTCTGACAGTGCAGCACTCTCTCAGTACTGACCATCTGACAGTGCAGCACTCCCTCAGTACTGACCCTCTGACAGTGCAGTGCTCCCTCAGTACTGACCCTCTGACAGTGCAGCTCTCCCTTAGTACTGACCCTCTGATAGTGCAGCACACCCTCAGTACTGACCCTCTGACAGTGCAGCACTCCCTCAGTACTGACCCTCTGACAGTGCAACACTCCCTCAGCGCTGACCCTCTGACAGTGCAGCACTCCCTCAGCAATGACCCTCTGACAGTGCAGCACTCCCACAGTACTGACCCTCTGACAGTGCAGCACTCCCTCAGTACTGACCCTCTGACAGTGCGGCACTCCCTCAGCACGAGCCCTCTGACAGTGCAGCACTCCCTCAGTACTGACCCACTGCCAGTTTAGCACTCCCTCAGTACTGACCCTCTGACAGTGCGGCACTCCCTCAGTACTGACCCTCTCACAGTGCGGCACTCCCTCAGCACTGACCCTCTGACAGTGCAGCGCTCCCTCAGTACTGACCCACTGACAGTGCAGCACTCGCTCAGTACTGACCCTCTGACAGTGCGGCACTCCCTCAGAACTGACCCTCTGACAGTGCGGCGCTCCCTCAGTACTGACCCTCTGACAGTGTGGAGCTCCCTCAGTACTGACCCTCTGACAGTGCAGCACTCCCTCAGTACTGACCCTCTGACAGTGCAGCACTCCCTCAGTACTGACCCTTTGACAGTGCAGCACTCCCTCAGTACTGACCCTCTGACAGTGCGGCACTACCTCAGCACTGACCCTCTGACGGTGCAGCGCTCCCTCAGTACTGACCCTCTGACAGTGCGACACTCCCTCAGTACTGACCCTCTGACAGTGCACCACTCCCTCAGGACTGACCCTCTGACAGAGCAGCACTCCCTCAGTACTGACCCTCTGACAGTGCGGCACTCCCTCAGTACTGACCCTCTGACAGTGCGGCACTCCCTCAATATTGACGCTCTGACAGTGCAGCATTCACTCGGTACTGACCCTCTGACAGTGCGGCACTCCCTCAGTACTGACCCTCTGACAGTGCACCACTCCCTCAGGACTGACCCTCTGACAGTGCAGCACTCCCTCAGTACTGAACCTCTGACAGTGCGGCACTATCTCAGTGCTAACCCTCTGACAGTGCAGCACTCCCTCAGTACTGACCCTCTGACAGTGTGGCACTCCCTCAGTACTGTCCCTCTGACAGTGCGGCACTCCCTCAGTACTGACCCTCTGACAGTGCGGCACTCCCTCAGTACTGACCATCTGACAGTGCGGCACACCCTCAATAATGACCCTCTGACAGTGCAGCACTCCCTCAGTACTGACCCTCTGACAGTGCCGCACTCCCTCAGTACTGACCCTCTGACAGTGCGGCACTCCCTCAGTACTGAACCTCTGACAGTGCAGCACTCCCTCAGTACTGACCCTCTGACAGTGCAGCACTCCCTCAGTACGGACCCTCTGACAATGCAACACTCGCTCAGTACTGACCCTCTGACAGTGCAGTAATCCCTCAGCACTGACCCTCTCACAGTGCGGCACTCCCTCAGTACTGACCCTCTGGCAGTGCAGCACTCCATTAGTACTGACCCTCTGGTAGAGCAGCACTCCCTCAGCACTGAGCCTCTGACAGTGCAGCACTTCCTCAGTACTGATCCTCTGACAGTGCGGCACTCCCTCAGTATTGACCATCTAACAGTGCAGCACTTCCTCAGTACTGACCCTCTGACAGTGCGGCACTCCTTCAGTACTGACCCTCTGACAGTGCAGCACTCCCTCAGTACTGACCCTCTGACAGTGCGGCACTCCCTCAGTACTGACCCTCTGACAGTGCAGCTCTCCCTTAGTACTGACCCTCTGACAGTGCAGCACACCCTCAGTACTGACCCTCTGACAGTGCAGCACTCCCTTAGTACTGACCCTCTGACAGTGCAGCACACCCTCAGTACTGACCCTCTGACAGTGCAGCACACCCTCAGTACTGACCCTCTGACAGCGCAGCACTCCCTTAGTACTGACCCTCTGACAGTGCAGTGCTCCCTCAGTACTGACCCTCTGACAGTGCAGCTCTCCCTTAGTACTGACCCTCTGATAGTGCAGCACACCCTCAGTACTGACCCTCTGACAGTGCAGCACTCCCTCAGTACTGACCCTCTGACAGTGCAACACTCCCTCAGCGCTGACCCTCTGACAGTGCAGCACTCCCTCAGCAATGACCCTCTGACAGTGCAGCACTCCCACAGTACTGACCCTCTGACAGTGCAGCACTCCCTCAGTACTGACCCTCTGACAGTGCGGCACTCCCTCAGCACTAACCCTCTGACAGTGCAGCACTCCCTCAGTACTGACCCTCTCACAGTGCGGCACTCCCTCAGCACTGACCCTCTGACAGTGTAGCGCTCCCTCAGTACTGACCCACTGACAGTGCAGCACTCGCTCAGTACTGACCCTCTGACAGTGCGGCACTCCCTCAGTACTGACCCTCTGACAGTGCAGCAATCCCTCAGTACTGACCCTCTGACAGTGCAGCACTCCCTCAGTACTGACCCTCTGACAGTGCGGCACTACCTCAGCACTGACCCTCTGACGGTGCAGCGCTCCCTCAGTACTGACCCTCTGACAGTGCAGCGCTCCCGCAGTACTGACACTCTGACAGTGCTGCATTCACTCGGTACTGACCCTCTGACAGTGCAGCACTCCCTCAGTACGGACCCTCTGACAGTGCAACACTCGCTCAGTACTGACCCTCTGACAGTGCAGCAATCCCTCAGCACTGACCCTCTGACAGTGCGGCACTCCCTCAGTGCTGACCCTCTGGCAGTGCAGCACTCCATTAGTACTGACCCTCTGGCAGTGCAGCACTCCCTCAGCACTGAGCCTCTGACAGTGCAGCACTTCCTCAGTACTGATCCTCTGACAGTGTGGCACTCGCTCAGTATTGACCATCTAACAGTGCAGCACTTCCTCAGTACTGACCCTCTGACAGTGCGGCACTCCTTCAGTACTGACCCTCTGACAGTGCAGCACTCCCTCAGTACTGACCCTCTGACAGTGCGGCACTCCCTCAGTACTGACCCTCTGACAGTGCAGCTCTCCCTTAGTACTGACCCTCTGACAGTGCAGCACACCCTCAGTACTGACCCTCTGATAGTGCAGCACTCCCTTAGTACTGACCCTCTGACAGTGCAGCACACCCTCAGTACTGATCCTCTGACAGTGCAGCACACTCTCAGTACTGACCCTCTGACAATGCAGCACTCCCTCAGTACTGACCCTCTGACAGTGCGGCACTCCCTCGGCACGAGCCCTCTGACAGTGCAGCACTCCCTCAGTACTGACCCACTGCCAGTTTAGCACTCCCTCAGTACTGACCCTCTGACAGTGCGGCACTCCCTCAGTACTGACCCTCTCACAGTGCGGCACTCTCTCAGCACTGACCCTCTGACAGTGCAGCGCTCCCTCAGTACTGACCCACTGACAGTGCAGCACTCGCTCAGTACTGACCCTCTGACAGTGCGGCACTCCCTCAGTACTGACCCTCTGACAGTGCGGCGCTCCCTCAGTACTGACCCTCTGACAGTGTGGAGCTCCCTCAGTACTGACCCTCTGACAGTGCAGCACTCCCTCAGTACTGACCCTCTGACAGTGCAGCACTCCCTCAGTACTGACCCTTTGACAGTGCAGCACTCCCTCAGTACTGACCCTCTGACAGTGCGGCACTACCTCAGCACTGACCCTCTGACGGTGCAGCGCTCCCTCAATACTGACCCTCTGACAGTGCGACACTCCCTCAGTACTGACCCTCTGACAGTGCACCACTCCCTCAGGACTGACCCTCTGACAGAGCAGCACTCCCTCAGTACTGACACTCTGACAGTGCGGCACTCCCTCAATATTGACGCTCTGACAGTGCAGCATTCACTCGGTACTGACCCTCTGACAGTGCGGCACTCCCTCAATATTGACGCTCTGACAGTGCAGCATTCACTCGGTACTGACCCTCTGACAGTGCGGCACTCCCTCAGTACTGACCCTCTGACAGTGCATCACTCCCTCAGGACTGACCCTCTGACAGTGCAGCACTCCCTCAGTACTGAACCTCTGACAGTGCAGCATTCCCTCAGCACTGACCCTCTGACAGTGCGGCACTCCCTCAGTACTGTCCCTCTGACAGTGCGGCACTCCCTCAGTACTGACCCTCTGACAGTGCGGCACTCCCTCAGTACTGACCATCTGACAGTGCGGCACACCCTCAATAATGACCCTCTGACAGTGCAGCACTCCCTCAGTACTGACCCTCTGACAGTGCCGCACTCCCTCAGTACTGACCCTCTGACAGTGCGGCACTCCCTCAGTACTGACCCTCTGACAGTGCAGCACTCCCTCAGTACTGACCCTCTGACAGTGCAGCACTCCCTCAGTAGGGACCCTCTGACAATGCAACACTCGCTCAGTACTGACCCTCTGACAGTGCAGTAATCCCTCAGCACTGACCCTCTGACAGTGCGGCACTCCCTCAGTACTGACCCTCTGGCAGTGCAGCACTCCATTAGTACTGACCCTCTGGTAGAGCAGCACTCCCTCAGCACTGAGCCTCTGACAGTGCAGCACTTCCTCAGTACTGATCCTCTGACAGTGCGGCACTCCCTCAGTATTGACCATCTAACAGTGCAGCACTTCCTCAGTACTGACCCTCTGACAGTGCGGCACTCCTTCAGTACTGACCCTCTGACAGTGCAGCACTCCCTCAGTACTGACCCTCTGACAGTGCGGCACTCCCTCAGTACTGACCCTCTGACAGTGCAGCTCTCCCTTAGTACTGACCCTCTGACAGTGCAGCACACCCTCAGTACTGACCCTCTGACAGTGCAGCACTCCCTTAGTACTGACCCTCTGACAGTGCAGCACACCCTCAGTACTGACCCTCTGACAGTGCAGCACACCCTCAGTACTGACCCTCTGACAGCGCAGCACTCCCTTAGTACTGACCCTCTGACAGTGCAGTGCTCCCTCAGTACTGACCCTCTGACAGTGCAGCTCTCCCTTAGTACTGACCCTCTGATAGTGCAGCACACCCTCAGTACTGACCCTCTGACAGTGCAGCACTCCCTCAGTACTGACCCTCTGACAGTGCAACACTCCCTCAGCGCTGACCCTCTGACAGTGCAGCACTCCCTCAGCAATGACCCTCTGACAGTGCAGCACTCCCACAGTACTGACCCTCTGACAGTGCAGCACTCCCTCAGTACTGACCCTCTGACAGTGCGGCACTCCCTCAGCACTAACCCTCTGACAGTGCAGCACTCCCTCAGTACTGACCCTCTCACAGTGCGGCACTCCCTCAGCACTGACCCTCTGACAGTGTAGCGCTCCCTCAGTACTGACCCACTGACAGTGCAGCACTCGCTCAGTACTGACCCTCTGACAGTGCGGCACTCCCTCAGTACTGACCCTCTGACAGTGCAGCACTCCCTCAGTACTGACCCTCTGACAGTGCAGCACTCCCTCAGTACTGACCCTCTGACAGTGCGGCACTACCTCAGCACTGACCCTGTGACGGTGCAGCGCTTCCTCAGTACTGACCCTGTGACAGTGCAGCGCTCCCGCAGTACTGACACTCTGACAGTGCTGCATTCACTCGGTACTGACCCTCTGACAGTGCGGCACTGCCTCAGTACTGACTCTCTGACAGTGCAGCACTCCCTCAGTACTGACCCTCTGACAGTGCAGCACTCCCTCAGTACTGACCCTCTCACGGTGCAGCTCTCCCTCAATGCTGACCCTCTGACAGTGCAGCACTCCCTCAGTACGGACCCTCTGACAGTGCAACACTCGCTCAGTACTGACCCTCTGACAGTGCAGCAATCCCTCAGCACTGACCCTCTGACAGTGCGGCACTCCCTCAGTGCTGACCCTCTGGCAGTGCAGCACTCCATTAGTACTGACCCTCTGGCAGTGCAGCACTCCCTCAGCACTGAGCCTCTGACAGTGCAGCACTTCCTCAGTACTGATCCTCTGACAGTGCGGCACTCGCTCAGTATTGACCATCTAACAGTGCAGCACTTCCTCAGTACTGACCCTCTGACAGTGCGGCACTCCTTCAGTACTGACCCTCTGACAGTGCAGCACTCCCTCAGTACTGACCCTCTGACAGTGCGGCACTCCCTCAGTACTGACCCTCTGACAGTGCAGCTCACCCTTAGTACTGACCCTCTGACAGTGCAGCACACCCTCAGTACTGACCCTCTGACAGTGCAGCACTCCCTTAGTACTGACCCTCTGACAGTGCAGCACACCCTCAGTACTGACCCTCTGACAGTGCAGCACACTCTCAGTACTGACCCTCTGACAGTGCAGCACTCCCTTAGTACTGACCCTCTGACAGTGCAGTGCTCCCTCAGTACTGACCCTCTGACAGTGCAGCTCTCCCTTAGTACTGACCCTCTGACAGTGCAGCACTCCCTCAGTACTGACCGCCTGACAGTGCGGCACTCCCTCAGTACTGACCCTCTGACAGTGCGGCACTCCCTCAGTACTGACCCTCTGACAGTGCAGCACTCCCTCAGTACTGACCCTCTGACAGTGCGGCACTCCCTCAGTACTGACCCTCTGACAGTGCAGCTCTCCCTTAGTACTGACCCTCTGACAGTGCAGCACTCCCTCAGTACTGACCCTCTGACAGTGCGGCACTTCCTCAGTACTGACCCTCTGACAGTGCGGCACTCCCTCAGTACTGACCCTCTGACAGTGCAACACTCCCTCAGCGCTGACCCTCTGACAGTGCAGCACTCCCTCAGCAATGACCCTCTGACAGTGCAGCACTCCCACAGTACTGACCCTCTGACAGTGCAACACTCCCTCAGCGCTGACCCTCTGACAGTGCAGCACTCCCTCATCAATGACCCTCTGACAGTGCAGCACTCCCTCAGTACTGACCCTCTGACAGTGCAACACTCCCTCAGCGCTGACCCTCTGACAGTGCAACACTCCCTCATCAATGACCCTCTGACAGTGCAGCACTCCCTCAGTACTGACCCTCTGACAGTGCAGCACTCCCTCAGTACTGACCCTCTGACAGTGCAGCACTCCCTCAGCAATGACCCTCTGACAGTGCAGCACTCCCACAGTACTGACCCTCTGACAGTGCGGCCCTCCCTCAGCACTGACCCTCTGACAGTGCAGCACTCCCTCAGCGCTGACCCTCTGACAGTTCAGCACTCCCTCAGCAATGACCCTCTGACAGTGCGGCACTCCCTCAGTACTGACCCTCTGACAGTGCGGCCCTCCCTCTGTACTGACCCTCTGACTCCTTCTCCACTCCAGAATTACACCTTCCCCACTCTATCTCTTTGCCCTTCCGTCTTCTCTAATCCTCAGCTACTCCAGTCTCTGGCCCTGCTTTGCTGACCCACAGCCAGTTGCAATGTTAGATTTCCTTGTGTGTTTCTGGGTTGGTGACCTGAATAAGGTATGGTCAGTCTGGGACCCGGGACATTGCCCCCGCTCTGTGAACCCACAGCACCATCCCAGAGCGGTGTGTTGGGCATGTGTGCTGCCTGAGCTCCCCCTGCTCCTGTCTGAATCTCCCGCCCGCTTTTCCCTCCTCTGGAAGGCGGCTGGAGCGGGCGCTAAACCCGAGCGGTCAGTTAGACCGGGGCTGCGGCTTTATAAAGCGGCTCAGTCTCAGGGCGACAGCCGGCAGCTGCACAGAGGGACAAGGGTGAGTTCCAGGCGCTTTCGAATCTCTAAAAGTTTATCAAGCTGGAGACTTTGGGAGCTGAGAAAGAAAATGATCATATTCCGAGAAAGAGAGAGAGAGAGAGGGGGAGAGATAGAGAGAGGGAGGGAGAGATAGTGAGAGAGAGAGAGCGCGGAGACAGAATCATTTCAATTAATTATTTAAAGGTCGGTTACGGGAGTTCATTCTGGTTTTGTTGAAGAGGATCTATCAGTGTTAGAGGCTGCAAATGTCGCTGTCAAACACTGGACAGATCACTGTCAAACACTGGACAGATCACTGTTAAACACTGGAGATATCACTGTTAAACACAGGAGATGTCACTGTTAAACACTGGAGATGTCACTGTTAAACACTGGAGATGTCACTGTTAAACACTGGAGATATCACTGTTAAACATTGGAGATGTCACTGTTAAACACTGGAGATATCACTGTTAAACACTGGAGATGTTACTGTTAAACACTGGAGATGTTACTGTTAAACATTGGAGATGTTACTGTTAAACACTGGAGATATCACTGTTAAACATTGGAGATGTTACTGTTAAACACTGGAGATGTCACTGTTAAACATTGGAGATATCACTGTTAAACACTGAGATGTCACTGTTAAACACAGGAGATGTCACTGTTAAACACTGGAGATGTCACTGTTAAACACTGGAGATATCAATGTTAAACATTGGAGATGTCACTGTTAAACACTGGAGATATCACTGTTAAACACTGGAGATGTTACTGTTAAACATTGGAGATGTTACTGTTAAACACTGGAGATGTCACTGTTAAAAACTGGAGATGTCACTGTTAAACATTGGAGATGTCACTGTTAAATGCTGGAAATATCACTGTTAAACACTGGAGATGTCACTGTTAAACACTGGAGATGTTACTGTTAAACACTGGAGATGTCACTGTTAAAAACTGGAGATGTCACTGTTAAACATTGGAGATGTCACTGTTAAATGCTGGAAATATCACTGTTAAACACTGGAGATGTCACTGTTAAACACTGGAGATGTTACTGTTAAACACTGGAGATGTCACTGTTAAAAACTGGAGATGTCACTGTTAAACATTGGAGATGTTACTGTTAAACACTGGAGATGTCACTGTTAAACACTGGAGATGTCACTGTTAAACACTGGAGATGTCACTGTTAAACATTGGAGATGTTACTGTTAAACACTGGAGATGTCACTGTTAAACATTGGAGATGTTACTGTTAAACATTGGAGATGTTACTGTTAAACACTGGAGATGTCACTGTTAAACATTGGAGATGTCACTGTTAAACATTGGAGATGTTACTGTTAAACACTGGAGATGTCACTGTTAAACATTGGAGATGTTACTGTTAAACACAGGAGATGTCACTGTTAAATGCTGGAAATATCACTGTTAAACACTGGAGATGTCACTGTTAAACACTGGAGATGTTACTGTTAAACACTGGAGATGTCACTGTTAAACATTGGAGATGTTACTGTTAAACACAGGAGATGTCACTGTTAAATGCTGGAAATATCACTGTTAAACACTGGAGATGTCACTGTTAAACACTGGAGATGTCACTGTTAAACATTGGAGATGTCACTGTTAAACATTGGAGATGTTACTGTTAAACACTGGAGATGTCACTGTTAAATACTGGAGATGTCACTGTTAAACACTGGAGATGTCACTGTTAAACACTGGACAGATCACTGTTAAACACAGGAGATGTCACTGTTAAACACTGGAGATGTCACTGTTAAACACTGGAGATATCACTGTTAAACACTGGAGATGTCACTGTTAAACACAGGAGATGTCACTGTTAAATGCTGGAAATATCACTGTTAAACACTGGAGATGTCACTGTTAAACACTGGAGATGTTACTGTTAAACACTGGAGATGTCACTGTTAAAAACTGGAGATGTCACTGTTAAACATTGGAGATGTCACTGTTAAATGCTGGAAATATCACTGTTAAACACTGGAGATGTCACTGTTAAACACTGGAGATGTTACTGTTAAACACTGGAGATGTCACTGTTAAAAACTGGAGATGTCACTGTTAAACATTGGAGATGTTACTGTTAAACACTGGAGATGTCACTGTTAAACACTGGAGATGTCACTGTTAAACACTGGAGATGTCACTGTTAAACATTGGAGATGTTACTGTTAAACACTGGAGATGTCACTGTTAAACATTGGAGATGTTACTGTTAAACATTGGAGATGTTACTGTTAAACACTGGAGATGTCACTGTTAAACATTGGAGATGTCACTGTTAAACATTGGAGATGTTACTGTTAAACACTGGAGATGTCACTGTTAAACATTGGAGATGTTACTGTTAAACACAGGAGATGTCACTGTTAAATGCTGGAAATATCACTGTTAAACACTGGAGATGTCACTGTTAAACACTGGAGATGTTACTGTTAAACACTGGAGATGTCACTGTTAAACATTGGAGATGTTACTGTTAAACACAGGAGATGTCACTGTTAAATGCTGGAAATATCACTGTTAAACACTGGAGATGTCACTGTTAAACACTGGAGATGTCACTGTTAAACATTGGAGATGTCACTGTTAAACATTGGAGATGTTACTGTTAAACACTGGAGATGTCACTGTTAAATACTGGAGATGTCACTGTTAAAAACTGGAGATGTCACTGTTAAACATTGGAGATGTTACTGTTAAACACTGGAGATGTCACTGTTAAACACTGGAGATGTCACTGTTAAACACTGGAGATGTTACTGTTAAACACTGGAGATGTCACTGTTAAAAACTGGAGATGTCACTGTTAAACATTGGAGATGTTACTGTTAAACACTGGAGATGTCACTGTTAAACACTGGAGATGTCACTGTTAAACACTGGAGATGTCACTGTTAAACATTGGAGATGTTACTGTTAAACACTGGAGATGTCACTGTTAAACATTGGAGATGTTACTGTTAAACACAGGAGATGTCACTGTTAAATGCTGGAAATATCACTGTTAAACACTGGAGATGTCACTGTTAAACACTGGAGATGTTACTGTTAAACACTGGAGATGTCACTGTTAAACATTGGAGATGTTACTGTTAAACACAGGAGATGTCACTGTTAAATGCTGGAAATATCACTGTTAAACACTGGAGATGTCACTGTTAAACACTGGAGATGTCACTGTTAAACATTGGAGATGTCACTGTTAAACATTGGAGATGTTACTGTTAAACACTGGAGATGTCACTGTTAAACATTGGAGATGTTACTGTTAAACACTGGAAATGTCACTGTTAAACACTGGAGATATCACTGTTAAACACTGGAGATGTCACTGTTAAACATTGGAGATGTCACTGTTAAACATTGGAGATGTTACTGTTAAACACTGGAGATGTCACTGTTAAACACTGGAGATGTCACTGTTAAACATTGGAGATGTTACTGTTAAACACTGGAAATGTCACTGTTAAACACTGGAGATATCACTGTTAAACACTGGAGATGTCACTGTTAAACACTGGAGATGTCACTGTTAAACATTGGAGATGTCACTGTTAAACATTGGAGATGTTACTGTTAAACACTGGAGATGTCACTGTTAAACATTGGAGATGTTACTGTTAAACACTGGAGATGTCACTGTTAAACACTGGAGATGTCACTGTTAAACACTGGAGATGTCACCGTTAAACATTGGAGATATCACTGTTAAACATTGGAGATGTCACTGTTAAACACTGGAAATGTCACTGTTAAACACAGGAGATGTCACTGTTAAACACTGGAGATATCACTGTTAAACATTGGAGATGACACTGTTAAACATTGGAGATGTCACTGTTAAACACTGGAGATGTCACTGTTAAATACTGGAGATGTCACTGTTAAACACTGGAGATGTCACTGTTAAACACTGGAGATGTCACTGTTCAACATTGGAGATGTCACTGTTAAATGCTGGAAATGTCACTGTTAAACACTGGAAATGTCACTGGTAAACACTGGAGATGTCACTGTTAAACACTGGAGATATCACTGTTAAACATTGGAGATGTCACTGTTAAACACTGGAGATGTCACTGTTAAACACTGGAGAAGCCACTGTTAAACACTGGAGATGTTACTGTTAAACACTGGAGATGTCACTGTTAAATACTGGAGACGTCACTGTTAAATGCTGGAGATGTCACTGTTAATTGCTGGAAATGTCACTGTTAAACACTGGAGATGTCACTGTTAAACACTGGAGATGTCACGAATAAACACTGGAGATGTCACTGTTAAACACTGGAGATATCACTGTTAAACACGGGAGATATCACTGTTAAACACTGGAGATGCCACTGTTAAACACTGGAGATGTCACTGTTAAACACTGGAGATGTCACTCTTAAACACTGGAGATATCACTGTTAAACACTGGAGATGTCACTGTTAAACATTGGAGATGTCACTGTTAAACACTGGAGATGTCACGGTTAAACATTGGCAATGTCACTGTTAAACATTGGAGATATCACTGTTAAAGACTGGAGATATCACTGTTAAACACTGGAGATGTCACTGTTAAACACTGGAGATATCACTATTAAACATTGGAGATGACACTGTTAAACATTGGAGATGTCACTGTTAAACACTGGAGATGTCACTGTTAAATACTGGAGATGTCACTGTTAAACACTGGAGATGTCACTGTTAAACACTGGAGATGTCACTGTTAAACATTGGAGATGTCACTGTTAAATGCTGGAAATGTCACTGTTAAACACTGGAGATGTCACTGTTAAACACTGGAAATGTCACTGTTAAACACTGGAGATGTCACTGTTAAACACTGGAGATATCCCTGTTAAAAATTGGAGATGTCACTGTTAAACACTGGAGATGTCACTGTTAAACACTGGAGATGTTACTGTTAAACACTGGAGATGTCACTGTTAAATACTGAAGATGTCACTGTTAAATGCTGGAAATGTCACTGTTAAACACTGGAGATGTCACTGTTAAACACTGGAGATGCCACTGTTAAACATTGGAGATGTCACTGTTAAACACTGGAGATGTCACTGTTAAACACTGGAGTTGTCACTGTTAAACACTGGAGATGTCACTGTTAAACACTGGAGATATCACTGTTAAACATTGGAGATGACACTGTTAAACATTGGAGATGTCACTGTTAAACACTGGAGATGTCACTGTTAAATACTGGAGATGTCACTGTTAAACACTGGAGATGTCACTGTTAAACACTGGAGATGTCACTGTTAAACATTGGAGATGTCACTGTTAAATGCTTGAAATGTAACTGTTAAACACTGGAGATGTCACTGTTAAACACTGGAAATGTCACTGTTAAACACTGGAGATGTCACTGTTAAACACTGGAGATATCCCTGTTAAAAATTGGAGATGTCACTGTTAAACACTGGAGATGTCACTGTTAAACACTGGAGATGTTACTGTTAAACACTGGAGATGTCACTGTTAAATGCTGAAGATGTCACTGTTAAATGCTGGAAATGTCACTGTTAAACACTGGAGATGTCACTGTTAAAAACTGGAGATGCCACTGTTAAACATTGGAGATGTCACTGTTAAACACTGGAGATGTAACTGTTAAACACTGGAGATGTCACTGTTAAACACTGGAAATGTCACTGTTAAACACTGGAGATATCACTGTTAAACACGGGAGATATCACTGTTAAACACTGGAGATGTCACTGCTAAACACTGGAGATGTCACTGTTAAACACTGGAGATGTCATTGTTAAACACTGGAAATGTCACTGTTAAACACTTGAGATACCACTGTTAAACACGGGAGATGTCACTGTTAAACACTGGAGATGTCACTGTTAAACACTGGAGATGTCACTGTTAAATACTGGAGATGTCACTGTTAAATGCTGGAAATGTCACTGTTAAACACTGGAGATGTTACTGTTAAACACTGGAGATGTCACTGTTAAACAATGGAGATGTTACTGTTAAACACTGGAGATGTCACTGTTAAACACTGGAGATGCCACTGTTAAACACTGGAAATGTCACTGTTAAACACTGGAGATGTTACTGTTAAATACTGGAGATGTCACTAATAAACACTGGAGATGTCACTGTTAAATACTGGAGATGTCACAGTTAAACACTGGAGTTGTCACTGTTAAACACTGGAGATGTCACTGTTAAACACTGGAGATGCCACTGTTAAACACTGGAGATGTTACTGTTAAACATTGGAGATGTCACTGTTAACCACTGGAGTTGTCACTGTTAAACACTGGAGATATTACTGTTCAACACTGGAGATGTCACTGTTAAACACTGGAGATATTACCGTTAAACACTGAGATGTCACTGTTAAACACTGGAGATATTACTGTTCAATACTGGAGATGTCACTGTTAAATGCTGGAAATGTCACTGTTAAACACTGGAGATGTCACTGTTAAACACTGGAAATGTCACTGTTAAACACTGGAGATGTTACCGTTAAACACTGGAGATGTCACTGTTAAACACTGGAGATGTCACTGTTAAATACTGGAGATGTCACTGTTAAATGCTGGAAATGTCACTGTTAAACACTGGAGATGTCACTGTTAAACACTCGAGATGCCACTGTTAAACACTCGAGATGTTACTCTTAAACACTGGAGATGTCACTGTTAAATACTGGAGATATCACTGTTAAATGCTGTAAATGTCACTGTTAAACACTGGAGATGTCACTGTTAAACACTGGAGAGGCCACTATTAAACACTGGAGATGATACTGTTAAACACTGGAGATGTCACCGTTAAACACTGGAAATGTCACTGTTAAATACTGGAGATGTCACTGTTAAACACTGGAGATATCACTGTTAAACACTGGCGATATCACTGTTAAACATTGGAGATGTCACTGTTAAACACTGGAGATGTTACTGTTAAACACTGGAGATGTCACTGTTAAACACTGGAGATGTCACTGTTAAACACTGGAGATGTCACTGTTAAACACTGGAGATATTACTGTTCAACACGGGAGATGTCACTGTTAAACACTGGAGATATTACTGTTAAACACTTGAGATGCCACTGTTAAACACTGGAGATGTCACTGTTAAACACAGGAGATGTCACTGTTAAAAACTGGAGCTGTCACTGTTAAACACTGGAGATGTCACGGTTAAACACTGGAGATATTACTGTTCAACACTGGAGATGTCACTGTTAAACACTGGAGATATTACTGTTAAACACTGAGATGTCACTGTTAAACACTGGAGATGTCACTGTTAAACACTGGAGATGTCACTGTTAAACACTGGAAATGTCACTGTTAAACACTGGAGATGTCACTGTTAAACATTGGAGATGTCACTGTTAAACACTGGAGATGTCACTGTTAAATACTGGAGATGTCACTGTTAAACACTGGAGATGTCACTGTTAAACACTGGAGATGTCACTGTTCAACATTGGAGATGTCACTGTTAAATGCTGGAAATGTCACTGTTAAACACTGGAAATGTCACTGTTAAACACTGGAGATGTCACTGTTAAACACTGGAGATATCACTGTTAAACATTGGAGATGTCACTGTTAAACACTGGAGATGTCACTGTTAAACACTGGAGAAGCCACTGTTAAACACTGGAGATGTTACTGTTAAACACTGGAGATGTCACTGTTAAATACTGGAGACGTCACTGTTAAATGCTGGAGATGTCACTGTTAATTGCTGGAAATGTCACTGTTAAACACTGGAGATGTCACTGTTAAACACTGGAGATGTCACGAATAAACACTGGAGATGTCACTGTTAAACACTGGAGATATCACTGTTAAACACGGGAGATATCACTGTTAAACACTGGAGATGCCACTGTTAAACACTGGAGATGTCACTGTTAAACACTGGAGATGTCACTCTTAAACACTGGAGATATCACTGTTAAACACTGGAGATGTCACTGTTAAACATTGGAGATGTCACTGTTAAACACTGGAGATGTCACGGTTAAACATTGGCAATGTCACTGTTAAACATTGGAGATATCACTGTTAAAGACTGGAGATATCACTGTTAAACACTGTAGATGTCACTGTTAAACATTGGAGATATCACTGTTAAACACTGGAGATGTCACTGTTAAACACTGGAGTTGTCACTGTTAAACACTGGAGATGTCACTGTTAAACACTGGAGATATCACTATTAAACATTGGAGATGACACTGTTAAACATTGGAGATGTCACTGTTAAACACTGGAGATGTCACTGTTAAATACTGGAGATGTCACTGTTAAACACTGGAGATGTCACTGTTAAACACTGGAGATGTCACTGTTAAACATTGGAGATGTCACTGTTAAATGCTGGAAATGTCACTGTTAAACACTGGAGATGTCACTGTTAAACACTGGAAATGTCACTGTTAAACACTGGAGATGTCACTGTTAAACACTGGAGATATCCCTGTTAAAAATTGGAGATGTCACTGTTAAACACTGGAGATGTCACTGTTAAACACTGGAGATGTTACTGTTAAACACTGGAGATGTCACTGTTAAATACTGAAGATGTCACTGTTAAATGCTGGAAATGTCACTGTTAAACATTGGAGATGTCACTGTTAAACACTGGAGATGCCACTGTTAAACATTGGAGATGTCACTGTTAAACACTGGAGATGTCACTGTTAAACACTGGAGTTGTCACTGTTAAACACTGGAGATGTCACTGTTAAACACTGGAGATATCACTGTTAAACATTGGAGATGACACTGTTAAACATTGGAGATGTCACTGTTAAACACTGGAGATGTCACTGTTAAATACTGGAGATGTCACTGTTAAACACTGGAGATGTCACTGTTAAACACTGGAGATGTCACTGTTAAACATTGGAGATGTCACTGTTAAATGCTTGAAATGTAACTGTTAAACACTGGAGATGTCACTGTTAAACACTGGAAATGTCACTGTTAAACACTGGAGATGTCACTGTTAAACACTGGAGATATCCCTGTTAAAAATTGGAGATGTCACTGTTAAACACTGGAGATGTCACTGTTAAACACTGGAGATGTTACTGTTAAACACTGGAGATGTCACTGTTAAATACTGAAGAGGTCACTGTTAAATGCTGGAAATGTCACTGTTAAACACTGGAGATGTCACTGTTAAACACTGGAGATGCCACTGTTAAACATTGGAGATGTCACTGTTAAACACTGGAGATGTAACTGTTAAACACTGGAGATGTCACTGTTAAACACTGGAAATGTCACTGTTAAACACTGGAGATATCACTGTTAAACACGGGAGATATCACTGTTAAACACTGGAGATGTCACTGCTAAACACTGGAGATGTCACTGTTAAACACTGGAGATGTCATTGTTAAACACTGGAAATGTCACTGTTAAACACTTGAGATACCACTGTTAAACACGGGAGATGTCACTGTTAAACACTGGAGATGTCACTGTTAAACACTGGAGATGTCACTGTTAAATACTGGAGATGTCACTGTTAAATGCTGGAAATGTCACTGTTAAACACTGGAGATGCCACTGTTAAACACTGGAAATGTCACTGTTAAACACTGGAGATGTTACTGTTAAATACTGGAGATGTCACTAATAAACACTGGAGATGTCACTGTTAAATACTGGAGATGTCACAGTTAAACACTGGAGTTGTCACTGTTAAACACTGGAGATGTCACTGTTAAACACTGGAGATGCCACTGTTAAACACTGGAGATGTTACTGTTAAACATTGGAGATGTCACTGTTAAACACTGGAGTTGTCACTGTTAAACACTGGAGATATTACTGTTCAACACTGGAGATGTCACTGTTAAACACTGGAGATATTACCGTTAAACACTGAGATGTCACTGTTAAACACTGGAGATATTACTGTTCAATACTGGAGATGTCACTGTTAAATGCTGGAAATGTCTCTGTTAAACACTGGAGATGTCACTGTTAAACACTGGAAATGTCACTGTTAAACACTGGAGATGTTACCGTTAAACACTGGAGATGTCACTGTTAAACACTGGAGATGTCACTGTTAAATACTGGAGATGTCACTGTTAAATGCTGGAAATGTCACTGTTAAACACTGGAGATGTCACTGTTAAACACTCGAGATGCCACTGTTAAACACTCGAGATGTTACTCTTAAACACTGGAGATGTCACTGTTAAATACTGGAGATATCACTGTTAAATGCTGTAAATGTCACTGTTAAACACTGGAGATGTCACTGTTAAACACTGGAGAGGCCACTATTAAACACTGGAGATGATACTGTTAAACACTGGAGATGTCACCGTTAAACACTGGAAATGTCACTGTTAAATACTGGAGATGTCACTGTTAAACACTGGAGATATCACTGTTAAACACTGGCGATATCACTGTTAAACATTGGAGATGTCACTGTTAAACACTGGAGATGTTACTGTTAAACACTGGAGATGTCACTGTTAAACACTGGAGATGTCACTGTTAAACACTGGAGATGTCACTGTTAAACACTGGAGATATTACTGTTCAACACGGGAGATGTCACTGTTAAACACTGGAGATATTACTGTTAAACACTTGAGATGCCACTGTTAAACACTGGAGATGTCACTGTTAAACACAGGAGATGTCACTGTTAAAAACTGGAGATGTCACTGTTAAACACTGGAGATGTCACGGTTAAACACTGGAGATATTACTGTTCAACACTGGAGATGTCACTGTTAAACACTGGAGATATTACTGTTAAACACTGAGATGTCACTGTTAAACACTGGAGATGTCACTGTTAAACACTGGAAATGTCACTGTTAAACACTGGAGATGTCACTGTTAAACACTGGAGATGTCACTGTTAAACACTGGAAATGTCACTCTTAAACACTGGAGATGTCACTGTTAAACACTGGAGATGTCACTGTTAAACATTGGAGATGACACTGTTAAACATTGGAGATGTCACTGTTAAACACTGGAGATGTCACTGTTAAATACTGGAGATGTCACTGTTAAACACTGGAGATGTCACTGTTAAACACTGGAGATGTCACTGTTAAACATTGGAGATATCACTGTTAAATGCTGGAAATGTCACTGTTAAACACTGGAGATGTCACTGTTAAACACTGGAAATGTCACTGTTAAACGCTGGAGATGTCACTGTTAAACACTGGAGATATCCCTGTTAAAAATTGGAGATGTCACTGTTAAACACTGGAGATGTCACTGTTAAACACTGGAGATGCCACTGTTAAACACTGGAGATGTTACTGTTAAACACTGGAGATGTCACTGTTAAATACTGAAGATGTCACTGTTAAATGCTGGAAATGTCACTGTTAAACACTGGAGATGTCACTGTTAAACACTGGAGATGCCACTGTTAAACATTGGAGATGTCACTGTTAAACACTGGAGATGTCACTGTTAAACACTGGAGATGTCACTGTTAAACACTGGAGATATTACCGTTAAACACTGAGATGTCACTGTTAAACACTGGAGATATTACTGTTCAATACTGGAGATGTCACTGTTAAATGCTGGAAATGTCACTGTTAAACACTGGAGATGTCACTGTTAAACACTGGAAATGTCACTGTTAAACACTGGAGATGTTACCGTTAAACACTGGAGATGTCACTGTTAAACACTGGAGATGTCACTGTTAAATACTGGAGATGTCACTGTTAAATGCTGGAAATGTCACTGTTAAACACTGGAGATGTCACTGTTAAACACTCGAGATGCCACTGTTAAACACTCGAGATGTTACTCTTAAACACTGGAGATGTCACTGTTAAATACTGGAGATATCACTGTTAAATGCTGTAAATGTCACTGTTAAACACTGGAGATGTCACTGTTAAACACTGGAGAGGCCACTATTAAACACTGGAGATGATACTGTTAAACACTGGAGATGTCACCGTTAAACACTGGAAATGTCACTGTTAAATACTGGAGATGTCACTGTTAAAAACTGGAGATATCACTGTTAAACACTGGCGATATCACTGGTAAACATTGGAGATGTCACTGTTAAACACTGGAGATGTTACTGTTAAACACTGGAGATGTCACTGTTAAACACTGGAGATGTCACTGTTAAACACTGGAGATGTCACTGTTAAACACTGGAGATATTACTGTTCAACACGGGAGATGTCACTGTTAAACACTGGAGATATTACTGTTAAACACTGGAGATGCCACAGTTAAACACTGGAGATGTCACTGTTAAACACAGGAGATGTCACTGTTAAAAACTGGAGATGTCACTGTTAAACACTGGAGATGTCACGGTTAAACACTGGAGATATTACTGTTCAACACTGGAGATGTCACTGTTAAACTCTGGAGATATTACTGTTAAACACTGAGATGTCACTGTTAAACACTGGAGATGTCACTGTTAAACACTGGAAATGTCACTGTTAAACACTGGAGATGTCACTGTTAAACACTGGAGATGTCACTGTTAAACACTGGAAATGTCACTGTTAAACACTGGAGATGTCACTGTTAAACACTGGAGATATCACTGTTAAACATTGGAGATGACACTGTTAAACATTGGAGATGTCACTGTTAAACACTGGAGATGTCACTGTTAAATACTGGAGATGTCACTGTTAAACACTGGAGATGTCACTGTTAAACACTGGAGATGTCACTGTTAAACACTGGAGATGTCACTGTTAAACACTGGAAATGTCACTGTTAAACACTGGAGATGTCACTGTTAAACACTGGAGATGTCACTGTTAAACACTGGAAATGTCACTGTTAAACACTGGAGATGTCACTGTTAAACACTGGAGATATCACTGTTAAACATTGGAGATGACACTGTTAAACATTGGAGATGTCACTGTTAAACACTGGAGATGTCACTGTTAAATACTGGAGATGTCACTGTTAAACATTGGAGATGTCACTGTTAAATGCTGGAAATGTCACTGTTAAACACTGGAGATGTCACTGTTAAACACTGGAAATGTCACTGTTAAACACTGGAGATGTCACTGTTAAACACTGGAGATATCCCTGTTAAAAATTGGAGATGTCACTGTTAAACACTGGAGATGTCACTGTTAAACACTGGAGATGCCACTGTTAAACACTGGAGATGTTACTGTTAAACACTGGAGATGTCACTGTTAAATACTGAAGATGTCACTGTTAAATGCTGGAAATGTCACTGTTAAACACTGGAGATGTCACTGTTAAACACTGGAGATGCCACTGTTAAACATTGGAGATGTCACTGTTAAACACTGGAGATGTCACTGTTAAACACTGGAGATGTCACTGTTAAACACTGGAAATGTCACTGTTAAACACTGGAAATGTCACTGTTAAACACTGGAGATGTTACTGTTAAATACTGGAGATGTCACTAATAAACACTGGAGATGTCACTGTTAAATACTGGAGATGTCACAGTTAAACACTGGAGTTGTCACTGTCAAACACTGGAGATGTCACTGTTAAACACTGGAGATGCCACTGTTAAACACTGGAGATGTTACTGTTAAACATTGGAGATGTCACTGTTAAACACTGGAGATATTACTGTTAAACACAGGAGATATCACTGTTGAACACTGGAGATGTCAATGTTAAACACTGGAGATATCACTGTTAAACACTGGAGATGTCACTGTTAAACATTGGAGATGTCACTGTTAAACACTGGAGATGTCATGGTTAAACATTGGCAATGTCACTGTTAAACACTGGAGATATTACTGTTCAACACTGGAGATGTCACTGTTAAACACTGGAGATATAACTGTTAAACACTGAGATGTCACTGTTAAACACTGGAGATATTACTGTTCAATACTGGAGATGTCACTGTTAAATGCTGGAAATGTCACTGTTAAACACGGGAGATGTTACTGTTAAACACTGGAGATGTCACTGTTAAACACTGGAGATGTCACTGTTAAACACTGGAAATGTCACTGTTAAACACTGGAGATGTTACTGTTAAACACTGGAGATGTCACTGTTAAACACAGGAGATGTCACTGTTAAAAACTGGAGATGTCACTGTTAAACACTGGAGATGTCACTGTTAAACACTGGAGATATTACTGTTCAACACTGGAGATGTCACTGTTAAACACTGGAGATATTACCGTTAAACACTGAGATGTCACTGTTAAACACTGGAGATATTACTGTTCAATACTGGAGATGTCACTGTTAAATGCTGGAAATGTCACTGTTAAACACGGGAGATGTTACTGTTAAACACTGGAGATGTCACTGTTAAACACTGGAGATGTCACTGATAAACACTGGAAATGTCACTGTTAAACACTGGAGATGTTACCGTTAAACACTGGAGATGTCACTGTTAAACACTGGAGATGTCACTGTTAAATACTGGAGATGTCACTGTTAAATGCTGGAAATGTCACTGTTAAACACTGGAGATGTCACTGTGAAACACTCGAGATGCCACTGTTAAACACTCGAGATGTTACTCTTAAACACTGGAGATGTCACTGTTAAATACTGGAGATGTCACTGTTAAATGCTGTAAATGTCACTGTTAAACACTGGAGATGTCACTGTTAAACACTGGAGAGGCCACTATTAAATACTGGAGATGATACTGTTAAACACTGGAGATGTCACCGTTAAACACTGGAAATGTCACTGTTAAATACTGGAGATGTCACTGTTAAACACTGGAGATATCACTGTTAAACACTGGCGATATCACTGTTAAACATTGGAGATGTTACTGTTAAACACTGGAGATATTACTGTTAAACACTGGAGATGTCACTGTTAAACACTGGAGATGTCACTGTTAAACACTGGAGATGTCACTGTTAAACACTGGAGATATTACTGTTCAACACTGGAGATGTCACTGTTAAACACTAGAGATATTACTGTTAAACACTGGAGATGCCACTGTTAAACACTGGAGATGTCACTGTTAAACACAGGAGATGTCACTGTTAAAAACTGGAGATGTCACTGTTAAACACTGGAGATGTCACGGTTAAACACTGGAGATATTACTGTTCAACACTGGAGATGTCACTGTTATACACTGGAGATATTACTGTTAAACACTGAGATGTCACTGTTAAACACTGGAGATGTCACTGTTAAACACTGGAGATGTCACTGTTAAACACTGGAAATGTCACTGTTAAACACTGGAGATGTCACTTTTAAACACTGGAGATGTCACTGTTAAACACTGGAAATGTCACTGTTAAACACTGGAGATATCACCGTTAAACACTGGAGATGTCACTGTTAAACACTGGAAATGTCACTGTTAAACACTGGAGATATCACTGTTAAACACGGGAGATATCACTGTTAAACACTGGAGATGCCACTGTTAAACACTGGAGATGTCACTGTTAAACACTGGAGATGTCACTCTTAAACACTGGAGATATCACTGTTAAACACTGGAGATGTCACTGTTAAACATTGGAGATGTCACTGTTAAACACTGGAGATGTCACGGTTAAACATTGGCAATGTCATTGTTAAACATTGGAGATATCGCTGTTAAAGACTGGAGATATCACTGTTAAACACTGTAAATGTCACTGTTAAACATTGGAGATATCACTGTTAAACACTGGAGATGTCACTGTTAAACACTGGAGTTGTCATTGTTAAACATTGGAGATATCACTGTTAAACACTGGAGATGTCACTGTTAAACACTGGAGTTGTCATTGTTAAACACTGGAGATATCAGTGTTAAACACTGGAGATATCACTGTTAAACACTGGAGATGTCACTGTTAAACACTGGAGTTGTCACTGTTAAACACTGGAGTTGTCATTGTTAAACACTGGAGATATCACTGTTAAACACTGGAGATGTCACTGTTAAACATTGGAGATATTACTGTTAAACACTGGAGATGTCACTGTTAAACACTGGAGACATCACTGTTAAACACTGGAGTTGTCATTGTTAAACACTGGAGATATCACTGTTAAACACTGGAGATATCATTGTTAAACACTGGAGATATCACTGTTAAACACTGGAGATATCACTGTTAAACACTGGAGTTTTCATTGTTAAACACTGGAGTTGTCATTGTTAAACACTGGAGATATCACTGTTAAACACTGGAGATATCACTGTTAAACACTGGAGATATCACTGTTAAACACTGGAGATATCAGTGTTAAACACTGGAGTTGTCATTGTTAAACACTGGAGTTGTCATTGTTAAACACTGGAGCTATCACTGTTAAACACTGGACATATCACTGTTAAACACTGGAGATATCACTGTTAAACACTGGAGTTGTCATTGTTAAACACTGGAGTTGTCATTGTTAAACACTGGAGATATCACTGTTAAACACTGGAGATGTCACTGTTAAACACTGGAGTTGTCACTGTTAAACACTGGAGTTGTCATTGTTAAACACTGGAGATATCACTGTTAAACACTGGAGATGTCACTGTTAAACATTGGAGATATTACTGTTAAACACTGGAGATGTCACTGTTAAACACTGGAGACATCACTGTTAAACACTGGAGTTGTCATTGTTAAACACTGGAGATATCACTGTTAAACACTGGAGATATCATTGTTAAACACTGGAGATATCACTGTTAAACACTGGAGATATCACTGTTAAACACTGGAGTTTTCATTGTTAAACACTGGAGTTGTCATTGTTAAACACTGGAGATATCACTGTTAAACACTGGAGATATCACTGTTAAACACTGGAGATATCACTGTTAAACACTGGAGATATCAGTGTTAAACACTGGAGTTGTCATTGTTAAACACTGGAGTTGTCATTGTTAAACACTGGAGCTATCACTGTTAAACACTGGACATATCACTGTTAAACACTGGAGATATCACTGTTAAACACTGGAGTTGTCATTGTTAAACACTGGAGTTGTCATTGTTAAACACTGGAGATATCACTGTTAAACACTGGGGATATCACTGTTAAACACTGGAGATATCACTGTTAAACACTGGAGTTGTCATTGTTAAACATTGGAGATATCACTGTTAAACACTGGAGATATCACTGTTAAACACTGGAGTTGTCACTGTTAAACTCTGGAGATATCACTGGTAAACACTGGAGATATCACTGTTAAACACTGGAGTTGTCACTGTTAAACACTGGGGTTGTCACTGTTAAACACTGGGGCTGTCACTGTTAAACACTGGGGTTGTCATTGTTAAACACTGGAGATATCACTGTTAAACACTGGAGATATCACTGTTGAACACTGGAGATGTCACTGTTAAACATTGGAGATATCACTGTTAAACACTGGAGATGTCACTGTTAAACATTGGAGATATCACTGTTAAACACTGGAGATATCACTGTTAAACACTGGAGTTGTCACTGTTAAACACTGGAGTTGTCACTGTTAAACACTGGAGATATCACTGTTAAACACTGGAGATATCACTGTTAAACACTGGCGTTGTCATTGTTAAACATTGGAGATATCACTGTTAAACACTGGAGATATCACTGTTAAACACTGGATATATCACTGTTAAACACTGGAGATATCACTGTTAAACACTGGGGTTGTCACTGTTAAACACTGGGGCTGTCACTGTTAAACACTGGGGTTGTCATTGTTAAACACTGGAGATATCACTGTTAAACACTGGAGATGTCACTGTTAAACATTGGAGATATCACTGTTAAACACTGGAGATATCACTGTTAAACACTGGGGTTGTCATTGTTAAACACTGGAGATATCACTGTTAAACACTGGAGTTGTCACTGTTAAACACTGGGGTTGTCACTGTTAAACACTGGAGATATCACTGTTAAACACTGGAGTTGTCACTGTTAAACACTGGGGTTGTCACTGTTGAACACTGGAGATATCACTGTTAAACACTGGAGATATCACTGTTAAACACTGGAGTTGTCACTGTTAAACACTGGGGTTGTCACTGTTAAAAACTGGAGATATCACTGTTAAACACTGGAGATATCACTGTTAAACACTGGAGATATCACTGTTAAACACTGGAGTTGTCACTGTTAAACACTGGGGTTGTCACTGTTAAACCCTGGGGTTGTCACTGTTAAACACTGGGGCTGTCACTGTTAAACACTGGGGTTGTCATTGTTAAACACTGGAGATATCACTGTTAAACACTGGAGATATCACTGTTAAACACTGGAGATGTCACTGTTAAACATTGGAGATATCACTGTTAAACACTGGAGATATCACTGTTAAACAATGGGGTTGTCATTGTTAAACACTGGAGATATCACTGTTCAACACTGGAGTTGTCACTGTTAAACACTGGAGATATCACTGTTAAACACTGGAGATATCACTGTTAAACACTGGAGTTGTCATTGTTAAACATTGGAGATATCACTGTTAAACACTGGAGATATCACTGTTAAACACTGGAGACGTCACTGTTAAACACTGGATATATCACTGTTAAACACTGGAGATATCACTGTTAAACACTGGGGTTGTCACTGTTAAACACTGGGGCTGTCACTGTTAAACACTGGGGTTGTCATTGTTAAACACTGGAGATATCACTGTTAAACACTGGAGATATCACTGTTAAACACTGGAGATGTCACTGTTAAACACGGGAGATATCACTGTTAAGCACTGGAGATATCACTGTTAAACACTGGGGTTGTCATTGTTAAACACTGGAGATATCACTGTTAAACACTGGAGACAACACTGTTAAACACTGGAGTTGTCACAGTTAAACACTGGAGATATCACTGTTAAACACTGGAGATATCACTGTTAAACACTGGAGATATCACTGTTAAACACTGGAGTTGTCACTGTTAAACACTGGGGTTGTCACTGTTAAACACTGGGGTTGTCACTGTTAAACACTGGGGCTGTCACTGTTAAACACTGGCGTTGTCATTGTTAAACACTGGAGATATCACTGTTAAACACTGGAGATATCACTGTTAAACACTGGAGATGTCACTGTTAAACATTGGAGATATCACTGTTAAACACTGGAGATATCACTGTTAAACAGTGGGGTTGTCATTGTTAAACACTGGAGATATCACTGTTCAACACTGGAGTTGTCACTGTTAAACACTGGAGATATCACTGTTAAACACTGGAGATATCACTGTTAAACACTGGAGTTGTCATTGTTAAACATTGGAGATATCACTGTTAAACACTGGAGATGTCACTGTTAAACACTGGAGTTGTCATTGTTAAACACTGGAGATATCAGTGTTAAACACTGGAGATATCACTGTTAAACACTGGAGATGTCACTGTTAAACACTGGAGTTGTCACTGTTAAACACTGGAGTTGTCATTGTTAAACACTGGAGATATCACTGTTAAACACTGGAGATGTCACTGTTAAACATTGGAGATATTACTGTTAAACACTGGAGATGTCACTGTTAAACACTGGAGACATCACTGTTAAACACTGGAGTTGTCATTGTTAAACACTGGAGATATCACTGTTAAACACTGGAGATATCATTGTTAAACACTGGAGATATCACTGTTAAACACTGGAGATATCACTGTTAAACACTGGAGTTTTCATTGTTAAACACTGGAGTTGTCATTGTTAAACACTGGAGATATCACTGTTAAACACTGGAGATATCACAGTTAAACACTGGAGATATCACTGTTAAACACTGGAGATATCAGTGTTAAACACTGGAGTTGTCATTGTTAAACACTGGAGTTGTCATTGTTAAACACTGGAGCTATCACTGTTAAACACTGGACATATCACTGTTAAACACTGGAGATATCACTGTTAAACACTGGAGTTGTCATTGTTAAACACTGGAGTTGTCATTGTTAAACACTGGAGATATCACTGTTAAACACTGGAGATGTCACTGTTAAACACTGGAGTTGTCACTGTTAAACACTGGAGTTGTCATTGTTAAACACTGGAGATATCACTGTTAAACACTGGAGATGTCACTGTTAAACATTGGAGATATTACTGTTAAACACTGGAGATGTCACTGTTAAACACTGGAGACATCACTGTTAAACACTGGAGTTGTCATTGTTAAACACTGGAGATATCACTGTTAAACACTGGAGATATCATTGTTAAACACTGGAGATATCACTGTTAAACACTGGAGATATCACTGTTAAACACTGGAGTTTTCATTGTTAAACACTGGAGTTGTCATTGTTAAACACTGGAGATATCACTGTTAAACACTGGAGATATCACTGTTAAACACTGGAGATATCACTGTTAAACACTGGAGATATCAGTGTTAAACACTGGAGTTGTCATTGTTAAACACTGGAGTTGTCATTGTTAAACACTGGAGCTATCACTGTTAAACACTGGACATATCACTGTTAAACACTGGAGATATCACTGTTAAACACTGGAGTTGTCATTGTTAAACACTGGAGTTGTCATTGTTAAACACTGGAGATATCACTGTTAAACACTGGGGATATCACTGTTAAACACTGGAGATATCACTGTTAAACACTGGAGTTGTCATTGTTAAACATTGGAGATATCACTGTTAAACACTGGAGATATCACTGTTAAACACTGGAGTTGTCACTGTTAAACTCTGGAGATATCACTGGTAAACACTGGAGATATCACTGTTAAACACTGGAGTTGTCACTGTTAAACACTGGGGTTGTCACTGTTAAACACTGGGGCTGTCACTGTTAAACACTGGGGTTGTCATTGTTAAACACTGGAGATATCACTGTTAAACACTGGAGATATCACTGTTAAACACTGGAGATGTCACTGTTAAACATTGGAGATATCACTGTTAAACACTGGAGATGTCACTGTTAAACATTGGAGATATCACTGTTAAACACTGGAGATATCACTGTTAAACACTGGAGTTGTCACTGTTAAACACTGGAGTTGTCACTGTTAAACACTGGAGATATCACTGTTAAACACTGGAGATATCACTGTTAAACACTGGCGTTGTCATTGTTAAACATTGGAGATATCACTGTTAAACACTGGAGATATCACTGTTAAACACTGGATATATCACTGTTAAACACTGGAGATATCACTGTTAAACACTGGGGTTGTCACTGTTAAACACTGGGGCTGTCACTGTTAAACACTGGGGTTGTCATTGTTAAACACTGGAGATATCACTGTTAAACACTGGAGATATCACTGTTAAACACTGGAGATATCACTGTTAAACACTGGGGTTGTCATTGTTAAACACTGGAGATATCACTGTTAAACACTGGAGTTGTCACTGTTAAACACTGGGGTTGTCACTGTTAAACACTGGAGATATCACTGTTAAACACTGGAGTTGTCACTGTTAAACACTGGGGTTGTCACTGTTGAACACTGGAGATATCACTGTTAAACACTGGAGATATCACTGTTAAACACTGGAGTTGTCACTGTTAAACACTGGGGTTGTCACTGTTAAACACTGGAGATATCACTGTTAAACACTGGAGATATCACTGTTAAACACTGGAGATATCACTGTTAAACACTGGAGTTGTCACTGTTAAACACTGGGGTTGTCACTGTTAAACCCTGGGGTTGTCACTGTTAAACACTGGGGCTGTCACTGTTAAACACTGGGGTTGTCATTGTTAAACACTGGAGATATCACTGTTAAACACTGGAGATATCACTGTTAAACACTGGAGATGTCACTGTTAAACATTGGAGATATCACTGTTAAACACTGGAGATATCACTGTTAAACAATGGGGTTGTCATTGTTAAACACTGGAGATATCACTGTTCAACACTGGAGTTGTCACTGTTAAACACTGGAGATATCACTGTTAAACACTGGAGATATCACTGTTAAACACTGGAGTTGTCATTGTTAAACATTGGAGATATCACTGTTAAACACTGGAGATATCACTGTTAAACACTGGAGACGTCACTGTTAAACACTGGATATATCACTGTTAAACACTGGAGATATCACTGTTAAACACTGGGGTTGTCACTGTTAAACACTGGGGCTGTCACTGTTAAACACTGGGGTTGTCATTGTTAAACACTGGAGATATCACTGTTAAACACTGGAGATATCACTGTTAAACACTGGAGATGTCACTGTTAAACACGGGAGATATCACTGTTAAGCACTGGAGATATCACTGTTAAACACTGGGGTTGTCATTGTTAAACACTGGAGATATCACTGTTAAACACTGGAGACAACACTGTTAAACACTGGAGTTGTCACAGTTAAACACTGGAGATATCACTGTTAAACACTGGAGATATCACTGTTAAACACTGGAGATATCACTGTTAAACACTGGAGTTGTCACTGTTAAACACTGGGGTTGTCACTGTTAAACACTGGGGTTGTCACTGTTAAACACTGGGGCTGTCACTGTTAAACACTGGCGTTGTCATTGTTAAACACTGGAGATATCACTGTTAAACACTGGAGATATCACTGTTAAACACTGGAGATGTCACTGTTAAACATTGGAGATATCACTGTTAAACACTGGAGATATCACTGTTAAACAGTGGGGTTGTCATTGTTAAACACTGGAGATATCACTGTTCAACACTGGAGTTGTCACTGTTAAACACTGGAGATATCACTGTTAAACACTGGAGATATCACTGTTAAACACTGGAGTTGTCATTGTTAAACATTGGAGATATCACTGTTAAACACTGGAGATATCACTGTTAAACACTGGAGATGTCACTGTTAAACACTGTATATATCACTGTTAAACACTGGAGATATCACTGTTAAACACTGGGGTTGTCACTGTTAAACACTGGGGCTGTCACTGTTAAACACTGGGGTTGTCATTGTTAAACACTGGAGATATCAATGTTAAACACTGGAGATATCACTGTTAAACACTGGAGATGCCACTGTTAAACACTGGAGATATCACTGTTAAGCACTGGAGATATCACTGTTAAACACTGGGGTTGTCATTGTTAAACACTGGAGATATCACTGTTAAACACTGGAGTTGTCACTGTTAAACACTGGGGTTGTCACTGTTAAAACTGGAGATATCACTGTTAAACACTGGAGTTGTCACTGTTAAACACTGGGGTTGTCACTGTTAAACACTGGAGATATCACTGTTAAACACTGGAGATATCACTGTTAAACACTGGAGATATCACTGTTAAACACTGGAGTTGTCACTGTTAAACACGGGCACGGAGTTTGTTTAATTATTTTAATTCCTGTTTCAGAAATGTGGAAGGATTTATCAAGTTGGCCGTTTGGGGTATTAGTTCCAGCATTTTCTGTTTTTTTTCAGATTTCCAGCATCCGCAGGATTTTGCTTTCTGTGGAAAAGGTAATGTTTCAGCTCCTTCCAATCAGCATCGAGCAGGAGGTTGCTCCGGCAGACTGACTTTACCATGAATAGTTCCAGTGACCAGTGTCTGTCTGACCGTCAGCTGGAACCTCAGTGACCTATCCACCCGCCTGTATGAGGAACGGGGAGGCTAGTCAGTCCCAGCATGTCCCACTGCGCATTGACACCGTGGCTGGTCCTCGTTCCCCACCCCGGCATCCACGGCCCTCTAAAACCAGGGGACAACATCCCAGATTTAAAATGATGAACTGATCTTATTGCTTTAGTGTGGGAGAGTTTTACTCGTCCACTCGTCTTTGTGTGGAGATTCCACCTCTGACCATCGCTCTCTCACCCAGTCCCATTCACATGTTGCCTGATGGATTTCACTTGGTCCTTTTGCTCGCTGACATTGAGAATGTGACTGTAAAATCTCACCTGCTCTGACAGGGTGAATATTATATATTGGTGTGTAAACATGATTTTAAAATATTTGACAAAGAGTCAGCCAGACTCGGAACGTTCGCTCCCTTCTCTCTCCACAGATGCTGTCGGACCTGCTGGGATTGATAATATTTTCTGTTTTTATTTAAATAAAATATTGGACGAACTTGGTCTTTAGTCTATATGTGATTTTTATTGTTTTTTGATGTAGGTCACATTGCAATTCCGCCTTTAAGCTGAGAAATTGTTCATGAATAAAATATCATTATTTAAATCTCATAGAAAATCGCGCCCAGTCTCTGGCACCAGGGAAGTAACTTTGGTGATGAACAGACAGTTTGTGTGGGGAAGAGTTTAATATGTATACCTGGGTCCACACACCGCCTGTATCAGGAGCCTGGCTGCCTTGTCCTTTGTGTTGCCGGGTAGTCGGCGCTGCCCATGGTAACTGTGCCCAGGGCGGGGCACACACCTTGCCCAGGTATGAACCAGTGGATTTGCCAGGTAGCGGGTGCAGCCACGTGAACCGACTGGCGTCACTGTCCCCCTGACTACACAGGGTACACACACACTCAGCGCCTGCCCCCACTCCAGCAAGCTTACAACAGTATCACTCAGAACAACGTCCCAAACTTCCTCCATTAGACACTAGTCAACCATCACTCAGAGTTAGAGCAGGTCAGTCACAGCGGAACCAACATTGGAGTCCTTCAATTTTGGGGTGATTTTAAAATGCATTTCGTTTCAAGATGTGGTTTTAATTTATACATAAATATTAAACAGGAAAATTGTGGATCGGTTCCATTAATTCGTTTAATCTGCGACTCAGAAAATTCGGGTTTAGTATGTTTGGCAGCTTCCCTGCATCTAAACTGGATTTAAAATGTTATTGAAAATGTCGTTAATTCGTTTAATCTTTTAAATAATTAGTCTCTAGAGATTTCGATCACAACAGTTCCGGAATTAATGATAACTAACTTTACTCAATGAGAGCGAATTCATTTGAATCATTGTAGTGACCGAGAGTTTATGGAAATCCAGACACATCCCAGAAAGCGGCTGTATTCGTTTTAAGATGAAAGAGTTTTAATGTTAATTTTGTTTGTAAGTTGATTGTTAATAAGATGTGAAATGTGTGGAGAGCAGCTTCTGAACGATTGGAATATTTCCGATTGTTTTTGGATCGTTAATTCAACTAATCTCTCCCTTTTTCTCCCCAGGTTGGTATTTGGGGGAATTCTCTGCTGTCCTGTGTGGAAGCGGCGGCCCGGTTTGGAGGCAGTGTAGTTAGCTGATTGCGGGCAGCAATTGACAATCGCTATTTACACTACCAACAAAATAGGCCTGAGCTCGGTGGCAGCGCCTCCTCCAGGCCAGGGTTTGTATCGCACCTCAGCCCGGAGTCTCTCCCACAGCCGCTGGAACCGGCTGGGTCACCGTCCTGGGCTAACCTCTTACATTCGTTCCCAGAACACTTTGTCCATTTTCTAAAATAGATCCCAATTATTTTCTTCAACTCTTTATTTATAGAAATAGAGTTCGAAATGAACCAGTAAAATGCCCAAAATGAAAGGAGTGATAATCTCCCGCTTAAACTTTGATAAATGTGCACTGGCTCACATCAACATGAAGGCAGAGTTAGGTCCCTCTCAGCTTCTGATTAATACAGTCACTGGTTTCACCAACTTTACTGAGGTTATATTATAGATTTAATGTATTATAATTGTAAGTGCCTGATCCCAAATCATTTATTGTGTCGTCTTTGGGGGGGAAAATCACTCGTTGCACTTAACAAAAGTTTGTTATATTAATTTCGAACAATGTTTAAGATTTCATTTAGTTTGTTCCCAGGAGAGAGTTTATTTCTGTTTACTATCTGTGTGGGTTTGGGTGAGACACTTTCAGATGTATTTCTGTCTGCTTTCTATTCGGTGGCAGTTTCACAGCTGGAATCCATTGTATTTGGTAACCGCCTGGTTGCTAGGCAGTGTAGTTAGCTGATTGGTAAACTCTAACTAAGCAATCACTAACCACACAGCCAGGCAAACTGGTCAGGATCACATCCTGAACTGGAAATTGAACAAGTTATCGGCAAAGGAACGCCGAGGAAGGAAGATGAGGGCACGGGGCGGAGGGAGATGTTAGAAATGCAGAGTTAACGCGTCCAGTAATATTGCCGTTTGATAAATGTCCTTTTACTTTAAATTAGAACACGTTTCTCCGCTTTGAGAAGGAGATATTTTGTTAATTTAATTTCTGTTGAGGAGACCTTCCTGGTATTTCAAAGATTAGAAATCATTCCTAACCCTGTTCGCTTTGTATATTTGATAGTAAATAAAACTATTTGTTTGAATTTGATGTAATGTTTCTGTGCTGTGTTTCAGATCAAATTCCACTTTATTCTGTTTTAGCAGAGTTAAATAAATGGAGCAGGAATGGGGCCGGGTTAATGGGTGGGTTGGATCGGGCGGGTTAATGGGTAATGGGGAGGGTAATGGGAGGGTTAATGGGGAGCGTAATGGGGGGTAATGGGGAGGGGGTAATGGGGAGTGTAATGGGGAGGGGGGTAATGGGGAGGGGGGTAATGGAGGGGGTAATGGGGAGGGTAATGGGAGGGGGGTAATGGAGAGGGGGTAATGGGGAGGGTAATGGGGAGGGGGTAATGGGGTGGGTAATGGGGAGGGTAATGGGGAGGGGGTAATGGGGAGGGTAATGGGGAGGGGGTAATGGGGAGGGGGTAATGGGGAGGGGGGTAATGGGGAGGGGGGTAATGGGGAGGGTAATGGGGAGGGGGGTAATGGGGAGGGGGTAATGGGCAGAGTAATGGG